>NC_133361.1:8930658-9030592 GCF_049309525.1 Garra rufa
AGAGACTGAGTCTGGGTCTGACTGCTCTCTGAACATCTATAACATCACAAAAGAAGATTATGGATTTTACACCTGCCAACAATATGTGAATGACAAACTACAAGGAACTGATGCACGTGTTTATCTGCATGTTCTTCATGGTAATTTTATGATTATGTGGTCAAATTCTTCATTTTTAAACTCCATGATGATTGAAAAGTCTGGTTTATGTGTTGTTTTGTGTTTCAGTCTCTCTATCCTCATCCTTACAGAGTGAGATCAGTCCAGGCAGCTCTGTGACTCTCTCCTGTCAGTTGGATTCATATTCATATTCACTTGCTGGAGACTCTTGTAATGAATGGATCTATTCTGAGGGAATTGAGCTGCTCTGGGTGAATCAGGCTGGTGTTAAACTGAAGAGATCAGACTCCAGATATCAGATATTATTCTCATCAGGACACTGTATCAGCACTCTGACTACAACACTCCTGAATGAAGATGACAACAGAGAGTGGAGATGTGAAGTTACTCACAGAGATCAAGTCAAGACATCACTCACTACTGTCAAGATTTCAAGTGAGGAACTAACTTTCCTACTGAACCTCATTGTTCAGAATTTACATTCATGTCTTTCCAGTGCTCTGGCTGTTTTTCCCTCTTTTGTCTTTCATTTTTCCACTCTTGGTATGTAGCTGAACTTCATGATGATAAAAAAACAACCTTTGATGTTCAACTTTCTTCTCATGGTTTCATTACTCTTTCTTTCTCGGGGCACACGAGTATCTTATAACTGTCCAAACTGAGCTGTAACAGCTCTTACTTACAGCTTTTAGTTGTTTTGCTGGTGGTTTGGAGACCTAGACAACCATTTATTGCTAGAAACAGTCTTGATGGAAACACCTGTCTTCACAACAATGCCACTGACTGATGATTTGTTTTTATGTTGCATTATGTTTGATCTGAACTAACAGACATGATCACAGATCCAGCTGAAAATGACGTCAGTAGGACTGCTGGATCATTATTCAGAGGTACCACGCATCTTTACTTTTCACCATTTATTACTTTTGATTTAATTTACAGTTTCACAGATTGAGTTTCCTTTGATTGATCATCTGTCCACACACATTTCCTGCAGTGATTGTGATTATTGCTGAGTTTGCAGCGTTTACTGCTCCTACTGTGATTCTTCTTCAGATCATCTGTGCAAGAAGAGCTGGTCAGTTTTTGAGATGATTCACATTGATCTGTGACAATCTGCAATCATGAGATTTTAGTATATGCTTTAAAATGAATTTGAATTATTTTTTATTATTTTGCAGGGAGAAAAAACTCACAGCAACTGAGGAAATAGTGATGAATACAATATTAAATACTCTATACAAATAACAAGCCAGGTTACAGCAAGATTTACCTTCATCTCGATATTAGGGATTTTTGCATGCAGCTTTCAAGGATTTTTTTCTTTAAATACTGTACTGAATGCTTTAAATATAATATTAAATAGAGAGACAGCAGTACCTTTAAGGATGGTGAATGATTATTACCACAAATAATACAATTAATAGACAGTCATTTTCTAACTTTGGTTGATCTAATCATTACATTTAACTTTGTACAGAAATGTTATAATTGTCTGTTAATTATTTTATAAGAAATTTACTAATTTATTTTGGTTTAATTTGCTTACTTCAATCATTTCAGTGCAGAGACGAATTCTCATTTATGAAAATATATAAATTGTTGTCTTCTCCACCTACTTCAACTATGCTTTAACATGTTTTTATGTCAAGCATTTTTTTTTTTAAATCTTCAAATATGTGCCGATCTGAAAGTAGCATACATATGATGTTGGGTTAATACCAGAAAAATAAAACAGTCATATCTCTTGGCATAATTTGCTATTTTCACTTTGCATTTATTCCATATAGTCACATAAACAATTTTGGATCTGAAAGAAAACAGAAATGGCAGCATACGAAACTATAAAAGTCTCAGCATGTGCACTAATCAAGATTATACATGAAATTTGCAATTGAGTATTGTGACAATTATGCCTCTTAACAAATCTCTTGTAATGCCCACATGAAAAAATACTATAGTAAATTTACCATAGAAAATGTAGTAAAATTTCTATAGTAAATACTATAGTCTTTCTGAACTATACTACAAGAATTGTAGTGTTTTTGAACCATTCTATATTTAAAAAAAAATAAAAACTAGTGTTTTTGAACCATACTATAGTAAAGGTAATATAGGAAAGTGGGGGGAAATACTATAGTAATTTATTGTGAATTCCTCTTGTGAATACTACAGTGTTTTTGAACTATACTATAGTAAAGGTAGATAGTACAGTAAATTGTGGAAAAAATGCTATAGTAATTTATTATTAAAAATATACTATAGTGTTTTGAACCATACTATAATAAAAGGTACTAGTAAACTGTGGAGAATATTTACTGTAGTAATGTATAGTACATTTCCGTAGTAAATACTAGAGTGTTTTGAATCTGTTATGAAGCAGACGGGACAACAAGGTAAGTAATACAATGGTATGGTTTATTGTTAAGCAGCAGTGCCGGTGATGAGAGAAGACCCGGTGATGGTGAGTATAGCTTGCGTGAAGTTGATGAAGCCGGAATGACAGGGGCAGTGTTTGACTCTGATCTCCTTTGCAGGATTAGTGCAGTGGGGAATGGATGACGGGGTCCGTATTCCAAACGGTTCCTGAGACTGAGAGGATGAAGGCTTACGGCACACACCACTGTGGACAGACGCTGGGAATACTTGGAAGACTGGAACTTGGAAGACTGTAACGAAACAGAGTTCAGGTAAGTACGATCAGGTAACAATATAGATAGCGAAACTCTTTGAGAGAGAGACACTACAGTCCGCTTTCGTGAGAACGAGCCCGGACAATGAGTGGTGTGTGGCGTGCTGATTTATACGTGGTGTGATGATGGCGTGCAGGTGATGGTGATCAGAACTCAGGTGACGGTGATCTGGGCGTGACAGAGGGTGTGGAACCTGACCAATCCGTGACAGAATCATACTATAGTAAAGGGACTACAGTAAATTGAATTGGAAATTTGCTGTGGTAATTCCACTATAGTAATATAGACAAATTACTTTAGTCATTACAGTAGTAAATTTTCCAACACTCAGGTACAGGATACTACAACATGACAGTCAGGTCAGGGCAAAACATATACTAATACAACACATGCAAATTCCTTAAAATTAACAACCCAAAACAACATCCTATGAAGTCATTTGTTGTTTATTTTAATTCTTGACTGCATTGTTTAACTTTTGCCCAACATTGCCATCAAGCAGAAATGTGTGTCTGACTCGGAAGCCCCTGAAAAACACACACACAAACACACACACACACACACACACACACACACACACACACACACACACACACACACACATGTTGGGTTTACATGTTTTATGGGGACATTCCATAGGCGTAATGGTTTTCATACTGTACAAACCGTACTTTCTATCGCCCTACACCTACCCTACACCTAAACCTAGCCCTCACAGGAGATTGTGCACACTTTTACTTCATCAAAAAAACTCATTGTGCATGATTTATAAGCCTGTTTCCTCATGGGGACCTGAGAAATGTCCCCACAAGGTCAAAATCTACTGGTATTCCTATCCTTGTGGGGACATTTGGTCCCCACAACGTGATGAATACCAGGTACACACACACACACACACACACACACACACGCACACGCACGCACACACACACACACACACACACACACACACACACACACACACACACAGATATGTTGGGTTTACATGTTTTATGGGGACATTCCATAGGCGTAATGGTTTTTATACTGTACAAACCGTAGTTTCTATCGCCCTACACCTAAACCTAGCCCTCACAGGAGATTGTGCATATTTTTACTTCCTCAAAAAAAACTCATTGTGCATGATTTATAAGCCTGTTTCCTCATGGGGACCTGAGAAATGTCCCCACAAGGTCAAAATCTACTGGTATTACTATCCTTGTGGGGACATTTGGTCCCCACAACGTGATGAATACCAGGCACACACACACACACACACACACACACACACACACACACACAAATGCACTTTTATGTGTCGTAATTACAGTTAATGTGGACTCTTACTTGTTATTTCCTAAGTGTTTCTTGGGATGGACAGCTTAACTGGAATGCGTTTTGATGACTGGACCCCAGTCACTGAATGTGTTCAGGCCCAGTGTCTGTTGATGCAGACAAACATCAGGGGTTGACTTGGCTGGAGTAGGGCCTAGAACAGGCAGTCCTGACGGCAGAATACTCTGGTCTCTGCACAATGCCTCATAAATGAAAGAAAGGCAAAGATTACTATCAAATATACAATCCAGTCCAGTTTGGACTTGGCTGACTTAACACATACACAAATAGATGTGTGTACTGGATCTTGTTCTGCATGGTGTACGTTGTTATTGAAAGAGACTTCACACAAGGATGTAGTTAAACTTGATTTACTTTCTGGCTTCTTTGTTCTGGAAGTTCATTAATGTTATCACCGACAATCATTTGACTCTCAGACGTCGTGGTAAAAACAGTTCTACTTTCTATCGATATTTCCCCCCTTTCCCCAGTGATGATGATAATGGTGATAATGCTACAATAATTAATTATTTAGTCAAATGCATAAACTAGAAAATAAAGTTTTAAGTGAAAATGTTTGTAATATAGTTCTATAGAATAGCAGAATGGTCTCTTTATAGAGATGTAAAGTCCCTCTGTTGAGTAAATTCTACTGTGCAGTTATGTATGGTTATTTGCAGTTTAAAATTTACACTTAAAATTCATAATTCAGAAAACTCATACTTATACTGTTATTACTGTTATAACTTTTTTGCACTTTTAACTTTCTGTGTTTACGTTATAGAAATTAACTCAAATTTCAGAAGAATCGAATCGAAAATTCAGGGAAATCAATTTAGAATTAATAGTTTATGTTTCTTGACCGGTCGTCCACCGAATCGGTCAAATCAATATACCTTATCAATTCTGAAGTCTATTCACGCTCATGGTCAGGAGCGTAAATAAACTGAAATATTACTTTGGGAAACTAAAGCCAGGTAGCTATCCTATGATCCATCAATTTTCCTAATTTGATTTAAGAAAACTCAAGTCACAAGTGCGAGACAATTGGTTCTTTTGGAGGGTTGCAGAAAGGGGGGGTGGGGGGTGGGGCACCCAAATGGCTAGCACCGGCCCTGATTGATAAGTCATAATGATTGCTAACGTCCCGTAGCAGATTTTGTAAATTTTGTTCTCAATTTGTGCGGTTCCTCGTTCCAAGTCATGGTGGGGGATGGTAATCCTCCTCCCATCTGGAAACATGCAGTCACCCCATCTCACTCACAGCCAGTGCCCTCCGCATATCACTCCAGCGACCTCACTCCCTCCTTGCCTCCCACGTGTCCACAAGTCCTCCTAAGCCCCACGATGGTCCTCAGCCCAGTACCTCAGGCTTACTCTCCGTGTTCAAGCCCGCCAGCCGCCACGCCAGAGTCAGCACATAAGTTGGCCGCCACGCCAGCGTCTGCTCACAAGATGGCTGCCTCGTCAAAGTCTGCTCACAAGATTTTTTTTGGGGGGTTGGGGGAGGCTACTATACCCTTGACCTGTCTGCTCCGCCATGGCCTCCTGATGTGTCTGCTCCGCCATGGCCTCCCGAGCTCACTGACCCGCCATGGCCTCCCGAACTGTCTGTTCTGCCATGGCCTTCTGAACTGTCCGCTCCGCCATGGCCTCCCGAGCTCACTGACCAGCCATGGCCTCCTGAACTGTCTGCTCCGCCATGGCCTTCTGAACTGTCTGCTCTGCCATGGCCTTCTGAACTGTCTGCTCCGCCATGGCCTCCTGAACTGTCTGCTCTGCCATGGCCTTCTGAACTGTCCGCTCCGCCATGGCCTCCCGAGCTCACTGACCAGCCATGGCCTCCTGAACTGTCTGCTCCGCCATGGCCTTCTGAACTGTCCGCTCTGCCATGGCCTCCTGAACTGTCTGCTCCGCCATGGCCTCCTGAACTGTCTGCTCCGCCATGGCCTCCTGAACTGTCTGCTCCGCCATGGCCTTCTGAACTGTCTGCTCCGCCATGGCCTCCTGAACTGTCTGCTCCGCCATGGCCTTCTGAACTGTCTGCTCCGCCATGGCCTCCTGAACTGTCTGCTCCGCCATGGCCTTCTGAACTGTCTGCTCCGCCATGGCCTCCTGAACTGTCTGCTCCGCCATGGCCTTCTGAACTGTCTGCTCCGCCATGGCCTCCTGAACTGTCTGCTCTGCCATGGCCTTCTGAACTGTCCGCTCCGCCATGGCCTCCCGAGCTCACTGACCAGCCATGGCCTCCTGAACTGTCTGCTCCGCCATGGCCTTCTGAACTGTCCGCTCTGCCATGGCCTCCTGAACTGTCTGCTCCGCCATGGCCTCCTGAACTGTCTGCTCCGCCATGGCCTCCTGAACTGTCTGCTCCGCCATGGCCTTCTGAACTGTCTGCTCCGCCATGGCCTCCTGAACTGTCTGCTCCGCCATGGCCTTCTGAACTGTCTGCTCCGCCATGGCCTCCTGAACTGTCTGCTCTGCCATGGCCTTCTGAACTGTCCGCTCCGCCATGGCCTCCCGAGCTCACTGACCAGCCATGGCCTCCTGAACTGTCTGCTCCGCCATGGCCTTCTGAACTGTCCGCTCTGCCATGGCCTCCTGAACTGTCTGCTCCGCCATGGCCTCCTGAACTGTCTGCTCCGCCATGGCCTCCTGAACTGTCTGCTCCGCCATGGCCTTCTGAACTGTCTGCTCCGCCATGGCCTCCTGAACTGTCTGCTCTGCCATGGCCTTCTGAACTGTCCGCTCCGCCATGGCCTCCCGAGCTCACTGACCAGCCATGGCCTCCTGAACTGTCTGCTCCGCCATGGCCTTCTGAACTGTCCGCTCTGCCATGGCCTCCTGAACTGTCTGCTCCGCCATGGCCTCCTGAACTGTCTGCTCCGCCATGGCCTCCTGAACTGTCTGCTCCGCCATGGCCTTCTGAACTGTCTGCTCCGCCATGGCCTCCTGAACTGTCTGCTCCGCCATGGCCTTCTGAACTGTCTGCTCCGCCATGGCCTCCTGAACTGTCTGCTCCGCCATGGCCTTCTGAACTGTCTGCTCCGCCATGGTCTTCTGAACTGTCTGCTCCGCCATGGCCTCCTGAACTGTCCGCTCCGCCATGGCCTTCTGAACTGTCCGCTCCGCCATGGCCTCCTGAACTGTCCGCTCCGCCATGGCCTTCTGAACTGTCTGCTCCGCCATGGCCTCCTGAACTGTCCGCTCCGCCATGGCCTTCTGAACTGTCCGCTCCGCCATGGCCTCCTGACCTGTCTGCTCCGCCATGGCCTTCTGAACTGTCCGCTCTGCCATGGCCTCCTGACCTGTCTGCTCCGCCATGGCCTTCTGAACTGTCTGCTCCGCCATGGCCTCCTGAACTGTCTGCTCCGCCATGGCCTCCTGAACTGTCTGCTCCGCCATGGCCTCCTGAACTGTCTGCTCCGCCATGGCCTTCTGAACTGTCTGCTCCGCCATGGCCTTCTGAACTGTCTGCTCCGCCATGGCCTCCTGAACTGTCTGCTCCGCCATGGCCTTCTGAACTGTCTGCTCCGCCATGGCCTTCTGAACTGTCTGCTCCGCCATGGCCTCCTGAACTGTCTGCTCCGCCATGGCCTTCTGAACTGTCTGCTCCGCCATGGCCTTCTGAACTGTCTGCTCCGCCATGGCCTCCTGAACTGTCTGCTCCGCCATGGCCTTCTGAACTGTCTGCTCCGCCATGGCCTTCTGAACTGTCTGCTCTGCCATGGCCTCCTGACCTGTCTGCTCCGCCATGGCCTTCTGAACTGTCTGCTCCGCCATGGCCTCCTGAACTGTCTGCTCCGCCATGGCCTCCTGAACTGTCTGCTCCGCCATGGCCTCCTGAACTGTCTGCTCCGCCATGGCCTTCTGAACTGTCTGCTCCGCCATGGCCTTCTGAACTGTCTGCTCCGCCATGGCCTTCTGAACTGTCTGCTCCGCCATGGCCTCCTGAACTGTCTGCTCCGCCATGGCCTCCTGAACCCGGACGCGCCTTTTTGGAGAGGGGCGTTACTGTCAGTGTTTTCTAGTGTTTTCCCCCCTCACATGGACTTCAGTTGGTTTCTCCCTTTGTCTCCCCCTGTAGTTCTGTTTATTTGTTTTTTTCTCATTAACTTTGATTTGTTTCACCTGTCTTGTTAATTTGCCACACCCCCTGCCACTCTTATTTAAGTTGTTTGTTTTCTCAGTTTGATTGTCCATCGATGAAGTTACTTTGTGTTTTCCGTCAGTTCCTGGATTTATGTTTGTTTTTCTCAAAAAAGTGTTTTTTTGTTTATACTCCGGTTTCCCTGCTTTTCCCTGGATTCCCACCACTTCATAATCAAAGACATCAGGGTGTTGGGAGGGGGACTCACCATCTCTCCCGCTGTCAAGGCCAGTAAAGCAGGGTGGTGGCATGGTCCATGGGCTGGTCTCCATTTTTGGCGGCTCCCTTTAAGGCTGGCAGGCTGCGTAATGATGGCTAGGAGGCGGTCAAACCCAGGTCAGTCCCTACTGATCAACACTGGAGCTGGTAGATCCTTCATGAGTCCTACTTCCACGGGCCAGGCATCGGGACTCCTGAAATGGTTACCTGACAAGCGGGTACTTGGCGTGTTTCCAAATTATTGGGAGGAAGGTCTTAGAATCTCCTCTTTGGGGTAGCAGGTGAGACTGGACCAGGCTGACTGTGCTACCTGAATCGAGGAGAGCTTGGAAATGTTTTCCGTTGATCTTTATTTTTGACTCTGGGGCTCCGGCTGGCACATCGCTGTGGACAATGCAGCCTGTTGCCATCCCTTGTAGATAGGCTTCCACATTGTCATGAGGCTTTAGTTTTGGGAGGATATTCACAGGGCTTGCACACGGGGTCCAGCAGCGGGGCACATTGAGCAGTGGCGGCTTGGAGAGCCACAAGTCCTTGCTCTGTCTCACCCTGGCGGGTGGCGAGGTGCTCAACTATCTGTTGCTGGCAAATGCTGATCTCGGTGAGCCGCTGAAAGATCTGGCCCATGGCGGGGAAGGAGCGCTCGCCGAAAAAAAAAAAAAAAACTGAGAGGAAAAAAAAACGGTCAGTTTGAATTGATCACTTGCCGGTGATTCTTCACACCCTTGACAAGGAAAGCTCAAATCAATACCCATGGAGGGTGGCTTTATTAATGATTTTATTAATGGGTGCTCAGGTGAATGGTGTGCTCTGTCTTTGGAGAAGCCGTGAGTTCATGAGAGGTGCTGTGAAGGTGGCTGATCGGTCCTCAGCTGCTGTCTTCGTGCAATTAAATGAAGTTGAAACTCACTTCTGTTATCATGCACATGGCTTAAAAGCACGCCGCTGGGAGCTGGGACCGATCAGGCTGTGATGAGGACGTGCAGGTGTTGCCTGTTGGTTTCCACGGGGGGCACTGATGATCCTTCGGGATTCTCGTCACACTATATATATATATATATATATATAAAACAAAGGCAAAAATACACATAGGGCAAGCAACACAAACTAAAGTGGATTCAATAATTAAAGAGGATGGCAACAAAATGATGAGCACAAAACAGCAACAACATGGTGGGCACTAAGTGTGATATTACATGTTTCGTGTAGTGTTTTTTAGAGCTGTGATCTCAGCGTTGAGGTTTGGGAACATTTTACTGCTGAGTGTGAGAACTCAGTTACTCTGACCACAACAGAGCATAGATCATATCTGAACTTAGATTAGACTGGTGGCATTAAATCTGGACACTTGTGCTAGTCTTTATGATATGTCTGTATGTATGTATGTATGTATGTATAGTACATGGGTTTGAATTCAGTTTGTTAAAAGGGCTGGACTTATAGAAAATGGAGGAAGTGCTGTCAGAAAGATTAAGAATTTTCTCATGTCGGACAGAGTTTGATTTAATGCGTTGAATATGTTTATGAATATGTTTTTGAATATGTTTAATATGTTGATCATTCTATAATCATTATTTACTATTTACACTATTTACTCATTGCCTTCATACTCTCACTCATTACTTTATGCTTAGATATTTATTCACTTTTCTTTTACTCAGCCAATCAGATCAGAGAAAGAACAAACAGGAAGAGCTGCTAGTATTTAAAGAATGAGGTGCGACCATATATTGAAGAGAAGACTGACAGAAAGAGAAAATGGCTGATAAGTATAATTTGTGTCTGCTGGGACTGATCCTTCTTTCTTCACTTCTCTCAGGTAAAGAAATGTGTATGCCATCTCCAAGATATCATAAAAAATCTGTCTCCCGGTTTCACAGACCAGGCTTAAATCTAATCCCAGACTAAACTGTAAATCTGAGCTGTTTAACTGAAAGAAACTTGCAGTAACTGATCTTAAAATATGTCAGTGCATTTGTTTTGCCTCTAGATGCACATCAGTAATGTTTTTTTTTTTTTTTTTTTTTTCTGGGGAAGTTAATAAAAATTACTTAAATGTCCTAATTGAACTATTTCCTAATCCTAGTTTAACCTAAACCCTGTCTGTGAAACCAGGCCTGTATGTTTTAAACATACATTAAAATAATAATAATAATAATAATAATAATAATAATAATAAATCAATTCACTATATTATTTTGGCATTGAGTTTCGTAAAGAGTTTTAAAAAGCTGCTTATCTCGCTAAAGGTCATGTCACTGTGTTTGGTTAATACTGTTTTATTCATGAATGCTCTGATACTGTATTTGTTACAGTGTGTCACAAAGATCTGCTGCAATGTACCGTTAAATTCAGAAGTGTTTAAAAATCCATTTAATCGCTATATAAGACATTGAAAATTTGCAAAATAGTTCATTCTACATATTTTATTTTTCCTAAAACAAAAAATAAGGGCCCGTGTTCACAAACGCCTTAGTTAATGCCTTAAGCCTTAGTTAACCTAAGATGAAGCACCTTTTATAAAAATGCCTTGGAAGAAAACATTACAGAACAATGGCACTAGCTGCGTTTCCATAACCCCTTAAATTGTGAAAAATTAAATTGTAATCCAAAGCAAACACAGATAATCCAACAACAAGTGTAAACCGTCAGTAATGTAGCTGTAACAAAACAAGACTTCACAAGGAATGAGAGTCCAGAAGCAGTTTATGAAGTCTAGTAAATGGGTGAAACCTGTGAACGCAATCAGTGAGGTGGAGCATGGGAAATGTAGTCCAGGGCGTAGTGCAATACATTTACATTTATTTACATTTATTCATTTAGCAGACGCTTTTATCCAAAGCGACTTACAATTGGGAATACAACAAATGATTCATACTAAGGAGGCAGATCGACATAGGAAGTGCTCAAAAATACCATATGTCAGGTGTTGTTAGATGAGTACGGGCTAGAAAGGGAAGATCAGGAAAGAGAGGAGAAGAATTTTTTTTTTTTTTTTTTTTTTTTTTTATTGAGTCAGATAGTATCGAAAAAGATGGGTTTTCAGCAGTCGCTTGAAGACAGTAATGGAGTCAGCGTTTCGGATGGGGGTGGGAAGATCATTCCACCAGGCAGGGACACTGAAGGAGAATGTTTTGGAAAGTGATTTCGTGCCTCTCTGTGGTGGTACAATGAGACGTCTTTCACTAGAGGATCTCAGACTTCTGGAGGGAGTGTAGATGCGTAGTAGTGAATGGAGGTAGGCCGGTGATGAGCCGGTGGCTGTCCTATAGGCCAGCATCAGTGTCTTGAATTTGATGCGGGCTGTAACCGGTAGCCAGTGCAGGGATATGAAGAGAGGTGTGACATGGGCCTTCTTGGGCTCATTGAAGACGAGCCATGCTGCTGCATTCTGAATCATTTGTAGAGGCCTGATTGTACATGCTGGAAGACCAGCTAAAAGAGCATTGCAGTAGTCCAGCCTGGAAATGACCAGGACCTGTACGAGGAGTTGTGCAGCATGCTCTGTTAGGAAGGGCCTGATCTTTCTGATGTTGTGCAATGCAAACCTGCAAGATCGAGCAGTTTTAGCTATGTGGTCTTTAAAAGTCAATTGGTCGTCAAAGATTACACCAAGATTTCTGGCTGAAGTCGATGGGGTAATTGTTGATGAACCTAACTGGATGGAGAAGTCATGTTGCAATAGTCTGTGTAGTGTCAATAGAGTGACAAGGCGACCTCTGGTAGTGAGTGACTGAAGACCATAGACCCAATATGTTATTTATTTGTTTGTTCGTTTTTGTTCTTGTGTTTCAGGTATCAGTGGTGTGAATGCTATGCATGTGTTCATTATTTCTGGTGAAAATTCTGCCCATCTGCCCTGTAATACTACTCTTCCTGACTGCAAATCAACTACATGGAACTATATCAGATCCAGAGATTTATCAGCACTTGAACTGATTGCTGGAGGAATAAAGAAGAAACACGTCGAGAGACATAAAAGACTGAGTCTAAGATCTGACTGCTCTCTAAACATCAACAACATCACAGAAGAAGATTTTGGACTTTACACCTGTCGACAATATGTGAATGGACAAAAACAAGGACACGATGCACGTGTTTATCTGCACGTTCTTCATGGTAATTTTATGATTATGTGGTCAAGTTAAAAAGGTCAAACTCTCCTTTCAATTTCCCATGATGAAAATCTGTGATTTCTGTGTTGTTTTGTCTTTCAGTCTATTCATCATCATCCTCACAGACTGAGATCAGTCCAGGTAGCTCTGTGACTCTCTCCTGTCAGTTGCATTCATATGCTCGATTCTCCTGTGATCACTGGATCCGTTCTGAGGGAATTGAGCTGTTCTGGGTGAATCAGGCTGGTGTTAAACTGAAGAGATCAGACTCCAGATATCAGATATTATTCTCATCAGGACACTGTATCAGCACTCTGACTACAACACTCCTGAATGAAGATGGCAACAGAGAGTGGAGATGCAATGTTGCTCACAGAGATCAAGTCAAGACCTCAGTCACATATACTGTCAAAATTTCAGGTGAGAAAACAATCTCATCATCAGTTTTAGACCCTTATAATATTAGAAACACTTAGGACTGCTACTGTCACTGAAGAAGAACAAACCAAGGAACAAAAGCTTCTATCAGTCTGACAGATGAGAAACTCAAATCACTGCTACAAACTTATAAACTGCAATCAAGGTTAACAGTACAAAAACTGCTGCTGGAACTAATGAAGCAATTAATACTTGACAGATTATTATTATTATTATTTTTTTTTTACTTTTTATGAAATATGATGATGAAAGTTAAAATATGATTGTTATAGCATGAAGTATGATTCATCTGAACTAACATTCATTCTTTACAGCTCAAGCTAATTCAGTGACAGCAAAAACGTCTACTCAATGTAGGGTAAAAAAAAAATGTTTCTCCCTCATGTGCCCATATTTGGTCTTTCCTGTTCCTGTCATTGTCATGTGTGCTAATTGTTATTCACCCACACCTGTCTTTGTATCAATAACCTCTATATAAGTTGAATTTAGTTGAGTTTTGTTGGTCTGATCTTGAGGTTACATTGGTGTGTGTTTCCCTGCCCGTCTTTTGTGAATACCTGTTGTGGATATCATTAAAAGGACTTGTCATTGTATTTCTGCCTCCCCTTCAGCTTGGGGAGGCAGCCCAATCCTAAACCAATCCAGCTTAAAGGGATAGTTCACCCAAAAATGAAAATTTGATGTTTATCTGCTTACCCCCAGGGCATCCGAGATCTAGGTGACTTTGTTTCTTCAGTAGAACATAAAGATTTTAACTCAAACCGTTGCAGTCTGTCAGTCATATAATGACGGTCAATGGAATCCACAGCTTCGAGAGTATCATCATGTAACCTGTCTATATAAGTTAGATTTAGTTGAGAGGGAGAACCAGACCATCAGTAAATAAAAATGTCTGGTCTAGGCAAAGGGCTCAAGAAGACCACTACTTAAAAAACCTAAAAAAAAGGAAGCAGTCTCTGAGCAGAAGCACAGCTATCCTCAAATAGCAGATTCCTAGAGAGAGCTATTCCAGAGCATAGTAAGCTTATGCTGGAGCATAACCATCCGTGTTCACTTAAAGCCCTGAAGAAGGGTGAAAAGTCTACTCAGCCCAAACCTAATAAGTGGGATATAGAGAGACCACCCACTTAAAAACAGGGAAAATAGGACAGTTCACCCAAAAATGAAAATTTTATGTTTATCTGCTTATCCAGTCGCCGTGATTTTGCCAAGTAAGACATGCTGGATCAGCATCTTTTGTTGATCCTGGATCAACATTAGTGTCCAAAAATATAGATTTAAACCTAAGCTTAACCATAATGTATTCCTTAAATCAGAGGGAAATGATAGCTGATTAACAAGGGCGTAGAAGCATCTAACTCTGATTGTAAGCCTAAAACTGATATTTCCTGGAAAGTTATCCCTCAATTATGATTGGTCGATTGGAATGTTGTTCCAGGATCAACTAGGATGCCAGATATTAGGGTTAATGCATCCACAAAACAACTGGCCATTTCACCCTTTTTAATCTCTGAATGTCTTCGCAAAGCTAAGCTAAGTTCCTTATTTCAATTTCATTCCCTGATGGTGTGTTGCAATATGTCATTGTCTAACATAGGCCATTGTTTAAGATGCTCAGTAACATGTTTGTTGGCTAGGCATGCAGTTGCTTTAGAGTTAATTATTGTATTTTGACTCTCTGGTAACATTACCCAGTTACACTTACCACAGTGAGGCTTGTTTTTCAGGCTGATATGAAACAGGCTTGCTGTTTCAGGTTTATCTAGCATTGGAAATGTTGTTTCATTAAACCTAGCGCACTATTAATTCCTACCCACTGTGCCTGACGCGGCGGCGTCCGCTATCTCCGTGCCTGACGCGGCGACGTCCGCTATCTCCGTGCCTGACGCGGCGGCGTCCGCTATCACCGTGCCTGGCGCGGCGACGTCCGCTATCTCCGTGTCTGACGCGGCGGCGTCCGCTATCACCGTGCCTGGCGCGGCGACGTCCGCTATCTCCGTGCCTGACGCGGCGGCGTCCACTATCTCCGTGTCTGACGCGGCGGCGTCCGCTATCTCCGTGCCTGACGCGGCGGCGGCCGCTATCTCTGTGTCTGACGCGGCGGCGTCCGCTATCACCGTGCCTGGCGCGGCGACGTCCGCTATCTCCGTGTCTGACGCGGCGGCGTCCGCTATCACCGTGCCTGGCGCGGCGACGTCCGCTATCTCCGTGTCTGACGCGGCGGCGTCCGCTATCACCGTGCCTGACGCGGCGGCGTCCGCTATCACCGTGCCTGACGCGCCGACGTCCGCTATCACCGTGCCTGACGCGGCAACGTCCGCTATCTCTGTGTCTGACGCGGCGGCGTCCGCTATCTCCACCCTCCAGACTTGTGGAACGTCTGGGAGCCGTTCCGTGGGGAGGGGGTAGTGTCATGATCTGGGCTGTGGGGCCCCCCTCAGCCACCTGGGGTCGCTGTTTTCCCTTCCTTGCACTGCACTTCCCTGATTGTACACCTGTCTCGTCACACACACCCCAGCTGATCCTCATCATCACAGACTTTATAATCCCCACTCTTCCCCCACTCTGTGAGTCTGCATTGTTTCTTATTTCATGTATCCTGTCCTCGATGTTTATGTTACTGCCTTGCTCTAGTCGTGTTTGTGCCGTGTTGGCCTTTTGTTGGTTTGTTCGTTTGTTTATTTGTGTTAATTTAATTAAAGTATATCCTCACCTGCATCTGGACCCAGACCTCATCAATCTCTAACGTGACAATACCCTCATTCACTATTCCCTAAATTAGTGAATGAAAACGAGTGAGTGAATTCGGACACTAAGTGCACCGGAAGGACTGCCGCTTTTGCATAGTATTGCTTGCTGTTTAACAATCATTTAAAATGGACAGTTTCAGTAGTAAGATTAAAGGATTTATCTTGAACTATGTCAAGGAATTTACGAATAAAACCCTGGTTAAAAAAATTAATAATCACTTTACAACGAATTGGTACCTGTGCTTTACGCTGTATTACGCCATGGACCAGCGCATTGTAAAATGAACAGATGGATGATTCAGCTGCTGGCACCATTGTCTGGCGAGACGTGGGAATTCAGTCGGTGCGCGACTCTCACAGTGCATTATGGGTTATCTCTAGCTGTTGAGCGTACATCGTTTGTACACTCCTTTTTGCGGTGCATTGTGGGATTGAATGAGTGCACTCGAGAACGTCCACAATGGTTTCGAACACCACTTAAAATGGTTGTCCCCTCAAATAGTGCACTGTTTGAGGGTATAGGAGGCGATTTCGGATACAGCCCATGCCTTTTTGCACATCCCTTCCTTCATGTGTTCAGTACTTTTTTCCTTGTGTCATTCCATTTTATTACACATAACTTAATGTACTTAGCAAAGCAAATGCAAAGTCCAAGGTCTTTTGAACAAAACCTTTCTTTTACATAACTTGTTGTCTCCTTTTAATCAAGCATGGTGACTCAAGGTGGTAAAGTTTTGCACTAAGTGTGACATTACATGTTTCCTGTATGTTTGTTAGAGCTGTGATCTCAGTCTTGAAGTTTGGGAACATGTTACTGCTGAGTGTGAGAACGCAGTTAGTTTGACCACAATATAGCATAGATCATCTCTAAACCCAGATTAGACTGGTGGGAATTAATCTGTACACTTGTGCTTTTCTTTTTTTAATGAGACTGTCTGAACAAAAGAAGAGGAGGAGCTGACAGTATACAATGTGATGTGAGTATACAATGAAGAAAAATACTGACAGAGACAAAAAAGTGGCTGACAAGTGTCATTTGTGTCTGCTGGGACTGATCATTCTCTCTTCACTTCTCACAGGTAAATACGTTTACATTTTCTCATTTAGCAGATACTTTTATCCAAAGCAATTTACAATTGAGGACATCAATACAAGCAATCAGACCAAGAAGAAAACAACAGTATACAAGTGCTGTGACAAGTCTCAGTTCGTCTAGCACAGTACAAGGCAAGGCAAGACAAGGCAAGTTTATTTATATAGCACATGTCATACACAATGGTAATTCAAAGTGCTAAAATAATCATACAAAAATAATCACAACAGTAAAACAAACTATTTAAAAACATTTACATTTAAATTGATTAAAACAGTTAAGAATAAAAACGATTATACATAAAATACAATGCAATCTGTTCGGACGCAGCACAGTGCTCATTCAGTAAATGCACAACTGAACAGACAAGTTTTGAGTCTGCTTTTAAATGTGGCTAATGTTTTAGCACATCTGATCTCTTCTAGAAGCTGATTCCAACCGCGGGCAGCATAATAGCTAAAAGCACATTCTCTTTGTTTTGTGTGATCCCTTGGTATTTCTACCTGACGCAATCCTAATGATCTCTGTTGTGGTCTGTTAGGTTTATATTCAGTGAGCATATCTGCAATGTATTAAGGTCATAGGCCAGTGGTTTCCAACCATGATCCTGGAGGCCCCCCAACACTGCATGTTTTCCATGTCACCTTAATCAAACACATCTGATTCAGATCATCAGCTCATTAGTAAACACTCAAAGACATGAAATTAGTGTGTCAGACAAAGGAGAGATGCAAAATGTGCAGTGTTGGGGGGCCTCCAGGAACGTGGTTGGGAACCACTGTCCTAGGCCATTGAGTGATTTAATTCTAAACATAACTGGAAGCCAGTGTAAGGACCTGAAGACTGGTGTGAAATTTAGGTGAATCTGTCTGACCTCTGCATAACTTGAGGATGTACTATTTGTATTTCTGATATTATTGATCTTCTCAGAAAAGACGTAAGCAAACTTATTGCATTTGCTGTCGGAAAGCATTTAGCTGGGAATCTAGGGGGGTTTATTAGTCTCTCAAAGGTAGCAAAAGAGTGCTAGAGTTAAGTAGCTGTTTATAAGGTTTGAGAAGAATTTGTCTAGTATGAAGGTTGTCTAGACAGATGGTATAGTGAATTTCAAGTTTTGTCTTCCACCACATCCGCTAACCTTTTCTGCATTGTCTTTTCATACTCTACTGCTTTTGATTTTCTCCACAGTGATTTCTGTCTGCTAGTCTTCTTGCTGACTTTCACAGGTGCAAGTTCATAAATAACATTTTTTACTTTAGAGTTCAAGGAATCCAGGAGAAGATCAACAGAGCCTGCAGAAATGCTTAGTGTTAAAGATATAGCCTTCATAAATATCACACCAGTGTTATCTGTCATGATTTGAGCCTCAGTCCACACTTACAGCTCATTCACACACACACACACACACACACACACACACACACACACACACACACACACACACACACACACACACACACACACACACACACCTGCAGTTAATCACACAGACACCATATAAGCTACTGTCACACTTAGCTCTGGGCGAAGTCTTGTATTGCCCCGGCTGCATTTCTGAGTGTTTCTTCCCGTGTTTGTTTTCCCGTGTTTTTGATTCCTGGACTCCCTCCCGTGTTTGATTCTCGCTGCCTGCCCCGACCATTCTGCCTGTGTTTGACTACGATTTCTGCCTGCCCCTTTGTGTTTTGCCTGTACTAATAAAATGCTGCAAATGGATCCGCTCGTCTCAGACCGTCCTTGTGACGTTATCGTTAATGCATCTCTTTCTGACAGAGACGGATCTAGATTCAGTGGTAGCAGAGATCAATATATCAAAGAAAATACAGAAGTTATCAGATAGAGCTATGTCCTTAATAACAGTGGATGGAATGTTTAGACACTTACTGATGAGTAAATCAAGAGTGCATGGGTTCATGCACATGCCGAATCAAGTCAAAAGTGTTCAAAACAGTTATAATTTCTTTTGTATTATTGATTTCTGCATTCGATATAAAATACCCTGCAATATCATAACAGTCAAACTCTGAGGAAATCATTGATAACAGTTATGTAAACTCTTCATATGGCCTTCTGTCACAGGGTTTTGTTTATGAAACTTCATTTATTAATATACTGTTATAACATAATGATCATTCAAATGTTCTTGTGTTTTAGTTACCAGTGGAGTGAATGATACTCATGTGTTCACCAGTTCTGGTGAAAGTTCTGTCCATCTGCCCTGTAATAATGGTCTTCTTGACTGCAAATCAACTACATGGATCTATAACCGATTCATAGATTTATCAGCAGTTGAACTGATTGCTGGAGGGATGAAAAAGAAAGACACAGAGAGACTGAGTCTGTGGTCTGACTGCTCTCTGAACATCAAGAACATCACAAAAGAGGATTATGGACTTTACACCTGCCGACAATATGTGAATGACAAACTACAAGGAACTGATGCAGGTGTTTATCTGCATGTTCTTCACGGTAATTTTATAATTATGTGGTCAATTTAATTATATGGTCAAATTCTTCATTTTTAAACATCCATAGGGGGGAGTGGGATGATTTGTGCCAGGGGGGAAGTAGTTCCACCCCTTGTTTCTAGAAAACCATAAAAGAAATTGGTCATGTGACCACATACTTTTGAAGAGCCATCCAATTTACCTTTCCCCCAAAGAAGAGAGACACATGGCATGAGAGCTAAGCACATTTTAGCTCAAAAAACTGTTTTTTTTTTATAAAGTAAAATTTATATGATCAAAGTTTTTTGATTGTTGCGTCTGAACAATTATAGACAAGTTTGAAAATATTTCACAGATGTTTTAGTGCTTTAGTAGACTACACAGTGAGTCTATACAGTTAGCATATTGTTAGCTCTAAACTGCTGGATCATGCTAGTCTTTAAAAATTGTCGGGCTGGGGTGATTTGTGCCAGAGGGGCAGGGTTAAGTTGTGCCAGTCGGATGTTAAGTAGTAGACCATCTAGACCAGGGCTGACCAACCCTGTTCCTGGAAATCTACCTACCAACAAACTTTAGTTCCAGTCCTGCTCAAACACAGCCGTCTGTGATTATCACGTGCTACATATAAGAGATTAATTGGCTGGTTCAGGGGTGTTTGATTAGGGTTGGAGCTGAACTTTATAGGATGGTAGATCTCCAGGAACAGGGTTGGGCATCCCTGATCTAGACCTACATACCCACAGAGATAATCTTGTGAGGAGATGAGCGTGCCTCATCAGTGTTTGATTTACCTGCTGTTTGTCAGGTTTTCAAGTGGCCTAAGTCACAATGGGATGTTCAGAAATGTTCAGAAAAAAGTCACATTTTCCTTATATGTTACATAATTGACGGACAGTGTTTTGTTGACAGACAGTGTTCTAATGATTCACAAATATCATATATTATATATTTGAGTTTTCCGAAAAAGTAGAAAATATGACATGCCGATAGTTTAATAGGTTAACGATATCTAAATAATCCTTAAATTAGTAATTTTGTATTGGATTTGTCTTGATTTTATATAACATTACAGTTCATGACATTAAAATGTTCTTTTTTATTTTAAAAAATCACTGGCACAATTTACCCCGATGCATTCTCCCCAAAGGCACAACTTACCCCGCACCGGGGGCAAGTTGTGCCACGAGACCACTTTTTTTTTCTGAAAGCTATAATTCTGAAGCAGTTTATTTCAGATCCAAATTTATTGTTCCCATGGATGCACAACATCTTGAAATATATGCACATGCTTAAATTGGAGGGATTACTGTCATGGCTTCACTATAAAGTCACTTTGTGTAAAAACTGGCACAACTCATCCCACTCTCCCCTAATGATGGAAAAGTGTGATTTGTGTGTTATTTTGTGTTTCAGTCTCTCCATCCTCATCCTCACAGACTGAGATCAGTCCAGGCAGCTCTGTGACTCTCTCCTGTCAGTTGGATTCTTATGCTGGAGTCTCTTGTGAAGATTGGATCCATTCTGAGGGAATTGAGCTGTTCTGGGTGAATCAGGCTGGTGTTAATCTGACGATATCAGACTCCAGATATCAGATATTATTCTCATCAGGACACTGTATCATCACTGTGTCTACAACACTCCTGAATGTAGATGACAACAGAGAGTGGAGATGCAATGTTACTCACAGAAATCAACTCAAGACCTCAGACACATACACTGTCAAGATTTCAGGTGAGAAACTAATTTTCCTACGGAACCTCATTGTTCAGAATTTCTGCTTCCTTGACTTAATGACAGCAAGATATTTTGTCTACACAGTTCAGTAGCTACCAGTAATGTAGCTACAACAAACTTGTTATGATTTAACCCTCTGGTGCTCTTCGGTCACTTCTGACCGAAAAATTTTCTGTTTTGAATTTTAAAAAATCACTGCTTAATCGGAATGATATGAAACTCGGTGACTTTTATGCCATTTGGAATGTCAACACAAAAAAAAAATTGAGGGCATGATTCAAGCAGGCTAAGTGGTCGTAAAAAAAATTGTCACACTTGTGCTCTTCGGTCTAAAATGACCGACCATAGGAAATGAATGGGAAATCGACAAAAATACAAATATTCAGAGAATTTTTGTGTGTACAATCTACAAATCCTCCACAATGCTGAAAAAAAGTACACAGCAGTGAAGGGGTGACACTCTAAAACACACCCATTCACACACACACGCACACACACACACACACACACACACACACACACACACACACATTAATATACACACCTCTATTCGGTCACTTTTGACCAAAACATTTTCGGTTTAGAATTTTTCAAAAAATCACAGCTTCATCAGAACAGCACCAAATTCATTGACTTTTATGGCATTTGGAATGTGAACACACATAAAAAATTAGGGCACGATTAAAAAAAACTAATAATAAAATAAAAACTTGTGCTCTTCGGTCTAAAATGACCGACCATTGGAAATGAATGGGAAATTGACAAAAATACAAATATTCAGAGAATTTTTGTGTGTACAATCTACAAATCCTCCACAATGCTGAAAAAAGTACACAGCAGTGAAGGGGTGACACTCTAAAACACACCCATTCACAGACAGACACACACACACACACACACACACACACACACACACACACAAACACACTAATATACTCACCTCTATTCGGTCACTTTTGACCAAAACATTTTCGGTTTTGAATTTTTTTTAAAAAATCACAGCTTCATGAGAACGCTACCAAATTCAGTGACTTTTATGGACACACATAAAAAATGAGGGCACGATTCCAAAAAAAAAAAAAAAACTTGTGCTCTTTGGTCAAAAATGACCGACATCAGGAAATGAATGGGAAATCGACAAAAATGTACAGAATTTTTCTGTCTCTTTCTCACACATCCACACACACA
This sequence comes from Garra rufa, assembly GCF_049309525.1. Taxonomy (NCBI): domain Eukaryota; kingdom Metazoa; phylum Chordata; class Actinopteri; order Cypriniformes; family Cyprinidae; genus Garra; species Garra rufa. Next base: position 8,952,920 of record NC_133361.1, read on the forward strand.
TGCACAAATGAACTGAAACACAGCAAATTGAGAAGATGTAAAATAAAATAAAAATATATGTATAAAAAAATTACATATCCAGAGTGCAAAAGACACACACTCTCTTGCATATACAAAAAATTAACACTTCAAATCATATTTATAACAAAAAACTATCCCAAACTGGATAAGAAATAGTCTTTGAGATTGTTTAAATGTATGTTCAACTATTCCACCTAATAAAAATGCTGAATCAATTGTCTAAAAACAACTAGGCAATTCACAAGCTGCTTTGTAGAGAACTATACAGGCATCAAGTTACACCTGCCATTACAGATGTTTTTCTCGTTTTTTACCAACAGATGGCGCTAATCTGCCTTCAAAAATTAGTGTTGAATGGCTGAGTCTCTATTTCAACCTGAAATACTGCATTCATTAAAAAAAAAATAAAAAAAAAATTAAAATTAAATTTTTTATTATTCTCAATGGCAAAAAATGGATATTAATTACAGCATAAATATTCATTATTACCACAAAACCCTCTCAAAATGCAAAAGAAAAAAGAAAAAATATTATTAAACAAAAATGAATTGGAATGGTTTTACTGAAAAAATTACAGGATGCGTTACAGGTGTCCGGTCACTTCTGACCGCGAAGAGCACACGTGTGACTGCTAAACGAAGAGCACCAGAGGGTTAATTGCATGATGATAAACAAACAGCAGTCAGGAAGCTGATTCATGTTTTTCCAGTCCTCTGGGAGTTTTTCCTCTTTTTTTGTTTCTTTTTCCACTCTTGGTATGTAGTTAAACATCATGATGATACAAAAAATAAATAATTGATCTTCAACTCCTCATTGTTTCATTCCTCTTTCTTTCTTGGGACACATAAGAACATCTTATATCTGTCCAACTGAGCCATAACAGCTACCCGAGTCTTACTTACAGCTGATGAAGTAATCATAAATAAACTAATGATAAAGTATGCAAATATGATGTTACTGTCTTACATTTTCTGCAGCTCCAGATTCAGCTGAAAATAAAGCCAATGGGACTGCTGGATCATTGGTCAGAGGTACCACGCATCTTTACTTTTCATCATTTCTTACTTTTGATGTAATTTACAGTTTCACAGATTGAGTGTTCCTTGATTGATCATCTGTCCACACATCTTTCCTGCAGTGATTGTGATTCTTGCCGAGTTTGCATCATTTACTGCTCCTACTGTGATTCTTCTTCAGATCATCTGTGCAAGAAGAGCTGGTCAGTTTTTGAGATGATTTACAATAATCTGGAACAATCTGCAATCATGAAATTTCAGTAAATGCTTTTAAATGAATCTGAATTGTTTTTAATTATTTTGCAGGGAGGAAAAACTCACAGCAACAGAGGAAATAGTGATGCTTATTAGAATAATTACTCTCTACTAATAACTAGCCAGGTTACAGCAAGATTTATCTTCATTTAAATGATATTAGGGATTTTTTGCATGCAGTTTTCAAGGACGTTTTCTTTAAATACTGTACTGAATGCTTTAAATTTAATAATATAGAGCCAGAAGTACCTTTAAGAATGGTGAATGATTATTACAGAAATAAAAAAAAATGAAAAGACAGTCATTTTTCATTACATTTAACTTTGTACAGAAAGCTTTTTAAATGTTATAATAGTGTTAATTATCATACATACTTGCATATGTACACTTTTATTTTGATTTAAGTTGTTCACTTCAATCATTTCAATGCAGAGACGAATTCTCATTTATAATCATTCTCAAATATAAAAATGATTTTCTTCTCCACCTACTTCAACTATGCTTCAACATCTTTTTATGTCAAGCACCATATACAGAAATGTACATTTATCATTTTAAAATTTTATTTTTTTTAATCTTCAAATATGTGCCAAATACTATTTTGAGTGTATTTCACATTATAAAAGTGGCATATTTACACGTGATTTTGAGTTAATATCAGAAAAAAAAAGAAGAAAAAACATATCTCTTGGCATAATTTGATATTTTAATTTTGCATTTATTACATATGGTCACATAAACAATCAGAAATGGCCGCATATGAAACTATAAAAGTCTCAGCCTGTGCGCTAATCAAGATTATACATGAAATTTGCAATTGAGTATTATGTCAATTACTGGCTCTTAACAAATGTCTTGTAATGTTCATCATAACTTGCTTTCAATAAATAGTATCTGTGAAAAGGACACATCTAAATGGCTCATTTATGTGATATATTGTGAACAGTTATCCTCAGACCAGTTATTGACCACTGTTTTAGCTTACTATGTTCACAATAGGCTTAAAATAGTTACGGAACAAATACCTCAAAAATTAAAGAGGAATCAAGCTGACAGATATTCTGTGAGAAATACATTTTATTTGTGCACTTTTAAATTAAGCATTTTTACTTCTGAAATAATTCTAAAAACAGCAAGCCCTCTTTTATGTGTTGGTGGTTCATTGTAGAAATGGATAATTGTCCTAAAATAAATACCAATTTAGTCAAACACTCAACCATACCAGAAGCCCAACCAAAAGTCAGTGTGTAACCAAAGAATGCTCATCATAATGACATGAGTCATGTTTGGTCTTTTCTTGTGTATGTAGTTGCCTTATACCTGGAAAAGTTGTTGTCACAAATGAACCAGAACATTATGGGACAAAGGGTTGGTGCCTGTTAAAGTCATAAACTCTCTCTTCAAAGAATGTTTGTGTGAATAGCAGACAAGTGGTTCCATCGATATATGGTAACCTACTACATATACACTACATTGCCAAAAGTATTCGCTCACCTGCCTTGACTCGCATATGAACTTAAGTGACATCCCATTCCTAATCCATAGGGTTCAATAGGACGTTGGTCCACCCTTTGCAGCTATAACAGCTTCAACTGTTCTTGGAAGGCTGTCCATGAGGTTTAGGAGTGTGTTTATGGGAATTTTTGACCAGTCTTCCAGAAGTGCAGATGTGAGGTCCCACACTGATGTTGGACGAGAAGTCCTGGCTCTCAGTCTCCACTTTAATTCATCCCAAAGGTGTTCTATTGGGTTGAGGTCAGGACCAGGTGCTGGCCAGTCAAGTTTATCCACACCAGACTCTCTCATCCATGTCTTTATGGACCTTGCTGTGTGCACTGGTGCACAGTCATGTTGGAAGAGGAAGGGGCCAGCTCCAAACTGTTCCCACAAAGTTGGGAGCATGGTGATTCTTCACTCCAGAGAACGCGTCTCCACTAGGGATGGCGAAAACTAAAAAATTTCTTGACCGACCACCGAGCCTCATTAGCCGGTTGAAACCGGTTAACCGATTAGTTTAAAATATGGTACGCTATTTGAAATAACAGCCATTTCGAGCCGCGCCTGCAATTTCACAACTCTGTCGCATCTCTCTGCCACTCTGCCTCTCACACACACACTGCCACTCACGTCACTTTTTTAAAATCCCCTACAGCGCGAAACATGAGACCCGCAAACGCGGCGCCGAAGAGCTTATTGTATGTAATCGTAGGACAAATGGCTCCTTAGTTTCAAATGGTTTGGGTACAAGGTGATCGCTTTGAAAATAAAGGCGTTTGTCTAGGTTAGAAGCTCATTTGAAACATTGCCACAGCTCATTTCCTTCCATTTCACATTTCCTACCTGCTAGCATAGATGACACGGTAGGTTGGCTTTGGCTACCTTTCTCACCCGAAGAGGCTTGCGGGTGTCGCGTTTTCAGGTGATACATCATAGATGATGTGCTGCTACTATATTTAAGCACTGTATCACACAAGTTGCAACTTACATCTGTCTCATTCTTTTTGGTGAAATGGTCCCACACACTACTTTTCTTTGCACGCTTCATCCTGTCGTCTGCCCTGGCTCTAACCTCGAGTGTTTTAGCCTGTTGCCTTTACTTTTCGCAAACCTTGTGAGCGCGCGAACCCAAACGCTGTGACCTCGCGCCAAATGTTTTTATTGGTTTATTAAGTACAAACAGGCAAGTTATGAAAAATTTAGTGTGAGGGATAATTTGTTCACTTAACACAAAAAGATGAGGAATGAGATGGCTAACTGTAGTAGCGTATAGTCCACTGTCTATAATAGCCTAATTTAGATATCACTTTTTTTTTTAACCGACTACCGACAACTTTGACCGGTTAACGTTGATACGGTCAACCACCGGTCAAACGGTCATCGGTTAACATCCCTAGTCTCCACCGCTCTAGAGTCCAGTGGCAGCGTGCTTTACACCACTGCATCCAATGCTTTGCATTGTACTTGGTGATGTATGGCTTGGATGCAGCTGCTGGACCATGTAAACCCATTCCATGAAGCTATCTGCACACTGTTCTTGAGCTAATCTGAAGGTCAAATGAAGTTTGGAGGTCTGTAGCGATTAACTCTACAGAAAGTTGTTGACCTCTTCACACTATGCGCCTCAGCATCCGCTGACCCCTCTCCGTCAGTTTACGTGGCCTACCACTTCGTGGCTGAGTTGCTGTCGTTCCCAAACGCTTCCACGTTGTTATAATACAGTTGACAGTTGACTGTGGAATATTTAGGAGTGAGGAAATTTCACGACTGGACTTGTTGCACAGGTGGCATCCTATCACATTTCAATGCTGGAATTCACTGAGCTCCTGAGAGCGACCCATTCTTTCACAAATGTTTGTAAAAACAGTCTGCATGCCTAGGTGCTTGATTTTATACACCTCTGGCCATGGAAGTGATTGGAACACCTGATTCTGATTATGTGGATGGGTGAACGAATACCTTTTGCAATATAGTGTATTTTTGAGTCATTAACCAATTGTATGCTTTCAGTGAAGGCAATATTTTACCCTGATATTTATTCGACTCATAAAGTTCAGAAAAGTATGATCACGTACAACAAAAAGTGCAGAACTAGAATGTAGCTACTGGATGCCAGATAATGAGTCCAGGCTCAACCTAGTAGGGTGACATCCAGTAGCTACAATCTAGTTCTGCACTTTTAGTTGAACGGATTCGCATTTGTACATTGATGTCTGCAATGTGTGCAGTAGGCTACAGAACACATTACAGACAATGATGCACAAACGCGGATATGTCCCACATTAACCGGCTCATTCAGTTATTTTTTAATCCTCAAAAATTTTTCAAATTGTTTTGTTCCTCAGAACAGTTGGTCTTCTGTCACACACTGGTCAAGGAGGCAGACAGGGATATACTTGGTATTTATTTTCACACGACAGAAATGATCGCAATCCATCTGTCATGATCGGGGCTGTGGATTTTCCCTCAGCCACCTGAGGTCGCTGTCCTGCACTGCACTCAGATTCATCACGTCTGTTTTGTCATTAACACTGATTCACTCACAGCTGTTCACCATTTGGACTTTTCTATAAGAACTCTCATTTCCCACTACTCTTTCTGGCTGCATTGTTTTCTGTATGGTTGTTCTGTGTATTTTGGATTATAGATCTTGGCTCCTGACTGTGTTCTTGTTTTGTTCAGTTTATGTTTTGAGTTAATGTTTGATTGTGCCGTGTTGGCCTTTTTGGTTTATGTTTATTTGTGTTTTGTTTTATTAAATATTCTTACTTTCCCTGCATTTGGACCCAGACCCTTGTTCTCACGTGACAGAATGCAGCCAGCATTGATGGGTCCAGCGGGGAGTAATATTTTTTTTTCTTCTGAGGAGGCGGCGGCGTTTGAGGCAGCGGCCGCTCGGTTCGAGGAGGTCATTCACCTCCAACTGGCCGAGATGGAGGCCTGTAGGGCCGAGTCGGCGCGACTGCGTTCCCGCTTTGCAGTGGGGGTGGATTGGCTCTTCCGTGGGAAGGCGGAAGTGACCACTCTCTCTGTTCCTGACGCGGCGGTGACCGCTCTCTCTGTTCCGGACGCGGCGGTGACCGCTCTCTCTGTTTCTGACGCGGCGGTGACCGCTCTCTCTGCTCCGGACGCGGCGGTGACCGCTCTCTCTGCTCCGGACGCGGCGGTGACCGCTCTCTCTGTTCCGGACGCGGCGGTGACCGCTCTCTCTGCTCCGGACGCGGCGGTGACCGCTCTCTCTGTTCCGGACGCGGCGGTGACCGCTCTCTCTGTTCCGGACGCGGCGGTGACCCCTCTCTCTGCTCCGGACGCGGCGGTGACCGCTCTCTCTGCTCCGGACGCGGCGGTGACCCCTCTCTCTGCTCCGGATGCGGCGGTGACCGCTCTCTCTGCTCCGGACGCGGCGGTGACCGCTCTCTCTGTTCCGGACGCGGCGGTGACCGCTCTCTCTGTTCCGGACGCGGCGGTGACCCCTCTCTCTGCTCCGGACGCGGCGGTGACCGCTCTCTCTGCTCCGGACGCGGCGGTGACCGCTCTCTCTGCTCCGGACGCGGCGGTGACCGCTCTCTCTGCTCCGGATGCGGCGGTGACCGCTCTCTCTGCTCCGGACGCGGCGGTGACCGCTCTCTCTGCTCTGGACGCGGCGGTGACCGCTCTCTCTGCTCCTGACGCGGCGGTGACCGCTCTCTCTGTTCCGGACCCGGCGGCGTCAGCTCACGTTCCTCTGGCGGCGAGGCCAGCTCACGTTCCTCTGGCGGCGAGGCCAGCTCACGTTCCTCTGGCGGCGAGGCCAGCTCACGTTCCTCTGGCGGCGAGGCCAGCTCACATTCCTCTGGCGGCGAGGCCAGCTCAAGTTCCTCAGGCGGCGAGGCCAGCTCAAGTTCCTCAGGCGGCGAGGCCAGCTCAAGTTCCTCAGGCGGCGAGGCCAGCTCACATTCCTCTGGCGGCGAGGCCAGCTCACGTTCCTCTGGCGGCGAGGCCAGCTCAAGTTCCTCAGGCGGCGAGGCCAGCTCACGTTCCTCAGGCGGCGAGGCCAGCTCACGTTCCTCAGGCGGCGAGGCCAGCTCACGTTCCTCTGGCGGCGTCCGCTGACGTTCCTCAGGCGGCGAGGCCAGCTCACGTTCCTCAGGCGGCGAGGCCAGCTCACGTTCCTCAGGCGGCAGTGTCCGCTGACGTTCTGCTGGCGGCGAGGTCCGCTCACGTGACTCCGCTGCATGGGCCTGGCCCGCCATCCCTCCCCCTGATTCGCCTTCCTCCATTCCTCCTCCCTCCAGAATTTTTTTTTTTTTTTCTCGGCCTTGTGGAACGTCTGGAAGCCGTTCCTTGAGGAGGGGGTAATGTCATGATCGGGGCTGTGGATTTTCCCTCAGCCACCTGAGGTCGCTGTCCTGCACTGCACTCAGATTCATCACGTCTGTTTTGTCATTAACACTGATTCACTCACAGCTGTTCACCATTTGGACTTTTCTATAAGAACTCTCATTTCCCACTACTCTTTCTGGCTGCATTGTTTTCTGTATGGTTGTTCTGTGTATTTTGGATTATAGATCTTGGCTCCTGACTGTGTTCTTGTTTTGTTCAGTTTATGTTTTGAGTTAATGTTTGATTGTGCCGTGTTGGCCTTTTTGGTTTATGTTTATTTGTGTTTTGTTTTATTAAATATTCTTACTTTCCCTGCATTTGGACCCAGACCCTTGTTCTCACGTGACACCATCACGATCCCTAAGGTAAAAAAAACAAAACAATTTTGGTAGTACCTAGGATAGCAAAGTCCACTAAAGGATGGAAAACTTTTTCACATTTGGCTCCCAAACTCTGGATTAGCCTTCATGATAATTTTCGGGGTTCAGACACACTCTCTCTGTTTAAATCTAGATTAAAAACTCATCTCTTCAGCCAAGCTTTCACATAATACACTGATATACCTCTGAAGTTTGGTGTTTGGCAAACAAACGTGTTTTAGCGCCACCCGCTGAACTGGAATATGAAGCGGCAAGAGGAGAAATTACTTATGTGCGCCTATCAGGTACAAAAAATCAGATCACCACACGTAAATGAAAAGGACTTAGAATAATAGGTAAAAACAGGAACTATTGACATGAAATAAAGAGTCTTTTCAGCAGCTGTTAATATTGATGAGCCTCAGACTATCAACACTCATTCATCAAGACATTCAGGATCATTAGCAGATCATCTCACTTTATTCTGAGTGTTTGCTGCTAGAAACACATTATTTCATTCAGGATAAATGATAAAAGCCTAAAAGTGTTCGAATGAAAGACACAACTGTTATTTCTCACAGTGTGACATGGATACAACATCAATAAATCAAAAACGCTAACAACAACATCATAGCCCAACATGTCCGTATTAATCTGAATATAGTTTGTTTTTCTACTAACCACAGTAACTGCAGTAAATTAATTAGATAATTAACATTTTACAGTTTTCATGTAGGCTACAGCAACTGACAATGATCATAAAACTAAATTTAGCTAAATTTAACATTTCCTTGTGTCAGATTTAATTAACATTTATCTATATTCACATTCATAAATAGATTTGAAATTTCCCTCATTAGGCTACTCATTTCAATTTTAACAAGTAAGCATAATCTGCCCGAGATTTGCAAATATAATGTAGCTACAATATAGAAAGCTAAACTAAAAATAGAAGTATGAACAAATAAATAAATAAATGTAAAATCTCAGGCGAATTAAAATCCATTGAGCGTCCAGCTTTGGCGCCAGATCTTTATTCAAACACTTATCGAATCCCGCCAACAATAACCGACATCCGAGTCTACTGAGGAGAGTTCAGCAGTTCACGGCATTTTTTTTTATATTTTCCTTTATTTACTATCAAACGCACTTTATAAAGTTTGTTTAAACGACATTTTACAGGCTAATTTCTGTATGGATTTTATCGGGTTTAGGCTACTTGTGCATCTTTTCTGGCGTCTTCCAATTGAAATAAACATTTAGTGCTGCAGCGAGCATGTGAGGACGATATGTTGAATGCTGTTTCTATGCTATTGTTTGCTGTGAGAACTGTTGCTGAATGCCATGTTAAATAAGATCTGTGAGGGGAATCGATCTCAAGTTGCTGCTGCTATTTTATTTCTACACTTTGACATTTGGCAGATCAAATCTGTTATTATTATTATCATTATTATTATTATTATTTATAAATATACTGAAACAGAGACTGCTTATTGGTCATATAATGAGCCACGTTAGACAAACAGACATACATTATAATATAGCGAAATATTAATCAAATGTGACACTGAAATATGTATTTTTTCTTTACATGCAAGAATTTAACATGTTAATGATCTAATTACTTCATTGCAACAAATTTAGTTATAATAAAATCAAACTATTTAGATCATATTACAGTGCAGTTCAGCAGATATTCACTTTTGTTTATTTTGTTCGTTTTGGATTATTTATGCTTTATACATATTGTGAGAAATTGGCTTTTATCATATATCCTGCCTCAGTTTCTGGCAGCAAACACTCAGAATAAAGTGAGATGATCTGCTGATGATCCTGAATGTCTTGTGAATGAGTGTTGATAGTCTGAGGCCCATCAATATTAACAGAGCAGTTGAACAGACTCTTTATTTCATGTCAATAGTTCCTGTTTTCACCTCATTTATTATGCTGATGTCTTCAATAAAATTAGCTTTAAGTGGCAAATTACAGGAGATGTGCTGTGAAAACAATCTCAGCTAGTGATGTATTTTTTTTTTTTTTTTTTTTGTATTGGCAGATCAGCGCCTCTCATGCTGCAATTCACCTTCAATCAAGCTCCTCCCACAATAATCGCAACATCAGTGAAGCTCCTCCCACTGTGGTTCACTAATAAATGCTGGAATATTCCCATCAGTTCACAAGTGAAGATAAGCATCAAAGCATGAGGCAGAGCTGAAATCGGCAAAGACTGAGTTTATTAAAGAGAACAAAGAGAAGATGGGAGATCCAGAGCCCTGCAGAATCAAACACACTGAAGATACTGAAGAACAAACAGGTTGGTGTCTATTTTTCTTTCTTTATTTAAGTGCTGATGGTAAAGCTTCAAGCTGATTTTGAGAAAATCTGTAGAGCTCTGCAATAATATAGCTGAAGCATCAAATAATAAGGCAGATATTCAGACTGCGACCATTTTTTTTGCTTCAACTTAACTAACTTTTTTTACTTATGAGCTGTCACATGACATCTTGACTTATAATTGAAAATATAGAACTCAGCAGCCAAAAAGAATAGTGTCGCATATTCCATTCTTACCAAAGGCTGTTACTACTAATACATGTTTTAGCTGCTAACTCTGTTTGATGATTGAATAATGTAAAAGGTTAATAATAACACAAGAAATAATAATAATTATTATTATTGCTATAGAGTCCAAGATCGATCCAGAATTCCACTCCTTCAACATCAAATAGCGCTGATGTAGAAAACCAGAAGTATTAATATTATTAGTAACAACACTTTTTAATGCAAAACAACAGTAATTTTATGATTAACAAACCTGCTTCTGGCTCCTCCATCTTAAAATATATTTGAAGATCAATGTATCTCTTTTTTTATGAAAAAAAAAAAAAAAATCAGGGATGTTTAATTTATAAAACTGCATCAAAATATTGTACAACAATTATCTACATTATATTGTTACACCAGGGTTCATCTTATGTCCACATTTCTCTGTTTTTTTTTTTTTTTTTTTTTTTTTACTTTACTGAAAGTTACTGTTAAGTTACTGAAAATGAACCATTTTTACTTTCATTTAGAGTTGATTGAAGAAACCGACAAGAATGAAGAACTGAGGGAAGTTGAGGAGAAAAGTCACGTCCATCCTGGAGAAAAACCTTTGAGTTGCTCTCAAACCAAAAAGAAAGATTTAAAGAAAAGAAGAGCCAAGAAATCTTTCACCTGCACTCAGTGTGGAAAGAGTGTCTCAAGCAAACCAAGTCTTGTGCTTCACATGAGCGTTCACACTGGAGAGAAACCTTATCAGTGTTCACACTGTGACAAGAGATTCAGTCAGTCATCAAATCTGAAAATACATGAGAGGATCCACACTGGAGAGAAACCATATCAGTGTTCACACTGTGACAAGAGATTCAGTCAGTCATCAAATCTGAAAACACATGAGAGGATCCACACTGGAGAGAAACCGTTCACATGTGATCAGTGCGGGACGAGTTTCATACTAAAAGGACAACTTACAGCACACATGAGAGTTCATACTGAAGAAAAACTATTTGCTTGTGATCAGTGCGAGAAGAGTTTCAAACATTTATCACATCTTAAAGCACACATGAAAGTTCACACTAGAGGGAAACTGTATGCATGTGATCAATGCGACAAAGTGTTTTTGAGAGCTCAAAACCTGAAGCAGCACATGAGAGTTCATACAAAAGAGAAACCATATTCATGTCATTTGTGTGGAAAGAGTTTCTCACGTCTACAACATTTGAAAGAACATCAGAAAATACACACTGGTGTGAGAGACTATATGTGCTTTGAGTGTGAGAAGACTTTTACTACAGCGAGACATTTAAAACGACATGAGAGGATTCACACTGGAGAAAAACCTTTCAAGTGTTCACACTGTGATAAGAGATTCAATCAGTCAGGATACCTGAAAAAACATGAGATGATTCATTCTGGATAGAAACCTTACAAGTGTTCACACTGTGACAAGAGATTCAGCGATTCAGGAGACCATCTGTCCACACATCTTTCCTGCAGTGATTGTGATTATTTCTGAGTTTGCATCATTTACTGCTCCTACTGTGATTTTTTTTTTTTTTTTTTCAGATCATCTGTGCAAAAAGAGCTGGTCAGTTTTTGAGATGATTTACAATAATCTGGAACAATCTGCAATCATGAGATTTCAGTAAATGCTTTTGAATTAATTTAAATATTTGTAATATTTAGGGAGGAAAAACTCACAGCAACAGAGGAAATAGTGATGAATGCAATATTAGAATAATTACTCTCTACTAATAACTAGCCAGGTTACAGCGAGATTTATCTTTATCTCAATGATATTAGGGATTTTTGCATGCAGCTTTCAAGGAATCTTTCTTTAAATACTGTACTGAATGCTTTAAATCTAATACTAAACACAGAGCCAGAAGTACCTTTAAAGGTGCAGTGTGTAATATTTAAGATTATCTCTAGACAGAAATGCAATATCATATACATAACTATGTTTTCAGGGGTGAATAAAGACCTTATTAACCATTATGTTTTTATTACCTTACAAATTACCAGTTTATATCTACATACACCGCGGGTCCCCCCACATGGAAGCCGCCGTTATGTTTCTACTGTAGCCCTGAACGGACAAACTGCTCTACAGATCGCGTTTCATCACTGCTGTTCTTGGGGAAAAACACTGACACAATGATGAACAAGTAACTGCAATATTCACAATAACATCGTTTTATTGAATTATCAAATAAATATAATTCTCTTATTTACGTTATAAAAGAAACTTCATTATTCTTTGCTGTCTGAAACGACGACATCTTAATCGCGTGTCGGTTGCCGTAGTTTCTGTAAAGGGAGGGGTGAGCGGTGGACGGAGCCGTTGGTTGCAATCAGGTTGCAATTCAAAACTTAACCGCTAGATGCCGCAAAAATCTACACACTGCACCTTTAAGAATGGCGAATGATTATTACCAGAAATTAAAAAAAAAATTAAAAGACAGTCATTTTCCATTACATTGAATATTGTATATTTCACATTATAAAAGTGGTATATTTACACATGATGTTGAGTTAATATCAGAAAAAAATATATATCTCTTGGCATAATTTGATATTTTCATTTTGCATTTATTACATATGGTCACATAAACAATCAGAAATGGCAGCATATGAAACTATAAAAGTCTCAGCCTGTGTACAAATCAAGATTATACATGACATTTGCAATTGAGTATTATGACAATTACTGGCTCTTAACAAATCTCTTGTAATAGTATCTGTGAACAGGACAAATGTCTAAATGGCTCATTTATGTGATATATTGTGAACAGTTATCCACAGACCAGTTATTGTCCACTGATTTATTAGCTTACTATGTTCATAATAGGCTTAAAATAGTTACGAAACAAATACCTCAAAAATTAAAGAGGAATCAAGCTGACAGATATTCTCTAAGAAATAAATTTGATTTGTGCACCTTTATAAAACGGTTAGTTCCATTCCTCAATTCTGATTGGTCAGCAGCTGTGTTTTATTCACGATACAGCACGGCTACGACCACTTCACTCAACGTTCTGTGTATCATTGAGCCCCCTTAGCAACCACCCTTAGCAACATAAATATAGGGTCTATTCATTTCTTGTTTGAAGTAAACAATAAGAGCTAACAGGCTAAAATGTTTCAAGTCAATTTTGATTTACTAGGCGGAATGACCTTAGATGAGTGGTTTGATGAACAATTTGGAAATACTTCTGAAAAAATTAACCGCCATGCTCCAGTGGTCAAACATAAAATTGATACGTTTGAGAAAACGCGTAATGAAAAAAATACCGTGCAGCAAACAAAATGGGCAGTGAAATGCTTCAGTGACTGGTGTGATGAAAAGGGTTTCAGTATTGATTTTAAACAAATCACCAAGGCAGAACTCAACGAACATCTCCGTGATTTCTACGGAACAGCCAGAAACTCCAAAGGTGAAGAATATGGCATCAGCAGTTATGTAGCGTTACGTGCAGGTCTGAACAGATATCTCAACGATCCACCTTTGAGTTTGTCCTGGTGTTTAATGAGAGACAGCGAATTCACCTCATCAAATAATGTTTTTGTTGGAGTCGTAAAGACACTGAGAAGACAGGGCCGGGACAAAACGGAGCATCACTCGCCTATTTCTGCTAAGGAATTCAGCACCATTAAACTGTCCGAGGCGCTTAATCCCAGCACACCTGAAGGACTTGTAAACAAAGTCTGGTTTGATGTGCAGTTGCACTTCGGGCGTAGAGGAAAAGAGGGGAACCGGGAACTCACGCCGGACTCATTTAAGATTTTAACCGACGAAAATGGTCTCAAGTATTTCACGATGAGCTTTAACGAAGAAACAAAAAACCACAAGGACCCAAATGAAAGAAATAAGGAGAGCAGACGTGGCTTCATGTTCCAGCAGACCGGGAACCCTCTTTGTCCTGTTGCCTCTCTAGAGAAGTATTTGTCGCTTCTCCCATCAAACCCACCTGCTTTTTACCTTCACCCTATAAGGAAAAACCTCTCTGAATGCGTTTGGTACGTATGTGTGACGCATAAATCATTTGCTAATCCTAATTTACACATCTACTGTGCTAAATCTTATTTATTTATTTATTTGTTTATATATATTTGACTGTTGCAGGTACACCAGAGAGCCTATGGGTGTGAATTACCTCGCAACAATGTTGCCGAGAATTTGTAAAGCAGCAGGCACCAAGATTTACACAAACCACTGCCTTCGCAGCACAATGGTGCAGAGATTGTCTGATGCTGGTTTCGATTCAAGAGAAATAATGTCTGTAAGTGGACATAAGTGTGAAAGCTCACTAAAGATAGCCTGGCTATCACCAGACCACGTTATGACTTCGTCATGATTCGTGGTCTGGGAACCACATGTTCATTTTCTCGTATTTGAGGCGTGGTTTACGAATGCCCAGAGCCGTTTATTGGGCGATACGAATGTCTATCAAATGCGCCTGTGCGTAGCTCATAGCCAATCGTTTCAATTATACCGGATGACGTATGTAGAGCGAACGCAAAAAGTTGCTCTTTTTTCAAAATAAACTTGCATTCTAATGTCATTTGTCGCGCCGCTCGCGTCCAGTGTAGACCACGGTGTAGACACGAAAGATAACTTTGCGTCTGCTGCCATGCTGGATCCTTCGGTGAGTCGCATAGAAGGCGTCATCGTCTTGCTGCTCCCTCCCCGTTCTGTGATTGGTTCCCTATCTTAGGTGAAAATTAGGTCCATGGTTTCCAGACTGACTAGAAGCGTGAATAAAATCGCGCTGCGCAAGGCAGTATGGGGACACCCAGGCTACGCTAAAGAGCTACTGGAGGCCGAACTTAAATCAAAGAAAGCGCTGCAGCGACATCCTTGCATCAACAGAAAATATTGAGCCCCAACCAAAGAAAACAACATCGAATATCACAACGGAGCCATTTGAAATGAGACAAATTTTTAATGTGTGCACAATAAATGGAAATGTTCAAATAAATGTAAATAAACACAAATAAAAAAATGTTATCTCTTGCTAGGCAGCATTCGAAATGAACAAATTATTAACATGTCATTGTCATGTTTCGTTAATATGCTTTAATTAAATTATTTAATTAAATATGTTAATAAAATAATTATTAAATATGTGCCTATGTGTTTTGTTATTGTAACCATTTTAAGAATTAACTGTTTATAACCACTGACAACTTTGCAATAAGGTTTAGGCTGTAAGCGCATCGGGAATATTAGGCAATACATGGGAAAAGGACATTTTCTCTTCTTGAGAAATAAGCAGCTGTATTTGTGTAAATTATCACATACTGTTGTAACAATAATGATGGTGATACAAAGTATAGGCTTTAAATAATGAATACAGCGCATAAGAACTGTTTCTAACCTGTTTTTATTTGAGCTCAATGAAATGACGCACTCTGTTGCCGTTAGGGACTACTTTTTACAGCGGAAGGCAGATGATGATTTTACTTGATGAAAACATTATTATATATTATAACATATAATAAATATGATTTTTAATATTTTTATTATGTGGTAACCGTTTTATAAAAGCAATAAGGTACTTGAGGCCGTGCTGTATCGTGAATAAATCACGGCTGAAGGGGTTGCCCTTCAGCCGTGATTTATTCACGATACAGCACGGCCTCTCGTACCTTATTGCTTAATTAAATTATGCATTTTTGGTAACGCTTTAGATTACAACCCGCAAATTATTATGTAAGTATACTGAATTTACCGTGTATTTCTATATTTATAGTGTACCTATAAAGAACAAACATGTAGGTATAAGAGAACAGTATGTTCAATTTGGGTAATAAGGGGGTAACAAACCAAATATGCAACCTGCAAAGAACTGCCTAAGTAAACTGAAGTTACAGTGTACATGTCTGTAATTATAGTGTACCTATTAAAGAACTTACTTGCAGGTGTAAGAGAACATGTTATGTTTTGATAATTGGGCAACCAGATACGAGACTTGCAAAGAACTGTGTAAATAAACTGAAGTTTCGGTGTTAACAGGTATCTCTATTACTGTGCCAGGCATAAATCGTGAGTTTGCTGTATCTATACGTACGCTTTTTTAAATTACTGGGAAAATATACTCTTGTTCCATGAAATTACAGGATAAGGGCGACATCTGCGGGTTGTAAATTAAAGTGGTGATTGTTACCCTCTTGTTCAACGAAATTACAGGGTAGGTACAATACATGAGGAGCTCTTTTCCAAAACGCTATAAATCCATTTGAATAGTTTTCAGGAAAATGAAAATTTTTTTTCCTAGACCCATAGATTTTGTTAATATTCAATTTATCCTGTTAAAATGGTCTGTTGGCTCATTCTGAACATGTTAAACAATGATTGTTAAATGAAACAACAATATTGTCGATCATACATTCAAAGTTTATATTTATTTTTTTCTAGGGATGCACCGAATACTCGGCCACCGAAATTTTCTGCGGTGTGGGCGTATTTCAGTATATCTGAGAGAAAGACCAATGGATAGCGATTTGCTAAACTTTTAATGCCGAAATTTCAAGAGGGGGATTGCATTGCATTGCGCTGACAGATGAGGCTTTCAGTGAGTAAAAAACAATGGCTTTACGTTGGTGTTACGTCACAACATTTTAAAGATATGCCTTTTCTATATACTGTATTTTTTATAAATATTTATGTTTTAAACCATGGAGGTGAGCCAATGGATATCACACAAGCAACGTGAAAACTGCGAAAGTAAAAACTGACAGTGCTTTCAGCATTTGACATGCATTCTCTCAGAGACAATGAGACACGATTATACTTCATATGCTGATATTAATTTAGTCCCCTACTATTGTGTAAGGGTTGTTTTTTGAAAGACTTAAAGCTCCTAATTTGATGAAACTTCAAAAGGCTATCCATTGAATTAATATGAGCGCTGCACGTTTCAAAGTAATTTGCTGCGCTGCTTTGTTGACCAGTCTGATAGCACCTCCTGCTGGAAGAGAAACACGTAGAGTTGTAAATGTGAACTGATGGATAATGTGTTATAAAAATTTAAACAAAGGCAGTAAAATATATGTATTTTTTATTTAAGTAATATAATACTTGATTGATAATAATTGTTTAAATTAAAACTGATTTATTCTTTGAAACTTTAATATTAATTTATGCAATTGCAATGCCTTGATTTTAGTCAAATTAGTACACAGTCATAGCCATAAATGCAATGGTACTAATAATTGGCATAATTCTTTCGTTTTTTCGGTTTTCGGCCTTGGTTTCCTCTTTTTCGGTTTTCGGTTTCGCCAAGAATTTATTTTGGTGCATCCCTATTTCTTTTTCAAAACGCTACAAATCCATTCTTTTTTTCCAAAACATTACTCGTTCATGTATTTAAAAAAAAACAAGAGAACATGCAACATATGACATAAGGGACTCATACTATAAATTAATATAAATCTTTATTTTTAATGTCAGTCTTTTCGTTTGTTTAGACTTTCAGAGGCTGCCTTTCCACTTGCGTTATGTCCAGAAGAATTATGGCCCTATCCTTGTAAACCTTGTTTGGTCTTTCTTAAAACTGTCTAAATTTATTATTAGGTCGTCTGGTGACAGCTTTTAGTTTGCGTGTTTTAGTCTGAAAACTCCAGGGTTGCGTTTCATTGTAAATGGACTAAAACGTTTGGACACTTTTGAAAACGATGGCGTGGCTGTCCACATTCTCTCTGCGTATCTTGACGACCGTGTAAACAATCACATCATGCTCGTTGCTTTAGCCATAGATATGTATAAGTAGATTCCCCTTTCGACCACTTCAAGCACATCCTTTATCAAAACAATAGGGAATCTACCTATACACGCTACTCGCTAATGTAGACGAGGATTCTTTTCATTTTAAAACGCTGTTTTAAAACCAAAACGCACTAGCAGTGACGAACCTTCTTTTTTGTTATTTTTCTTGTGATTTTCTTTGTCTAGTCTGCGTTTTCTAACAAAAGGTACAGGTATCACTGCCTCATCCAGGCCATCAAAATTGTTAATCGAGTTTAAAGCTCTCATTTTGAAGACTGAACACAAACATCTCTCGCTTCAGGGCGCCGCCATGTTAGATTGCGTCGAACGCTCGCCGAATTCTGGTTGGTCGAGAGGATATATCGCATTAAGATTAAAAACAGGTTTGGCGCTTATAGCGTTTTAGAAAGAAACTGCATCTTGCAGTACATTTTAAACACGGACATACAGCGATTTGGCATGAAACATTAATGGAGTCGTGAATAGGTTCAGTCCACTGCAAAATGGCATAATTAACTCATTTTTTTTTTTTTTTTTTTTTTTGGCATTTATCGCATTTTGGAAAAGAGCTCTTCACATATTGCAACGTGACCTCATGACAATTCGTATGTATTTTGCGTAAAATGTGGATCTACAAAACGTACCTTTATTTAAGTTTTTACAGACACTAAACCTACAAAACTGACATATTTACATCATCTAAGCATTTAACGTTTACTTAATATTAAATAAAAAACATTAATTCTGTTCTGTGTGATTTCTGTTGCCAGCTCGTTTCCAAGAATAGGTCTATATAATGTTATCAAGACTAAACTTTAAACCCTATAAAATAAGTAACATTTCTGCAATTGTTTAACCATTCATATAATATTAACTTTGTTTGCCGTGGTGGGACACAAAATTCATCTCCATCCCGAGCAGTGAGTCCAGCAAAATCAGCCATAAACCCACGCTTAAGTGCATTTTGCGACAGGAAAATCAGAAGTTCATTGGCTCTTGCCTG
The DNA here is from genome assembly GCF_049309525.1 of Garra rufa. Classification (NCBI taxonomy): domain Eukaryota; kingdom Metazoa; phylum Chordata; class Actinopteri; order Cypriniformes; family Cyprinidae; genus Garra; species Garra rufa. The sequence continues at coordinate 8,971,745 of NC_133361.1, forward strand.
CATTCATCACAGATTACGACATGCCGTGTTTCTGGTGAGCTGTGTTGGAATGATGACAGACAGGAAAGTGCAATCACAACCATTTATTTAGTGCAAAAATGTCAACAGGCGTACAAAAAAAGTAATCAAAATAACAATGTGTTTGCAGCCGGAATGCGGTAGGTTTGAGGTGCAGCAGGATGAGAGCTTATTGACTTGATCCCAGTGTTGCCAGATCTCGCGAGATAAATAAGCAACCAGGCCTGTGAAAACAAGCCCAAAACAAGCGACTTTTTCTGTGGAGCCCCCCCCTAGGTTCAGGGAAGAGAAAAATAAATAAACTGTGTGCAGTTTTACAATTTAAATTATTGCACAGTCATGCTGAAAGAGGAAGGGGCCAGCTCCAAACTGTTCCCACAAAAATGGGAGCAAGGCAATTCGTCACTCCAGAGAACGCTTCTCCATTGCTCTAGAGCCTATGGCGGTCTGCTTTACACAGAGGTGGAAAGTAACGAATTACATTTACTCGCGTTACTGTAATTGAGTAGGTTTTTTGTGTAGTTCTACTTTTTTTTTTTTTTTTTAACTTTATTTTTTTTATTTTTTTTTTTTATTCGTTTCAACAAAACGGAACAAACAGATCTCCAGAGGCATCACATACAACTCTTACATTCTTCTTATACAGTCGCCTTTTATAGTACAGGTTACTCTCCCATCAGCCCCCCACCCCGCCCGCAAGTAGTACTGTATTATGAGCTTAAACACCAACAGAGGTTCCCTCAAGACCATATGATTTAGTCCTTCAAAATCTGCAATGGGCGGTCCAAACAAAATATTTCACACATATAATATACATATATTGAGAAGAAAAATAAAAAATAAAAATAAATAAATAAACAAATTATAAAATATAAAAAAATATATAAATATAAAATTAAAAAATATATATAGTAAAAAATATAAGTAAATATAAATAAGGGGAGGGGGTTCAATGTGTAGTTCTACTTTTAAAAGTAACTTTTACATTTTGTAATTTTACGTTTACTACAGTACGTTTTGATTGAAGTATTGTACTTAACTACATTTTATATATTATCTGTTACTGAGTAAAAATAAATAAATAAATAAAAAATAATACTAAAAAAATTAATAAAAAAAAACAAAAAAAACAATTGTGAGTGGAGGGAGGGTATCGCGCACCGGAAATTACTGATTGCTTGATAAAGCGGCAGAACAAACGCAGCGCGCTAACTGACGAAAGATGGAGACGGACAAGTTACAGTTTTGCAGAGTTACGTTACATCTCTCGGCTGCATGCATGAAGCAAACCGTCGCGCTAATCTAAAGGTAATAACAAACTTGCGCGTACCTAATGTATAACACTCGTGTATATCATAGTCGTACATTAGGCACGCATAAGTCCGCTATTGATTCACAAACTATGCACGCTCTCGGGGCTCTGATCCCTATCGTATTTTTTTGCGTGTAATTTCAAAACATTTGCCTAGTTGTCCAAATTACTGTCCTGTGAGTGTTTTATAATGGATGCTCACCCATAGAAGAGGAGTGAGGCTCGGTGTTTATGAGCATCAGGGGCACACTGCAGTTCACTGATCGTATCTTTGTCGAACCTTCACATCGATGTGTTTCAACAGATTTAGAATGTGTTTGTTGTAGTTTGAATTCGTCTGTTAATTTTTTAATGGATACAAACAGTAGATATTCAGTCAGTCAAGTTCAAATGGATAGGTTTAGTGGTCTTTTGGCATCTCCCTGTAGTCCTGTTTGGTAAGGCAGGTTCAATTATTTAAGAAAAACTACTCTGAAGTTGTAAAGAATGTCTGAAGTAAGGAATTCAGGAGCTTAAAATCTGTATATATAGTTTTAAAAAGTTAGAATTTAGCAGAGGTTTTCTTTAAAGGTTATAAGGTATATTTAAAGTTTTAATTTAAAGTTTGTTTGAATTGAGTTTTTTATAACATGCAGTAGAAGAATAATTAGGCAAAACAAATGTTTTGGTTAGTAAAAAAGACTTAACAATAAATACTTTTCTCTTTACTGCGGAAGTAATAAATAAGAGGACATGTCAGGCATGGGGGGGCCTTGCAAAATTGAACGGAGAAGGAGGGGGGCCCCGCAGTAAGGTTGGCAACCCCTTTTCTACTGAATCCACAGTACATGCAACATGTAGTGGTTGTGATGTTTAAAGTTATGTGGGACTATTTGCACTAAAATTTCCCTAAATGTTTTATACGGTTATTTTTTTTTATTGTATCTTATTTATTTGTTTTTATTGCACTTTAATTTGTAATGTTGTTTCCTCAAATAAAAACAACCAGGTTGAGAATTATATTCCCTTGTCTATTTTGAATTACACTAGAATCCCCCACCCAGCACTTCTATTCAAAAAAAAAAAAAAATTACTCACTAAATTTTAAATTAGTTACTTTTACTTGAGTAGATTTTTTGTTCAGTACTTTTACTTGTACTTAAGTAAAATTTCATTGAAGTAACAGTACACTTACTTGAGTAGCATATTTTATTACTCAGGCTTTACACCACTGCATCCGACGCTTTGCATTGCACTTGTGTGATGCATGGCTTGGATGCAGCTGCTCAGCCATGTAAACCCATTCCATGAAGTTCTTTGCGCAATCTTCTTGAACTAATCTGAAAGCCACATGAAATTTGGAGGTCTGTGATTGACTCTGCAGAAAGTTGTTGACCTCTTCGCACTATGCGCCTCAGCATCAGCTGACCCCTCTCCGTCAGTTTACGTGGCCTACCACTTCGTGGCTGAGTTGCTGTCGTACCCAAACGCTTCCACGTTCTTATAATACAGTTGACTGTGGAATATTTAGGAGTGAGGAAATTTCACGACTGGACTTGTTGCACAGGTGGCATCCTATCACATTTCAATGCTGGAATTCACTGAGCTCCTGAGAGCGACCCATTCTTTCACAAATGTATGTAAAAAAAACAGTCTGCATGCATAGGTGCTTGATTTTATACACCTCTGGCCATGGAAGTGATTGGAACACCTAATTCTGATTATGTGGAAGGGTGAGCAAGTACCTTTGACAATATAGTGTATTTTTGAGTCATTAACCAATTTGTATGTTTTCAGTGAAGGCAATATTTTACCCTGATATTTATTCGACTCATAAAGTTCAGAAAAGTATGATCACGTACAACAAAAAGTGCAGAAGTAGAATGTAGCTGGATGCCAGATAATGAGTCCAGGCTCAACCTAGTAGGGTGACATCCAGTAGCTACAATCTAGTTGTGCACTTTTAGTTGAATGTATTCGCATTTGTACATCGATGTCTGCAATGTGTGCAGTAGGCTACAGCACACATTACAGACAATGATGCACAAACACGGATATTTCCCACATTAACCGGCTCATTCAGTTATGTTTTAATCCTCAAAAATTGTTCAAATTGTTTTGTTCCTCAAAACAGTTGGTCTTCTGTCACACACTGGTCAAGGAGGCAGGCAGGGATATACTTGTTATTTATTTTCACACGACAGAGAGGATCACAATCCATCACACTCCCTAAGATAAAAAAAAAAAAAAAAAAATCTGGATTTTGGTAGTACCTAGGATAGCAAAGTCCACTAAAGGAGGGAGAGCCTTTTCTCATTTGGCTCCCAAACTCTGGAATAGCCTTCCTGTTAATGTTCAGGGTTCAGACACACTCTCTCTGTTTAAATCTAGATTAAAGACACATCTCTTCAGCCAAGCTTTCACATAATGCACTGATATACCTCTGAGGTTTGATGGTGTTTGGCAAACAAACGTATGTGTTTTAGCGCCACCCGCTGAACTGGAATATGAAGTGGCAAGAGGAGAAATTACTTAGGTGAAAAACAGCCTATCACCACATGTAAATGAAAAGGACTTAGCATAATAAATGAGGTGAAAACAGGAACTATTGACATGAAATAAAGAGTCTTTTCAGCAGCTGTTAATATTGATGAGCCTCAGACTATCAACACTCATTCATCAAGACATTCAGGATCATCAACAGATCATCTCACTTTAGAATCAGAATCAGAATCAGAATGAGCTTTATTGCCAGGTATGTTTGCACATACTAGGAATTTGTTTTTGTGACAGAGCTCCACAGTGCTACAGAATGACAGTGACAAGACGATACATATTATAAAAAGAACAATATACAAGTATACAAGACAGACAATGTGCAAAAATAGCAAAGACATTTGAATGGAAGCATGTATGTGCTTTAAATAAATAACGGAAAAATGAATAAAGAATGTATAGTGTTGTATGTTCCACGATCAAGTGTTCATGAGATGGATTGCCTGAGGAAAGAAACTGTTTCGGTGTCTGGTCGTTCTAGTGCTCAGTGCTCTGTAGCGCCGACCGGATGGTAACAGTTCAAAAAGTGAGTGTGCTGGATGTGAGGGGTCCAGAGTAATTTTGGCAGCCCTTTTTCGTACTCTGGATAAGAAGAGATCTTGAAGGGTAGGGAGGGTTGTACCAATGATTCGTTCAGCAGTCCGGACTATCCGACGTAGTCTTCTGAGATCAGAATTGGTAGCTGAGCTGAACCAGATGGTAATTGAAGTGCAATTCTGAAGTGCAATTCTGAAGTGCAATTCTGAAGTGCAATCACTTTATTCTGAGTGTTTGCTGCTAGAAACACAATATTTCATTCAGGATAAATGATAAAAGTCTAAAAGTGTTCGAATGAAAGACAAAACTGTTATTTCTCACAGTGTGACATGGATACAACATCAATAATACAAAACATCAATACAACATCAATAATACAAAAACGCTAACAACAACATCATAGCCCAACATGTCCGTATTAATCTGAATATAGTTTGTTTTTCTAATAACCACAGTAACTGCAGTAAATTAATTAGATAATTAACATTTTACAGTTTTCATGTAGGCTACAGCAACTGACAATGATCATAAAACTTAGAAAAAATAATGAGCTCCAGCAATATTTAACATTTCCTTGTGTCAGATTTAATTAATATTTATCTGTATTCACATTCATGAATAGATTTGAAATTTCCCTCATTAGACTACTCATTTCAATTTTAACAAGTAAGCATAATCTGCCCGAGATTTGCAAATATAATGTAGCTACAATAAAGAAAGCTAAACTAAAAATATAAGTATGAACAAATAAAATAAATGTAAGATCTCAGGCGAATTAAAATCCATTGAGCGTCCAGCTTTGGCGCCAGATCTTTATTCAAACATTCATCGAATCCCGCCAACAATAACCGACATCCGAGTCTTCTGAGGAGAGTTCAGCGGTTCACAGTATGTTACTGCCACATTTTTGTTTCAATTCAATTTCTGTAGGCTATTATTGGTATTATTATTACCGTTGAGTGCCACTAGGGGGAGCTGTAGCATTGGAGTGAGCTTTGTATGCAGAGGTTAATTTCCCCAGAAGAAGCGATCTCTAGAAGAAAAGAAAAGGGAAAGATGCATGACTAAAGTGTAGTCACTAAGCTAAGTCTAAGAGAAATAAGATTAACAAAAAGAAGAAGACTAAAACTAATTCCTCTCTCGGTACGCAGCCAACGAGGTATTGTTTTGTATGTTGTGTTTGTTAAAATAGTTTTATCTTTCAAATTTCTTGCTTTAAGCTAATTATTGTTTGTTCTGTGCTTTTAGTTTTCTCTCTGTGTTTATGATCCTGACCAAGCTGGATTAAATAAATCCATCAGTTGAGAAAGCCACTTGTGTTTGTTGGTACCTGGAGGAATTACACAGAATTTCATAGTTCGATTATTTACTATCAAACACACTTTGTAAAGTTTGTTTAAACGACATTTTACAGGCTAATTTCTGTATGGATTTCATGGGGTTCAGGTTACTTGTGCATCTTTTCTGGCGTCTTCCTATTGAAATAAACATTTAGTGCTGTAGCGAGCATGTGAGGACAATATGTTGAATGCGGTTTCTATGCTATTGTTTGTAGTGAGAACTGTTGCCGAATGTCATGTTAAAAAAGATCTGTGAGGGGAATCTACACTTTGACATATTTGGCAGATCAAATCCGTGTTATCAAATTGTTGGTATTTTTAAATAAATTTACTGAAACGGAGACTGCTAATTGATCGTATATTATCAACTTAAATTATAATATAGCAAAATATTAATCAAATTTAACACTGAAATAATTAAAATTTTGCTTTTTAGGTTTTTCTGTACATACAAGAATTTAACATATTAATGATCTAATTACTTCATTGCAATGGATTTAGTTATTATAAAATCTGTTTAGAACTAGATCATACATTTATATTACGGTTACATACATCAGTTATTTACTTTAGCGTTCGTTTTGGATTATTTATGCTTTACACATATTGTGAGAAATTGGCTTTTATCATAAATCCCGATTCAAACAATCAGTTTCTAGCAGTAAACACTCAGAATAAAGTGAGATGATCAGCTGATTATCCTGAATGGCTTGAGGAATGAGGCTCATCAATATTAACAGATCTGCTGAACAGACTCTTTATTTCATGTCAGTAGTTCCTGTTTTCACCTCATTTTTTATGCTAATGTCTTCAATGAAATTAGCTTTAAGTGGTAAATTACAAGACAAGAGATGTTGTGCTGTGAAAACAATCTCAGCTAGTGATGTATTTTTTGTATTAGCAGATCAGCTCCTTTCATGCTGCGAGAAGATGAGAGATCCAGAACCCTGCAGAATCAAATGCACTGAAGATACTGAAGAACAAACAGGTTGGTGTCTATTTTTTTTAGTGTCTCTTTTTTTATTAAGTGCTGATGGTAAAGCTTCATGCAGTTTCTGAGAAATATGTAATGCTTTTGCAATAATATAGCTTAAGCATCAAATAATAAGGCAGAGATTCAGACTGCAACCATTTTTATTTTATTTTTTTTATGCTGCAACTTTTTTTTAACTAATAAGAGCTGTCACATGACATCTTGACTCTGGGGAAAATAGAATACTGTTGAACATTCCATTCTTACCAAAGGCTGTTACTTCGAATACATGTTTTACCTGCTAACTCTATTCAATCATCGAACAATGTAAAAGGTTAATAATAACACAAGAAATAATAATAATTATTATAATTGCTTTAGAGTCCAAGATCGATCCAGAATTCCACTCCTTCAACATCAAATAGCGCTGATGTAGAAAACCAGAAGTATTAATATTATTAGTAACAACACTTTTTAATGCAAAAAAACAGTAATTTTATGATTAACAAACCTGCTTCTGGCTCCTCCATCTGTAGAACTTAGTGGCTAAACAGTTTTACCTGGGTACTTTTTCAATAACATGTAGTAAATAAAAACATATTCAATAGATCTTCCTTTAGAAATGTAGGATTATTTGGTATTTTTGCCTATAATGTTTTTAAAAATATATTTGAAGATCAGTGTACCTCTTTTTTTATGAAAAATAAAATCAGGGATGGGTAATTCATAAAAATGCATCAAAATATTGTATAACAATTATCTACATTATATTGTTATTCCAGGGTTTATCTTATGTCCACATTTCTCTGTTTTTTTTTTTGTTTGTTTGTTTTTTTACTTTACTGAAAGCTACTGTTAAGTTACTGAAAATGAACCATTTTTACTTTCATTTAGAGTTGATTGAAGAAATCGACAAGAATGAAGAACTGAGGGAAGTTGAGGAGAAAAGTCACGTCGAACCTGGAGAAAAACCTTTGAGTTGCTCTCAAGTCCAAAAGAAAATAAGAAAAGAAAGGTCCAAGAAATCTTTCTGCTGCACTCAGTGTGGAACGAGTGTCTCAAGCAAACCAAGTCTTGAGCGTCACATGAGCGTTCACACTGGAGAAAAACCTTATCAGTGTTCACACTGTGACAAGAGATTCAGTTGGTCAGCAAATCTGAAAAAACATGAGAGGATCCACACTGGAGAGAAATTGTTCACATGTGATCAGTGCGGGAAGAGTTTCATACAAAAAGGACACCTTACAGAGCACATGAGAGTTCATACTGAAGAAAAACCATTTGCTTGTGATCAGTGCGAGAAGAGTTTCACACAATTGTCAAATCTTAAAGCACACATAAATGTCCACACTAGAGAGAAACTGTATGCATGTGATCAATGCGACAAAGTGTTTTTGAGAGCTCAAAGCCTGAACGAGCACCTGAGAGTTCATACAAAAGAGAAACCATATCCATGTCATTTGTGTGGAAAGAGTTTCTCACATCTACAACGTTTGAAAGTACATCAGAAAACACACTCTGGTGTGAGAGACTACATGTGCTTTGAGTGTGAGAAGACTTTTACTACAGCGAGCAATTTAAAACTGCATGAGAGGATCCACACTGGAGAAAAACCTTTCAAGTGTTCACACTGTGACAAGAGATTCAGTCAGTCAGGGGACCTGAAAAAACATGAGATGATTCACACTGGAGAAAAACCTTATCAGTGTTCACACTGCGAAAAGAGATTCATTCATTCAGGAACCCTGAAAACACATGAGAGGATCCACACTGGAGAGAAACCGTATCACTGCACTGAATGTGGGGAGCGTTTCAAACATTTATTTTCTCTACAATATCATACAAAAAACAATCACAGTAAGTAAATCACTTTCAGATCCGGCTGAAAATGAAGTCAGTACTGCTGGATCATTGTTCAGAGGTACCACACATCTTTACTTTTCATCATTTCTTACTTTGGATTTAATTTACAGTTTCACAGATTGAGTTTCTCTTTATTGATGATCAGTCCACACATATTTCCTGCAGTGATTGTGATTATTGTTGAGTTTGCATCATTTACTGCTCCTACTGTGATTCTTCTTCAGATCATCTGTGCAAAAAGAGCTGGTGAGCATTTTTGAGATGATTTACAATAAACTGGATGCACAAACACGGATATGTCCCACATTAACCGGCTCATTCAGTTATGTTTTAATCCTCAAAAATTGTTCAAATTGTTTTGTTCCTCAAAACAGTTGGTCTTCTGTCACACTCTGGTCAAGGAGGCAGACATGGATATACTTGGTATTTATTTTCACACGACAGAAATGATCGCAATCCATCACACTCCCTAAGATAAAAAAAAAAAAAAAAAAAAACCTCTGGATTTTGGTAGTACCTAGGATAGCAAAGTCCACTAAAGGAGGGAGAGGTTTTTCACATTTGGCTCCCAAACTCTGGAATAGCCTTCTTCCTGATAACGTTCGGGGTTCAGACTCATGAACACAAAAGCCACATTCATGTCATTTGTGTGGAAAGAGATTCTCACGTCTACAACACTTGAAAGCACATCAGAAAACACGCACTGGTGTGAGAGACTACATGTGCTTTGAGTGTGAGAAGACTAACTACAGCGAGCAATTTGAAACTGCATGAGAGGATCCACACTGGAGAAAAACCTTACAAGTGTTCACACTGCGACAAGAGATTCAATCAGTCAGGAGACCTGAAAAAAAATCATGAGAGGATCCACACTGGAGAGTAGTGTTGTTTTTGGCGGCCAGTTTTAATTTTTGTTTTATTCTAGTCTTTGTGTGAAGCTGTCATTTTATTTTTTTATTAGTTATAGTCACGTTCGAATTCTCCTTAGTCTAGTCAAGTTTTAGTCGACTAAAAGTCTGAGCATTATAGTCTTATTTTAGTCAGAATTACCCATGACTATTTTAGTCCATTTTTAGTCAATGAAAATTTTATTTTAGTCTATTTTTAGTAATGCAATTGTATTTAACCCAGTCAATATAGTATAAGTACCTAGTAGTATAGACAAATCCAAAGTTTTCTTTTAGCCAAACCCATTTCAAACAAGGTTATCTCATTATATTATTGTTACCTTATAGGCTCAAGAATACATCCATTCCAGACATGGAAGATGCCTCTAGTTTGAATTTACAAAATTTATTTTACCTATCAAACATGTTAGAAGTACACACACATAAATTGAAATATAATGAATAAAAACAATAAACAAAATAAAAAGAAGAAGGGATACAGCTCTGACTAATGGGCATGCGCACATCAATCTAACGTTATAACATTTCGTTTTGTCTCGTTTTCGTCTCGAAAATGAAGAGACATTTTAGCATAGTTTTTATTTTGTAAACCACATTTAGTATGTTTTTTTTTTTTTTTTTCTCTCGTCAGAGATATTGTATTATACATTTTATTATAGTCAATGTCACTCTTTCGGATTACCCTGTTTGCTCTCGTTTTCCGTCTCTGACCCAGCCTGCTTGACTACGTCTATAATAATAAAGCTTGCATTTGGATCCACACCTCAGTCTCCAGACCCCGTTTGTTACAGATGTACTGTAACTTTCTCTACAGTCAAAAATCTGGGTGTTATATTAGACAGCAAGCTGTCTTCTGAAAATCATATTTCCCAAGTTACAAAAACAGCATTCTTCCATCTTAGAAACATTGCTAAGCTACGGAACATGTTACCTGTTTCTGAAGCAGAAAAGTTAGTTCATGCATTCATGACGTCTAGACTGGACTGTTGTAATGCACTACTAGGTGGTTGTCCTGCTTCTTCAATAAATAAGCTAGTCCTTACCAGATCAAGAAAATGTGATCATGTTACCACAATTTTAAAGTCTCTACACTGGCTACCTATTAGTTTCCATATCAGTTACAAAATATTACCCCTTACCTATGAGGCCCTTAATGGTTTAGCTCCTGCATACCTAACTAGTCTCCTACCACGCTACAATCCCTCACACTCCTTAAGGTCACAAAACTCTGGACTTGTGGTAGTACCTAGGATAGCAAAGTCCACTAAAGGAGGGAGAGTCTTTTCACATTTGGCTCCCAAACTCTGGAATAGCCTTCTTCATGATAATGTTCAGGGTTCAGACACACTCTCTCTGTTTAAATCTAGATTAAAGACACATCTCTTCAGCCAAACTTTCACATAATGCACTGATATACCTCTGAGGTTTGATGGTGTTTGGAAAACAAACGTATGTGTTTTAGCGCCACCCGCTGAACTGAAGTATGAAGTGGCAAGAGGAGAAATTACTTAGGTGAAAAACAGCCGATCACCACAAGTAAATGAAAATAACTTAGCATAATAAATGAGGTGAAAACAGGAACTATTGACATGAAATAAAGAGTCTTTTCAGCAGCTGTTAATATTGATGAGCCTCAGACTATCAACACTCATTCATCAAGACATTCAGGATCATCAACAGATCATCTCACTTTATTCTGAGTGTTTGCTGCTAGAAACACATTATTTCATTCAGGATAAATGATAAAAGCCTAAAAGTGTTCGAATGAAAGACAAAACTGTTTCTCACAGTGTGACATGGATACAACATCAATAATACAAAAACGCTAGCAACAACATCATAGCCCAACATGTCCGTATTAATCTGAATATAGTTTGTTTTTCTAATAACCACAGTAACTGCAGTAAATTAATTAGATAATTAACATTTTACAGTTTTCATGTAGGCTACAGCAACTGACAATGATCATAAAACTTGGGAAAAAATAATGAGCTCCAGCAATATTTAACATTTCCTTGTGTCAGATTTAATTAATATTTATCTATATTCACATTCATGAATAGATTTGAAATCTCCCTCATTAGGCTACTCATTTCAGTTTTAACAAGTAAGCATAATCTGCCCGAGATTTGCAAATATAATGTAGCTACAATAAAGAAAGCTAAACTAAAAGTAAAAGTATTAACAAATAAATAAATACATGTAAGATCTCAGGCGAATTAAAATCCATTGAGCGTCCAGCTTTGGCGCCAGATCTTTATTCAAACATTCATCGAATCCCGCCAACAATAACCGACATCCGAGTCTTCTGAGGAGAGTTCAGCGGTTCACAGTATGTTACTGCCACATTTTTTTTTTCAATTAAATTTCTGTAGGCTATTATTGGTATTATTATTACCGTTGAGTGCCACTAGGGGGAGCTGTAGCATTGGAGTGAGCTTTGTATGCAGAGGTTAATTTCCTCAGAAGAAGCGATCTCTAGAAGAAAAGAAAAAGAAAAGATGCATGACTAAAGTGTAGTCACTAAGCTAAATCTAAAAGAAATGAGATTAACAAAAAGAAGAAGACTAAAACTAATTCCTCTCTCGGTACGCAGCCAACGAGGTATTGTTTTGTATGTTGCATTTGTTAAAATAGTTTTATCTGTCAAATTTCTTGCTTTAAGCTAATTACTGTTTGTTCTGTGCTTTTAGTTTTCTCTGTGTGTTTATGATCCTGACCAAGCTGGATTAAATAAATCCATCAGTTGAGAAAGCCACTTGTGTTTGTTGGTACCTGGAGGAATTACACAGAATTTCATAGTTCGCTTATTTACTATCAAACACACTTTATAAAGTTTGTTTAAACGACATTTTACAGGCTAATTTCTGTATGGATTTCATGGGGTTCAGGTTACTTGTGCATCTTTTCTGGCGTCTTCCTATTGAAATAAACATTTAGTGCTGCAGCGAGCATGTGAGGACAATATGTTGAATGCTGTTTCTATGCTATTGTTTGCAGTGAGAACTGTTGCCGAATGTCATGTTAAAAAAGATCTGTGAGGGGAATCGATCTCAAGTTGCTGCTGCTATTTTATTTCTACACTTTGACATATTTGGCAGATCAAATCCGTATTATCAAATTATTTGTATTTTTTTAATAAATATACTGAAAAGGAGACTGCTAATTGATCATATATTAAGCCACGTGAGACAAACAGACTTAAATTATAATATAGCAAAATATTAATCAAATTTGACACTGAAATAATAAAAAAAATTGCTTTGTAGGTTTTTCTGTACATACAAGAATTTAATTACTTCATTAAAACAAATTGAGTTATTATAAAATCTGTTTAGAACTATTAGATATTACGGTTACATTCAGCAGTTATTTACTTAAGCGTTCCTTTTGGATTATTTATGCTTTATACATATTGTGAGAAATTGGGTTTTATCATTAAAATCCGATTCAAACAATCAGTTTCTATAAACAGGCTCATCAATATTAACAGATCTGCTGAACAGACTCTTTATTTCATGTCAATAGTTCCTGTTTTCACCTCATTTATTAAGCTGATGTCTTCAATGAAATTAGCTTTAAGTGGCAAATTACAGGAGATGTTGTGCTGTGAAAACAATCTCAGCTAGTGATGTATTTTTTTGTATTGGCAGATCAGCTCCTTTCATGCTGCAATTCACCTTCAGTGAAGCTCCTCCCACAAGAATTGCGTCATCAGTGAAGCTCCTCCCACTGTGGTTAACCAATAAATGCTGGAATATTCCCATCAGTTCACAAGAAAAGATGAGCATCAAAGCATGAGGAAGAGCTGAAATCTGCAAAGACTGAGTTTAAGAGAACAGTGGAAGATGAGAGATCCAGAGCCCTGCAGAATCAAACACACTGAAGATACTGAAGAACAAACAGGTTGGTGTCTATTTTTCTTTCTTTATTAAGTCTTGATGGTAAAGCTTCAAGCTGATTTTGAGAAAATCTGTAGAGCTCTGCAATAATATAGCTTAAGCATCAAATAATAAGGCAGAGATTCAGACTGCAACCATTTTTTTTATGCTGCAACTTTTTTTAACTAATAAGAGCTGTCACATGACATCTTGACTCTGGGAAAAATAGAATACTGTTGAACATTCCATTCTTACCAAAGGCTGTTACTTCTTATACATGTTTTACCTGCTAACTCTATTCAATCACCAAACAATGTAAAAGGTTAATAATAACACAAGAAATAATAATTATTATTATTGCTATAGAGTCCAAGATCGATCCAGAATTCCACTCCTTCAACATCAAATAACTGGTAGAAAAACAGAAGTATTTATATTATTAGTAACAACACTTTTTAATGCAAAACAACAGTAATTTTATGATTAACAAACCTGCTTCTGGCTCCACCATCTGTAGAACTTAGTGGCTAAACAGTTTTTTCAATAGCATTTATTAAATAAAAACATATTCAATAGATCTTCCTTTAGAAATGTAGGATTATTTGGGATTTTTGCCTATAATGTTTTTAGAAATATATTTGAAGATCAATGTACCTCTTTTTTATGAAAAAAATATTGTATAACAATTATCTACATTATATTGTTATACCAGGGTTCATCTTATGTCCACATTTCTCTGTTTTTTTTTTTTTACTTTACTGAAAGCTACTGTTAAGTTACTGAAAATGAACCATTTTTACTTTCATTTAGAGTTGATTGAAGAAATCGACACGAATGAAGAACTGAGGGAAGTTGAGGAGAAAAGTCACGTCAAACCTGGAGAAAAACCTTTGAGTTGCTCTCAAGTCCAAAAGAAAATAATAAAAGAAAGGTCCAAGAAATCTTTCAGCTGCACTCAGTGTGGAACGAGCGTCTCAAGCAAACCAAGTCTTGAGCGTCACATGAGCGTTCACACTGGAGAAAAACCTCATCAGTGTTCACACTGTGACAAGAGATTCAGTTGGTCATCATATCTGAAAATACATGAGAGGATCCACACTGGAGAGAAATTGTTCACATGTGATCAGTGCGGGAAGAGTTTCATAAAAAAAGGACACCTTACAGCACACATGAGAGTTCATACTGAAGAAAAACCATTTACTTGTGATCAGTGCGAGAAGAGTTTCACACAATTGTCAAATCTTAAAGCACACATAAATATTCACACTAGAGAGAAACTGTATGCATGTGATCAATGCGACAAAGTGTTTTTGAGAGCTCCACACCTGGAGCAGCACATAAGAGTTCATACAAAAGAGAAACCACATTCGTGTCTTTTGTGTGGAAAGAGTTTCTCACATCTACAAAGTTTGAAAGAACATCAGAAAATACACACTGGTGTGAGAGAGTACATGTGCTTTGAGTGTGAAAAGACTTTTACTACAGCGAGCAGTTTAAAACTGCATGAGAGGATTCACACTGGAGAAAAACCTTTCAAGTGTTCACACTGTGACAAGAGATTCAGTTATTCAGGAGACCTGAAAAAACATGCGATGATTCACACTGGAGAAAAACCTTATAAGTGTTCACACTGCGACAAGAGATTCATTCATTCAGGAACCCTGAAAACACATGAGAGGATTCACACTGGAGAAAAACCTTTCAAGTGTTTACACTGTGACAAGAGATTCAGTTATTCAAGAGACCTGAAAAAACATGAAATGATTCACACTGTAGAAAAATTCGAATTTGAACTCTCCTTAGTCTAGTCAAGTTTTAGTCGACTAAAAGTCTGAGCATTATAGGCCCGGTTTCGCAGACAAGGCTTAAGCCTAGTCCTAGACTAAAATGTAAGTCTGAGTTGTTTCAACTGAAATAAAATTGCACTGATTGATTTTAAAATATATCAGTGCCTTTATTTTGTCTCAAGATGCACACCAGTAATGTTTTTTTATTAGCATGTTTATAAAAATTACTTAAATGTCCTAATTGAACTATGGTCTAATCCTGGCTTAGTCTAAGCCCTGTCTGGGAAACCGGGCCATAGTCTTTTTTTTAGTCAGAATTACCCATGACTATTTTCGTCTAGTTTTAGTTGACGAAAACTGATGACATTTTAGTCCATTTTTAGTCAGTGAAAATTTTATTTTAGTCTATTTTTAGTAATGCAATTATATTTAACCCAGTCAATATAGTATAAGTACCTGGTAGTATAGACGAATCCAAAGTTTTCTTTTAGCCAAACCCATTTCAAACAAGGTTATCTCATTATATTATTGTTACCTTATAGGCTCAAGAATACATCCATTCCAGACATGGTTGATGCTCTAATTTGTATTTACAACATTTATTTTACCTATCAAACATGTTAGAAGTACACACACATAAATTGAAATATAATAAATAAAAACAATAAACAAAATAAAAAGAAGAAGGGATACAGCTCTGACTAATGGGCATGCGCACATCAATCTAACATTATAACATTTCGTTGTGTCTCGTTTTCGTCTCGAAAATGAAGAGAAATTTTAGCATAGTTTTTATTTTGTACACCACATTTAGTCTCGTTTTTTTTTTTTTTTTTTTTTTTTTTCTCGTCAAAGATATTGAATTATACATTTTATTATAGTCAATGTCACTCTTTCGGATTACCCTGTTTGCTCTCGTTTGCCGTCTCTGACCCAGCCTGCTTGACTACGTCTATAATAATAAAGCTTGCATTTGGATCCACACCTCAGTCTCCAGACCCCGTTTGTTACAGATGTACTGTAACTTTCTCTACAGTCAAAAATCTGGGTGTTATATTAGACAGCAAGCTGTCTTCTGAAAATCATATTTCCCAAGTTACAAAAACAGCATTCTTCCATCTTAGAAACTTTGCTAAGCTACAGAACATGTTACCTGTTTCTGATGCAGAAAAGTTAGTTCACGCATTCATGACGTCTAGACTGGACTATTGTAATGCACTACTAGGTGGTTGTCCTGCTTCTTCAATAAATAAGCTACAGGTAGTCCAAAATGCAGCTGCTAGAGTCCTTACCAGATCAATAAAATGTGATCATGTTACCCCAATTTTAAAGTCTCTACACTGGCTACCTATTGGTTTCCATATCAGTTACAAAATATTACCCCTTACCTATGAGGCCCTTAATGGTTTAGCTCCTGCATACCTAACTAGTCTCCTACCACGCTACAATCCCTCACACTCCTTAAGGTCACAAAACTCTGGACTTTTGGTAGTACCTAGGATAGCAAAGTCCACTAAAGGAGGGAGAGTCTTTTCACATTTGGCTCCCAAACTCTGGAATAGCCTTCTTCATGATAATGTTCAGGGTTCAGACACACTCTCTCTGTTTAAATCTAGATTAAAGACACATCTCTTCAGCCAAACTTTCACATAATGCACTGATATATAGGGCTGGGAATCGATTCCAAAAAGAATCGATTCCTCGATTCCGAGGCATTGGGAATCGAGAGTCGATTCCAACGTTTGGAATCGATCCTCTCAAGGGGAATCGACTCCTCATTCAGAGCCGTTTTCAGTTCAACAAAACTTACCTCTTAAACGGAAGGCTGCATTCCATGAAGACTGCATATTTCGGCTGCAAGTCATCAAACGTCGATTAAAATAAACGTAATAAAAACGACTCATTACTAAACTCGTCTGAGTTTAAGGATGCAGCCTTCAGTTTGAGAAGCACCCATTCATTTGCCTCTTGCTCGCTAATAGTTATTATAGTCTGATACATTTCCACGAAAAGATTCGTTCGGATAGATAATTTAAATGAACCAGTTCAAAAAACGATTCAGATGTTATTTTACGGGAGAACTGGCTCATTATGTCCACAATTTTGAGCGCTGCACGACAGAATAGATCATGACGTGTCTTGATCTTATTTACATCTTAAATAAATGCTATTTTTAATCTTTCTATCAGCCAATGATAACTCTGAAAGAAAACGCAGAGAGCACGTATCAGTGGCCAAGAGCGCATGTGATTGACAGCTACGCCACGAGCTCTTATATCATCCTGCATTTATTGCAAAATTATAGCTCTTATATCAGTGTTGTTGTTAAAGTTCTGTTTATTTTGTTTCAGTGTATAGTTTGCTAATTTTGTAATTTTATGCACGTCACGTCTTGTTTTATTCATGCAATAAATGCATGTCCACTGCTGAGCTGTGGGTTATGACTAATTTCCTGGGCAATGAATTACAATTTGAAATCAGTCAGAGCTACAGAAAAATAGTATATATATATATCTTTTTTTTAATTGTTTTTTTTTTTTTTTTTTTTTTTACAAATGAAGCTTCATATTATGAGAAGGTAACTTTATACAACCTTTTACATCCTGCATTTATTGCGAAATTAGCTTCCTCCAATCTAAAAAACAAGAATCGAAAAAGAATCGAAACAACAGTGAGGAATCGATTCTGGAATCGAATCCAATCGATTCCAGAACCAGGAATCGGAATCGGAATCGATTCCAAAATTTTCGGAATCGAACAGCCCTACTGATATACCTCTGAGGTTTAATGGTGTTTGTAAAACAAACGTATGTGTTTTAGCGCCACCCGCTGAACTGAAGTATGAAGTGGCAAGAGGAGAAATTACTTAGGTGAAAAACAGCCGATCACCACAAGTAAATGAAAATAACTTAGCATAATAAATGAGGTGAAAACAGGAACTATTGACATGAAATAAAGAGTCTTTTCAGCAGCTGTTAATATTGATGAGCCTCAGACTATCAACACTCATTCATCAAGACATTCAGGATCATCAACAGATCATCTCACTTTATTCTGAGTGTTTGCTGCTAGAAACACATTATTTCATTCAGGATAAATGATAAAAGCCTAAAAGTGTTCGAATGAAAGACAAAACTGTTTCTCACAGTGTGACATGGATACAACATCAATAATACAAAAACGCTAGCAACAACATCATAGCCCAACATGTCCGTATTAATCTGAATATAGTTTGTTTTTCTACTAACCACAGTAACTGCAGTAAATTAATTAGATAATTAACCTTTTACAGTTTTCATGTAGGCTACAGCAACTGACAATGATCATAAAACTTAGAAAAAAATAATGAGCTCCAGCAATATTTAACATTTCCTTGTGTCTGATTTAATTAATATTTATCTATATTCACATTCATGAATAGATTTGAAATTTCCCTCATTAGGCTACTCATTTCAGTTTTAACAAGTAAGCATAATCTGCCCGAGATTTGCAAATATAATGTAGCTACAATAAAGAAAGCTAAACTAAAAATAAAAGTATCAACAAATAAATAAATAAATGTAAGATCTCAGGCGAATTAAAATCAATTGAGCGTCCAGCTTTGGCGCCAGATCTTTATTCAAACATTCATCGAATCCCGCCAACAATAACCGACATCCGAGTCTTCTGAGGAGAGTTCAGCGGTTCACAGTATGTTACTGCCACATTTTTGTTTCAATTCATTTTCTGTATTATTATTATTATTACCGTTCAGTGCCACTAGGGGGAGCTGTAGCATTGGGGTGAGCTTTGTATGCAGAGGTGAATTTCCTCAGAAGAAGCGATCTCTAGAAGAAAAGAAAAAGGAAAGATGCATGACTAAAGTGTAGTCACTAAGCTAAGTCTTAGAGAAATAAGATTAACAAAAAGAAGAAGACTAAAACTAATTCCTCTCTCGGTACGCAGCCAACGAGGTATTGTTTTGTATGTTGTGTTTGTTAAAATAGTTTTATCTTTCAAATTTCTTGCTTTAAGCTAATTGTTTGTTCTGTGCTTTTAGTTTTCTCTGTGTGTTTATGATCCTGACCAAGCTGGATTAAATAAATCCATCAGTTGAGAAAGCCACTGGTTTTTGTTTTGTATGTTGTGCTGTGAAAACAATCTCAGCTAGTGATGCATTTTTCGTATTAGCAGATCAGCTCCTTTCATGCTGCGAGAAGATGAGAGATCCAGAACCCTGCAGAATCAAATGCACTGAAGATACTGAAGAACAAACAGGTCAGTGTCTATTTTTTTTAGTGTCTCTTTTTTTATTAAGTGCTGATGGTAAAGCTTCATGCAGATTCTGAGAAATCTGTAATGCTTCTGCAATAATATAGCTTAAGCATCAAATAATAAGGCAGAGATTCAGACTGAACACAAGAAATAATAATTATTATTATTGCTATAGAGTCCAAGATCGATCCAGAATTCCACTCCTTCAACATCAAATAGCGCTGATGTAGAAAACCAGAAGTATTAATATTATTAGTAACAACACTTTTTAATGCAAAACAACAGTAATTTTATGATTAACAAACCTGCTTCTGGCTCCACCATCTGTAGAACTTAGTGGCTAAACAGTTTTACCTGGGTACTTTTTTCAATTGCATGTAGTAAATAAAAACATATTCAATAGATCTTCCTTTAGAAATATATGATTATTTGGGATTTTTAAAAATATATTTGAAGATCAATGTACCTATTTTTTATGAAAAATAAAATCAGGGATGTGTAATTCATAAAAATGCATCAAAATATTGTATAACAATTATCTACATTATATTGTTATACCAGGGTTTATCTTATGTCCACATTTCTCTTTTTTTTTTTTTTTACTTTACTGGAAGTTACTGTTAAGTTACTGAAAATGAACCATTTTTACTTTCATTTAGAGTTGATTGAAGAAATTGACAAGAATGAAGAACTGAGGGAAGTTGAGGAGAAAAGTCACGTCAAACCTGGAGAAAAACCTTTCAGTTGCTCTCAAGTCCCAAAGAAAATAAGAAAAGAAAGGGCCAAGAAATCTTTCAGCTGCACTCAGTGTGGAACGAGTGTCTCAAGCAAACCAAGTC
The DNA here is from genome assembly GCF_049309525.1 of Garra rufa. NCBI lineage: Eukaryota > Metazoa > Chordata > Actinopteri > Cypriniformes > Cyprinidae > Garra > Garra rufa. The sequence goes on from NC_133361.1 coordinate 8,991,992, forward strand.
TTGAGCGTCACATGAGCTTTCACACTGGAGAAAAACCTTATAAGTGTTCACACTGTGACAAGAGATTCAGTTGGTCAACAAATCTGAAAAAACATGAGAGGATCCACACTGGAGAGAAATTGTTCACATGTGATCAGTGCGGGAAGAGTTTCATACAAAAAGGACACCTTACAGAGCACATGAGAGTTCATACTGAAGAAAAACCATTTGCTTGTGATCAGTGCGAGAAGAGTTTCACACAATTGTCAAATCTTAAAGCACACATAAATGTTCACACTAGAGAGAAACTGTATGCATGTGATCAATGCAACAAAGTGTTTCTGACAGCTCAAAACCTGGAGGAGCACCTGAGAGTTCATACAAAGGAGAAACCATATCCATGTCATTTGTGTGGAAAGAGTTTCTCACGTCTACAATGTTTGAAAGATCATCAGAAAATACACACTGGTGTGAGAGACTACATGTGCTTTGAGTGTGAGAAGACTTTTACTACAGCGAGCAATTTAAAACTGCATGAGAGGATTCACACTGGAGAAAAACCTTTTATGTGTTCACACTGTGACAAGAGATTCAATCAGTCAGGACATCTGAAAATACATGAGAGGATCCACACTTGAGAAAAAGCGTATCACTGCACTGAATGTGGGGAGCATTTCAAACATTCATTTTCTGTACAATATCGTAGAAAAAACGATCACAGTAAGTAGATCACTTTCAGATCCGGCTGAAAATAAAACCAGTATGTCTGCTGGATCATTGTTCAGAGTGGCGGCTGGTGCTAAAAAATTTTAGGGGGGCACACACAAAATAAATCACATTGATAATACAGGCTTTATCATCAGTAAAGTAATCATTAAAAATTTGTAATCATCCAAAAAAATATTAGCCATTTATATTAATGTGATTCAGAGATGAAGGCCATAATACTAATGTTATCCACACGAGGGAGCCACAGGATAAATCTCAGTTTAAAGACAGTGAAAATAAATTGATTAGTAGTTAAACATTGTATATAAATTAATTTTCATAAAGTTATATATAGTCGGAAATAATAAGTAACTTATGCAAAAACTGTAAATACTAAATACTTGTAGACCATTAATTGTTTTGACCTAATTATAATGGTATTGACAATATATTTGTCAAGTTGGTAGACATAACTGAATGTATGTCCAATTAAAGAAGGAACACTATCTATCTATCTCTGTGTGTGTGTGTGTGTGTGTGTGTGTGTGTGTGTGTGTGTGTGTGTGTGTGTGTGTGTATGAATATATATAAATAATATTGTATATAATATATGCTTATAATAATACTAACATAAACACTGACAATTTACTTGAAAAAAAGACGTCTATTGTGTAATTGCATCATCTACACAAATCATTGTGCTTGTACCCCGGCGATCGAGTTAAACTGCATTGTTTCAGTTACTCTCTGTGTAGTTGTCCACAACGCTTTGGTGACAGGACTTTGAAATAACAAACAGGGGAAACGATAAAAGGCATGACTTTACCCAAGCTCCATGATTCGTAAGATTGTTTTATTTTTTGCTTCATTTGAACGGCTTGTGATCTCACCAAATTTGGTGGAAATTGCTCTTCGCTCGTTAAGTTCGCCATCATTACTCCGATTGACCGCGCCTCAAGAAAAAAAAAAACTTAAATCTCGCAGTATTTTCTGCTGCTTGGGGCAGAATTTTCAGCGCCGCAAGACCATAAAATTCTGAGAGACTGATTGGCCGCATATTTATTAATTTACCCTAGCAACAGTACATGACTGGCTATTTGGCTGAACTGCATGACAGAAACGATACAAGTCTGTCTGTGGAAATTCACTGCTGAATGAATGTCACTAGGTGGGAAATGTTGTATATGTTTTCATATCGCATGTAGGCACATACTGGTGGGTAAAACCGAATTAAAAAACTTAATTTGTAAAAATACATTTTACATTTTTAGCCCCTCTTATCAGGGAGGGCGGTGCCCCAGCGCTATGGGCCAGCCGCCACTGGGTACCACACACCTTTACTTTTCATCATTTCTTACTTTGGATTTAATTTACAGTTTCACAGATTGAGTTTCTCTTTATTGATCATCATTCCACACACCTTTCCTGCAGTGATTGTGATTATTGTTGAGTTTGCAGCGTTCATTGCTCCTACTGTGATTCTTCTTCAGATCATCTGTGCAAGAAGAGCTGGTGAGCATTTTTGAGATGACTTACAATAATCTGGAACAATCTGCAATCATGAGATTTCAGTAAATGCTTTTTAATTAATTTGAATTATTTTTTAATATTTTGCAGGGAGGAAAAACTCACAGCAACAGACGAAATAGTGATGCTCACAATATTAGAATAATTACTCTCTACTAATAACTAGCCAGGTTACAGCGAGATTTATCTTCATCTCAATGATATTAGGGATTTTTACATGCAGCTTTCAAAGATGTTTTCTTTAAATACTGTACTGAATGCTTTAAATCTAATACTAAATACAGAGCCAGAAGTACCTTTAAGAATGGTGAATGATTATTACCAGAAAAAAGAAAATGAAAAGATAGTCATTTTTCATTACATTTAACTTTATACAGAAAGCTTTTTAAATGTTATAATAGTGTTAATTATCACACTTGCATATGTACACTTTTATTTTGATTTAATTTGTTCACTTCAATCATTTCAATGCAGAGACGGATTCTCATTTATGAAAATATATAAAAGATTGTCTTTTCCACCTACTTCAACTATGCTTCAACATGTTTTTATGTCAAGCACCATATGCAGAAATGTACATTTTATAATTTTCCAGTTTTTTTAATCTTCAAATATGTGCCAAATACTAATTTGAGTATATTTCACATTATAAAAGTGGCATATTCACACTTGATGTTGAGTTATTTTTCAGAAGAAAAAAAAACACATATCTTGGCATAATTTGATATTTTCATTTTGCATTTATTATATATTGTCACATAAACAATTTTGGATTTGAAATGGCAGCATATGAAATTATAAAAGTCTCAGCCTGTTCGCTAATCAAGATTATACATGACATTTGCAATTGAGTATTATGACAATTACTGGCTCTTAACAAATGTCTTGTAATGTGTCTCATAACTTGCTTTCAATAAACAGTATCTGTGAAAAGGACACATCTAAATGGCTCATTTATGTGATATATTGTGAACAGTTATCCACAAACCACTTATTGACCACTGTTTTAGCTTACTATGTTCATAATAGGCCTAAAATAGTTACGGAACAAATACCTCAAAAATGAAAGAGGAATCAAGCTGACAGATATTCTGTGAGAAATAGATTTTATTTGTGCACTTTTAAATTAAGCATTTTGGTAACGCTTTAGATTACAACCCGCAAAGAACTAAATAAGTAAACTGAATTTACAGTGTATGTTTCTGTAATAGTGTACCTTTATAGAACAAACATGTAGGTCTACAGAGAACAGCATGTTCAATTTGGGTAATAAGTGGGAAACAAACCAGATATGCAACCTGCAAAGAACTACATACTGGATTTCCGGGTGTTTGTTTCTGTAATTATAGTGTGTACCTATTAAAGATCTACTTGTAGGTATAAGAGAACATGTTACGTTTTGAAAATTAGGCATAACAACCAGATTTCCGATCTGCAATGAACTGCGCAAGCAAACTGAATTTCCGGTGTTAACAGGTATCTATTCTATTACTGTGCCAGGCATAACTCGTACGTTTTGGTGTATCTATACGTAAGCTTTTTTAAATAAATATACTCTTGTTCCATGTAGTTACAGGGTAAGTGTGCCATCTGCGGGCTGTAAACTAAAGTGGCGTTTGTTCCCCTGTTGATCAACGAAATTACAGAGGTACAATATATGTACCAACGTGACCTCATAATAATTCGTATGTATTTTACTAAAATGTGGTTCTACAAAACGTACATTTATTTACGTTTTTACAGACACTAAACGTACAATACTGACATATATACATAATTTAAACACAATGTCAAAAGGCCGTACAAAAAAAAGTAATCAAAAGAACGATGCGTTTGTAGCGGCAGTCCTGGTTTGTGGTGCAGTAGGATGAGAGCTTATTGTCTTGATCCACTCCTCGAAGGCGCCCTTGTTTGGCGAGTGTGATTGCACTTTTCTGTCTTTCATATTAGTATTACTGTACAGAGCTAGTTAACGTCAGGTTTAGAGGAAGGAGACAACACAAAAAATATTTTTTTATATATTGCAGATGTACTTTAAAGGTTAATAAAGGTTTCAGAGTCAAGGATATCAGCTTGTGTTTATATGTATGTATTGTACATACCCTGTAACGTGCGTTGAACAAGAGGTTAACAATCACCAGATCATCTGCGGCAGATGTCACACTTACCCTGTATCTACATGGAACAAGAGTATATTTTTCCCAGCAATTTTAAAAAGATTACATATAGATAAAAAAAAAAATGATTTAACAGAATAGGTATCTTCTAAGTGTTTAAGTAATACCGTTATAAATTATTTGTTTATCTGTTTGCTACCCCTTTATTTCCCAAACTTAACGTTTTGTTTCCTTATACTTACACATTAATACAAATACGAAACATACACCGTAAAATCAATATATACTTAAATAGTTCTTTGCAGGTTGCATATCTGGTTTGTTAACACCTTATTACCCATTTTTATCATATTGTTCCCTTATATCTACATGTTTGTTCCATAAAGGTAAACTATAATTACAGAATCATACACTGTATGCAGCGTAGTATAGTCTTGTATGGGCGGAATAGCGTTTAGCAATAGCCTACAATTGACCTTATGCACGGAATACTTCCTTGTTTAGTCAAGCCAGCTCAGTCATTTCCGGTCAACTGTACTGTACCTTAATATGAGCGTACTTTGCTCGTTTTCTCTACATAATACATTCACTATTGAAGAAAAGTGTTGTTTATCTAAGAGGACCAAACGTCCATATATACCGTTTCAAGAATGACAAATGCCAGTTTAAAAAAATTCGCGAGTAAATCGGCTAAATATGCGCGAGTCATTGCTATGATTGACAGTAATAACCGGACAAACATCTGACATCTGATGTCAAAAAAAGAGCTTAAATAATTCAGATTAAATACAGAGTAACAAAACTACAGCAGTAACAAGTATGTGCTGGTTAAATATATGCTATTTAATTTTACAGTTCAAGATAAAACTTAAAAGATAAAAAGATTACTAAAAAGATTACATTTTTAAAAGATTCAATTTTATAAAGTGTTTCAAATTCCTATCGATTCATATCGAGTGCATTATTTAATTAATATCCCACAAATATTTAACATATGTGTAGTGAACTATATTAGTAAATAATTCACCCTTAGGCTGTTTGTGTGTGAGCTTAATGACTTTCTGCACTTGCTATACTATATACTTAAGGGCGGTAAAAGTAATACAATTTATTATACTAGTAATTTTATAATAAATCGAAAAGCAAGACGTCTTGAAAATTGAGGGTGTTTGAAAGGCAGTAATAATAAATAATCATCTGCTGCCATCTATTGGTTATAAGCGGTAATTCCACATTATTTTAGCCAAAAACAGACGTTTTCCGTGAAAAGTAATTTTTTTCCGATGCCGTTTTTATGAATGAAAAGTGAGTCCTTGAAGTTTATTTCACAGCTGTAGAGTTAGAAAATAATAAAGGCTTTAAAATATTGTAAGATTTTAAAAATGTGTTCATGATTATGAAGGCAAGTTAGTGATTATCAAAAATATGATGTCCTTGAAGAGAAATATCGCTATAGCTAACGTTAGCATAAACACATTATGATGGTGTTTAGCTGTCAGCATTTAAATGTACAACTATGCAGATACGGAGAGTACGGGATAGCCAGGCTCCGCATTTAAATTATTTAGCTATTTAAATTATGTTGTTAAATAATATGAAACTGAATGTTCACGCCGCTAACATTGTTTATAATGTTGCAATTATATTTTTTCTCAGTTTCTGATAAGAATGAGGCAGTAGATAAGTCTCACGAGTGTCCACCTAAGATATAACACATATAAAATGAGCTTCAGCGGAAGTTTACGAGCTGGCTTATATTTATGCGGAAGTTCTAAAGAACGCTCCGTGCATAAGGTCAATTGCCGAGATTCCTCAGAAATGATTTGAAAACTTACGTTGTAATGCACGCACACGCACAAACGATAAAACTCCTCCGGTTTGAATTTCTACACTTTACAACTATTTACAACATTTAACTGATCTACTTTTCCATTTTCATCCACCTTTTCTCGTCTCCAGAACTTCACGAAACTCCGACTGAAAGTTATAGTCCATTTCGTGCTGGATGACAGGGGTGACTGGAAGAGTCCATGTGTTAAGGGGGAACACATTCTACAGAAACGATTGAAGTGAGCAAATTAAATCACAATAAATTTGTAAATATCTTCTAAGATAATAAACTAACATTTGTAACATTTCTGTACAAAGTTAAATGCAATGATTAGATCAACCACGGTTAGAAAATGTCTGTCTATTAATTGTATTATTTGTGGTAATAATGACGGTCTACTTACTGTGATTGTTTTTTGTATGATTGCGTTGAGAAGATAAATGTTTGAAACGCTTCCCACATTCAGTGCAGTGATACGGTTTTTCTCCAGAGTGGATCCTCTCATGTTTTTTCAGGTCTCCTGACTGATTGAATCTCTTGTCACAGTGTGAACACTTATAAGCTTTTTCTCCAGTGTGGATCCTCTCATGTGCTTTCAGGTTTCCCGAATGATTGAATTTCTTGTCACAGTGTGAACACTTGTAAAGTTTCTTTCCAGTATGAATCCTCTCGTGTTTTTTCAGGTTTCCTGAATGATTGAATTTCTTGTCACAGTGTGAACACTTATAAGGTTTCTCTCCAGTGTGAATCCTCTCATGTTTTTTCAGGTCTCCTGAATGACTGAATCTCTTGTCACAGTGTGAACACTTGTAAGGTTTATTTCCAGTGTGGATCATCTCATGCAGTTTTAAACTGCCCGCTGTAGTAAAAGTCTTCTCACACTCAAAGCACATGTACTCTCTCACGCCAGTGTGTGTTTTCTGATGTCTTTTCAAATGTTGTAGTTGTGAGAAACTCTTTCCACACAAATCACATGAATGTGGTTTCTCTTTTGTATGAACTCTCAGGTGCTGTTCCAGGCTTTGAGCTCTCAAAAACACTTTGTCGCATTGATCACATGCATACAGCTTCGCTCTAGTGTGAATATTTATGTGTGCTTTAAGAGTTGATAATTGTTTGAAACTCTTCCCACACTGATCACAAGCAAATGTTTTTCCTTCAGTATGAACTCTCATGTGTGATTCAAGTAGTCCTTTTAGTCTGAAACTCTTCCCGCATTGATCACATGTGAACGGTTTCTCTCCAGTGTGGATCCTCTCATGTTTTTTCAGATTTGATGACTGACTGAATCTCTTGTCACAGTGTGAACACTGATAAGGTTTCTCTTCAGTGTGAATGCTCATGTGACGCTCAAGACTTGATTTGCTTGAGAAACTCGTTCCACACTGAGTGCAGGTGAAAGATTTCTTGGCGCTTCCTTTCTTTATTTTTTTCTTTTTGGTTTGAGAGCAACTCAAAGGTTTTTCTCCAGGTTTGACATGATTTTTCTCCTCAGCTTCCCTCAGTTCTTCATTCTTGTCGTTTTCTTCAGGCAGCTCTAAATGAAAGTAAAAATGGTTCATGTTCATCAACTAAACAGTAACTTTCAGTAAAATAATAATAATTAAAAAAAAGAAATGTGGAAATAAGATTAAACCCTGGTATAACAATATAATGTAGATAATAGTTATACAATATTTTGATGCATTCTTATAAATTTCACATCCCTGATTTTTTTATTTCATAAAAAAGAGGTACATTGATCTTCAAATATAATTTTAAAAACATTATAGGCAAAAATACCAAATAATCCTATATTTCTAAAGGAAGAACTATTGAATATGTTTTTATTCACCACCTTACTACATGTTTGTAAACTACATTATTGTAAAAAAAATTACCCAGGTAATTGTTTAGCCACTTAGTTCTACAGATGGTGGAGCCAGAAGCAGGTTTGTTTCATTTTGTATTAAAATGTGTTGTTACTAATAATTTTAATACTTCTGGTTTTCTACATCAGCACTATTTGATGTTGAATAAGTGGAAGTCTGGATCGATCTTGCACTCTATAACAATAATAACAATTATTATTATTTCTTGTGTTGTTATTAACCTTTTACATTGTTCGATAATTGAATAGAGTTAGCAGGTAAAACATATATTAGTATTCTGCAACAGTATTATTTTTGCCCGCTGAGTTCTATCTTTTCCCAAAGTCAAGATGTCATGTGACAGCTCTAATTAGTAAAAAAAATAATAATAATAATAATTATTATTATCTGCCTTATTATTTTTATGATTCAACTATATTATTGCAGAGCTCTGCAGATTTTCTCAAAATCTGCTTGAAGCTCTACCATCAGCACTTAAATAAAGAAAGAGAAATAGACACCAACCTGTTTGTTCTTCAGTATCTTCAGTGTGTTTGATTCTGCAGGGCTCTGGATCTCCCATCTTCTCTTTGTCCTCTTTAATAAACTCAGTCTTTGCCGATTTCAGCTCTTCCTCATGATTTGATGCTGATCTTCACTTGTGAACTGATGGGAATATTCCAGCATTTATTGGTAAAACACAGTGGGAGGAGCTTCACTGATGATGCGATTCTTGTGGGAGGAGCTTGACTGAAGGTGAATTGTCAATACAAAATAAAATACATCACTTCAGCTGGCTGAGATAGTTTTCACAGCACAACATCTCCTGTAATTTGCCACTTAAAGATCATTTCATTGAAGACATCAGCTTAATAAATGAGGTGAAAACATCGAGTCGTTTCAGCAGCTGTTAATATTGATGAGCCTCATTCAACAAGCCATTCAGGATCATCAGCTGATCATCTCACTTTATTCTGAGTGTTTACTGCTAGAAACTGATTGTTTGAATCTGATTATTTGATAAAAGCCAATTTCTCACAATATGTATAGGCTAAAGCATAAATAATCCAAAACGAACGCTAAAGTAAATAACGGCTGAACGTAATATAAATGTATGATCTGATAGTTCTAAACAGATTTTATAATAACTAAATTCGTTGCAATGAAGTAATTAGATCATTAACGTTAAATTCGTGTATGTACAGAAAAACCTAAAAAGCAATATTTAAATTATTTCAGTGTCACATTTGATTAATATTTCGCTATATTATAATTTAAGTCTGTTTGTCTCACGTAGCTCAATATATGATCAATAAGCAGTCTCTGATTCAGTATGCTTATTTAAAAAAATACAAATAATTTGATACGGATTTGATCTGCCAAATGTCAAAGTGTAGAAACAAAATAGCGGCAGCAACTTGAGATCGATTCCCCTCACAGATCTTTTTAAACATGACATTCGGCAACAGTTCTCACAGCAAACAATAGCATAGAAACAACATTCAACAAATTGTCCTCACATGCTGGCTGCACCTAGGGTTACCAGTTTTAGGGCACTTGAACAGCACCTGCATTAAATCTAGGCTACTCCATCAGTTTTAGGCAAATATATATATATTTTTTTTATGTAAATATACTAGAGCTGATTAATATTTAATGAATAGAGATTCAAACACCCAAGCGATCTCATTTGTAAATAACAACGATTCTCCATGTCTGTTAAACCCACTCTTTTTTACAGTCTATGGTTAAACCTATTAAGTCTTATCGGAACATTCACATCTGTATTTGCACTGCCAGTGACAGAGGGAGCAGCCATCATGTTTATGTAAAAAAACAGCTTCACAAACAGTCTTTTCAAATACAGTCATTCATATTATCACAGCAATTGACCATATGCACGGATTACTTCCTTGTTTAGTCAAGCCAGCTAAGTCATTTCCGGTCAACTGTACTCTGCCGTAATATGAGCGTACTTTGTTTGTTTTCTCTACATAATCGATTCACGATTGAAGAAAAGTGTTGTTTGTCTTAGAGGACCAAACGTCCATGTATACCGTTTCAAGAATGACAAATGCCAGTTTAAAAAAATTCGCGAGTAAATCGCGGTTAAATATGCGCGAGTCATTGCAATGATTGACAGTAATAACCGGACCAAACAGCTGACAAAATGATGTCAAAAAAGAGCTTAAATGATTCAGACTAAATTCAGATAACAAAACTACAGCAGTAACAAGTTTGTCTTGGTTAAATAAAGGCTATTTGATAGATTTTACAGTTCAAGATAAAACTTAAAAGATGTTATTCAATTTAATAAAATATTTCAAATTCCTATCAATTCATAATTAACGTTAGTGCATTTTTTAATTATTATACCATAAATATTTAACATATTTGTAGTGAACTATATATTAGTATTTACATAATTCACCCTTATAGGCTGTTTGTGTGTGAGCTTAATGACTTTCTGCACTTGCTATACTATAAAAGTAAAAGGTAAAAGTACTACAATTTATTATACTAGTATTTAATAATAAATCGAAAGCAAGACGTCTTGAAAAATATAGGGAGACAGCTGCATAATAAATAATCCTATGCTACCATCTATTGGTTATATGGGGTAATTTCATATTATTTTAGCCAAAAATAGACGTTGTTTTCCGTGAAGTCATTTTTTCCGATGCCCTTTTTATGAATGAAAAGTGAGTCCTTGAAGTACATTTTATTTCACAGCTGTAGAGTTAGAAAATAATAAAGGCTTTGAAATATTGCAAGATTTTAAAAATGTGTTCATGACTACGAAGGCAAGTTAGTGATTATCAAGAATACGATTAAGATGTCCTTGAAAGAGAAATATGATAGCTGGCTAACGTTAGCCTAAACACGTTATGATAGTGTTTAGCTGTCAGCATTTAAATGTACAACTATGCAGATACGGTAAGTATGAGATTACCAGGCTCCGCATTTAAATTATATGTTGTTAAATAATATGAAACTGAATGTTCATGCCGCTAACATTGTTTATAATGTTGCAATTATAATTTTTCTCAGTTTCTGATAAGAACGAGGCACTAGATCAGTCTCAAGAGTGTCCACCTAATATATAGCACATATAAAATGAGCTTCAACGGAAGTTTACGAGCTGGTTTATCTTCATGCGGAAGTTCTAAAGAACGCTCCGTGCATAAGGTCAATTAAAGATCATAGTTTGAATATAAACATTGATGTCTATGGTAGAGATCAAAATAGAGCACGTCTTTTGAAAGTAGTTGGCGCTTCAAGTAACGTTTGTGTCGATTGCATTGTTTCGCCACTATAGAAACAACTGTTAAAAAATGCATGCATTGAATAGAGATTGATTCAAAAAACGCTAATTCATCCAGTAATGTTTTTATGAGCAAGTAATTTATTCAAACCAGAATACTATAAATTGGTGTATTATATATATATATATATATATATATATATATATATATATATATTCTAAAATGCAAATATTATGTATTAAATGATTAATAATTAATTTAAATGAATTAAACACATTTAAATATACTGCAGCAATTGATATTTTGTCTCACGTTATTTTGCTTAGTTTAGAGTTGCGAGGAAATCGTGATCTGTTTGATCGTCAAAAAACTAAAAGTAAAATTAAACTATATAATTAAACTATATAAAAACTAAATAGAAATGTGTTCACAAAATAGAACCGAAATTAAAAACTAACACAACTGTTAATGAAACAAATGAAAACTAAACAAAATTTTATTGAAAATTTGAAAAATTTAAAAAAAGCAAAACTCAATTAACCTTGGAGCGGACAAAGGAGCTGAGTGAGGCAGCTAAAGTGGTGGATCGATCACCAGCTAGATAGCTAAGAGCACACCTGGTAACACATGTGCAAGTTATTTATGTTGTTTCAGATCTGTAATGTTTTTCTATTATTATTTTTGATTAGTAATGTCCAGAGTTATTATAGTTTTGTATTCTTCCATTAGTTTTTATTTTTATTTCGTTTTTAACTTTTGTTTTGAATATAATTTAGTTTCAGTTAGTTTCCAGAGTGGATTTACTTGTTTCAATTAAGCTTTTATTGTTTCAAAATGTTTATTTATTTATTTATTTTAGTTTTTATTAATTTCAGTATTAGTTTTAGCTTTTTATTATAAAACGGGGTATTTTTGTGAGAAAGATTTAAAAATTTCAGAACAAGTACAGTACAGACTTACAGTCATGTCGACGTCCCAGTCTAAATAAACACATGCACCACTGCCTCCTCACGCTTGTTGTGTTGACATATTTGACCACAATGACAAAGGCTAAAAGAATAAGACCTTTTGTATATTTTTTTATTTTATTTTAGTAAGTTTCAGGGGCGGACTGGGACAAAATTTCAGGCCGGGAAATCTCACACTCATCCAGGCCACCCCAAAAACCCACAACAAATTCTTAAACCATGGACAATAAAAAAGTATAATCCACTGGCTGGTGCCACGCAAAATAATTAAAGATTATCTCTTGAACTTCCATTTACATTTTTATAAAAATGTAAGTATTACATGAGGACCATGTGCTATTGTTTTATCTTGCCTAAATGTCAAAACTGTTGGTCTACAATAATACCTCTTGAATATATCTTTAGTAAAATCCTAACACTGAATTTTTTTGTCCTTAGGAAAAGTAACCATGGTTTAATTAGGCCTGTGGCAAAAGTATAGTAGTAACCGTGTTTTTATTTTTAGTTTTTTTTTTTGGCATTTTGATTACAATTTGCATAACTAGAGTTTTATTACAAGTACCAAGTGTAGCAAAACCTTTGTTAATTTGTGGTTACCATAGTTTAACTATATAGTAACAATGTTTTTTTTTTTTTTTTTGTAAAAACATGGTTCATTATTGTAAAGGTTGTATTGTTGTTAGCCTTAGCTCCCTCTAAACGTGTTATAAAACAATGTGAAGATTTGTCTGCTAAATTCCTACTCTTCACAAGTTTTTTCAGCAAACGGACTGCTATTGATAATATTTGCAAGCAGTTGAATGCTTAACTAAGTAAACAAAACTACAATAGTCTATTTACAGATGTATCTGACCTGTAAATTAAGTACTTAACAGGACAGTTTCGACTCTCCGCTCCAACTGGGCTCTCCATTCTCGAGTCTTGCATTCTTTTGGCGGACGCGCGGATGGGCGGAGCGTGCGCGTGGCGAATTGCGTTGTCAGTCAAGACGAACCGGATCAGGATTTATAAAATAATTATTATTATTGAATGGCGAATTTGGAAATAATCACTTTAGTACCTTTGTCAGGCAACAGACACAACAACAACAACAATATATATGAAAATAAAATATAAATTAAAAAAATGTCAGCGGGCCAAATGGCTGCCAGGACACCGGGAATTGTGCCGGTTCTCCCGATGGCCAGTCCGCCCCTGGTTAGTTTCATAAGGACCCAATATCCTTTCAGTTAGTTTTCGTTTTTCTTTTCTTTTTTTTTTCTATATCAGTTAACTAAAATGTTTTATTAAACCTAGTTTCAGTAATATTGCTTTGCTACATCCTTTATAAATTTGGGTTGTAATAATACAGTCTGTTATTATGAAAGTTGTCATCATAAAGTTAAAGTTGTGTTCCATGTGCCCCTTTTTAAATTTCAGCACCTGCCCTTCCAAAGGTCTCTACGCGCTCACAAAAAAATGAACCAGAATTCACTGTAGACATGTCGCGTGTGTGAATGGGTTGGGAGGGGCACGACACTATAGTCAGCAGGAGGGTAAAACAGTTTTTATTTTATTTTAAACACTGCACACAGCAACAACTTTTAATAAAGCGACCAAAACTGCCTGCCAACTGACAGACGAACTTATTTAGGTTTAAATAAAAACACAGAACGATCTCGTTATTACGAGAAAAGATGTCGTTTTTACGAGAAAAGATGTCGTTTTTACGAGAAAAGATCTCGTTATAACAACATGAGTGGGAAAAAAATAAGTGTGTGGCAGCAATGCGTCACCGTACTAATGCAGGTGTGTGTTGCATATATTTGATTTGTGAGTTGTTAATTTAATTTTTCTGTTTTTGTGTGCCTGAGTGTGTATATATATGTTCGTTAATTTTGTGATTTATATTGAGCACGTAATATCTGTTTTGCCCGCATTGGTATTGCTCATTTAGGAAATTTGACACTGTATTTTGACTTTACTGGGTGGTTTTTGTTTGGTTTAATTGTGTGTGTGTGTGTGTGTGTGTGTGTGTGTGTGTGTGTGTGTGTGTGTGTGTGTGTGTGTGTGTGTGTGTGTGTGTTGTGATTTTCTTTTTTTTGAGGTTTTGTTTTTCTGTAATTGTGCTTTATTCAGTGCAACGGCAAGACAGTGTTGCCTAGGAGTTAACGAATGTTATTATGTGTATTGTTTATTATTATCATTGTTGTTGTTGTTAATTGATGTGTATATTGTGATTTATTTATTTGTTTATTTATTTATTTATTTTTGTGTGTGTGTAATTGTACTTTCCTGTGTTGTTGTTGATTATTGTAAGATTATTATTTGTGTGAATTTGGTACAAGGCTGGCCTATTTATTAATGTCCAGAACGAATGTATTTTGTGTCAATATACTGAGTATTCCATTCTAGTCACCAACTTTGACCCCATACGTAAGCTAACTTTTTTACCTGAGATATAATTGTAATCGTGTGTTTTAAGGGATGAGTGTTTTATATTGGTGTTGAGCTCAATGTTTTAATACCTAATTTGTTGAAATAAAGTATGCTTTGGTGGTAACTTGTCTTTGTTTGTCACTTTCCCTTCAGTTGGAAACTTGTTAGTGGAGAAGTAAGTTTTATGTGGTCCAAACAGTAATAATTATTAGTAGCTAGTTGTGCTCCCAGCCACATTAGCAATAATTAAAATTACAGCAGTGAAGATGTGTGGACAGACGATCAAGCAAGGGAAACTCAATCTGTGAAACTGTAAATTACATCAAAAGTAATAAATTATGAAAAGTAAAGATGCATGGTACCCATAGGCGGAGCGTGTGTAAGGCTTAGCCTTCCCCTGGCCACGGGGACCCTGGGGCCAAAAAATGCCACTAAATTGGACATATTCCCCTGCACAAACAAATTCAATATATTACGTCTGTTGCTAATAAAATGAAAATGAATATAAAGTGTCAATTGCTGCATTTCATTAAGATCTGCTCATCTGCACCGTAATTCTTTTTAGGCGTTTTTACAGTGTTGCATATTATAACCAATCACACACGATTCTGTTGAGTTAGGAATGCAATGTTTAATCAGAAGCGTTCAAATGAGTCTTCTCAGTTTTGTTGAGTGTGATTTTTTTTAATCATAAACAACAAAGCTCAGACGCACCTGTAAGAGATTCATTACACAGGGAATACAACGAAATCATGGTTTACATTTAAGATACATTTAAGATATAAGATAACATGTATATTGAAAAGTTCTTTAAAAACATCTGGAATGCAATAAAGTAATTTTTAAAGGTGTTTTTAAAGCATTTATGGTATGGATTAAAATACTAACAGGCTAATAAATAATTCGCATATCGGACCAAATTGCGTTGCAGAAAATCCTCTAAATTTTAAGATATTTAGAACAGAGAAACATAAAAATCCGAAAATATAAGCAGCTACAATAATTAAAGTTTTAATATACCCTATGCCAGTATAATTTGTAATTATAATTTCATAGTATATTCTATAACATTATAATTTTAATAGAATTATAAAATAAATATAATCGGGCCTGTTTTAGGCTTTTCCTTATTTTTATATTTTAGACATTCATCAATAATGGAGTTGAAGAAAAAAATTACTCGCCATGTCTTCATTGGACGTGCCTTTATATAGAAATATCTTTACATCTTTACAGATATAAAGTGATACATAATGAAAGTTTCTATTTTCGATTTGAATTATTTCGTTTTAAAGTGGTAATTTAAAGCTTTCTATGGATCTTTTTTTCATATCATGTCTGTGAGGCTATTCGCTGAGTTTCAGTTCATTGTGAAGCGATGCTGTTCAAGACCAGACGGCAGAAAGCGCATCTTCTGTTTTCCTATTTATTTTATAAACGAGCAACGAGTTGTTTATATTGTGAGTGCACTAAAATAAAAGTTGACCCGTTACAGGTCGGAATGATGTATTACTCCTACCTTCATGAGCAAAAATGGAGAAATGTTTTTTTTAATTGTTTTCACACACAAAAAAAAAAGTGATCGCACTGGTGCCTCCATTTCTTGCAAAGCTGCTTCAGCTGCCTTCCAGTCTCCACACAAACGATTGGATATTCATCCAACAGCGCGCATTTATTAAGGTTAAACGTTTAAACTATCGTGTGTGATATGCTTGAACTGTTTTATATATAGATTTTAATTTAGACAAGTCCTGATGCTTTGAGAAGGCTAAATTGATCAATAGATGATGGCTTCCCTGCCACTGGCAACTTAGTCATTACTTAAAAAAAAACATTTAACGTATAATTAAAGAACAAATGCTTCAAAGGTTTTTCTAAATTAACTTAATAAAAAAAAAACCCGAAAGAAAAATAATCACTTTTCCATTTTTAAACCGAACTAATTTAATAGCGGAAGGCATGCTTTTGATAGATGTATTCTACCATTTTGTTGAATTTAGGCCGTCAAGAAATCCTGTATGTGCGTATTTTATATATATATATATATATATATTTTTTTTTTTTTTTTTTTTTTTTGGAGAGTGAGATTTGCAAAGTTAGTGGTAATGTAGTTTTCTGAATAGGCCTATAATCGCTGTTTGAATAACTTGAAATGAAACGTTAAAATGATCAATTTCTAATGTTTTTTTATTAAATTGTGATCACATTAAATACAATTCAGTCCCAATAAAAATATTTTATTGGCCTATGTGACACCTGCGTCTGTTTTCTTTCCTAAAAGACGATTTATGAGTTAGCCTTACCCTGGAGCTGGTTCACCCTCCGCCTATGAACAATGATCCAGCAGTACTGACTTCAATTTCAGCTGGATCTGAAGATGATCTACTTACTGTGATTGTTTTTTGTATGACTGCATAGAGAAGATAAATGTTTAAAACGCTTCCCACATTCAGTGCAGTGATACGTTTTTTCTCCAGAGTGGATCCTCTCATGTTTTTTCAGGTTTCCTGAATGATTGAATTTCTTGTCACAGTGTGAACACTTGTAAGGTTTTTCTCCAGTGTGGATCCTCTCATGTTTTTTCAGGTCTCCTGAATAACTGAATCTCTTGTCACAGTGTGAACACTTGTAAGGTTTTTCTCCAGTGTGAATCCTCTCATGCAGTTTTAAACTGTTCGCTGTAGTAAAAGTCTTTTCACACTCAAAGCACATGTACTCTCTCACACCAGTGTGCATTTTCTGATGTCCTTTCAAATGATCTAGACGTGAGAAACTCTTTCCACACAAATGACATGAATATGGTTTCTCTTTTGTATGAACTCTCAGGTGTTGCTCCAGGTTTTGAGCTCTCAAAAACACTTTGTCGCATTGATCACATGCATACAGTTTTGCTCTAGTGTGACTATTTATGTGTGCTTTAAGAGTTGATAATTGTTTGAAACTCTTCCCGCACTGATCACAAGCAAATGTTTTTTCTTCAGTATGAACTCTCATGTGTGATTCAAGTAGTCCTTTTAGTCTGAAACTATTCCCGCATTGATCACAATTGTACAGTTTCTCTCCAGTGTGGATCATCTCATGTGTTTTCAGATTTGATGACCGACTGAATCTCTTGTCACAGTGTGAACACTGATAAGGTTTCTCTTTAGTGTGAACTCTCATGTGACGCTCAAGACTTGATTTGCTTGAGAAACTCATTCCACACTGAGTGCAGGTGAAAGATTTCTTGGCGCTTTCTTTCTTTATTTCTCTATTTTTGGTTTGAGAGCAACTCAAAGGTTTTTCTCCAGGTTCGACGTGACTTTTCTCCTCAACTTCCCTCAGTTCTTCATTCTTGTCAATTTCTTCAGTCAACTCTAAATGAAAGTAAAAATGGTTCATTTTCAGTAACTTAACAGTAACTTTCAGTAAAATAATAATAATAATAAAAAAAACAGAGAAATGTGGACATAAGATAAACCCTGGTGTAACAATGTAATGTAGATAATAGTTATTCAATATTTTGATGCATTTTTATAAATTTCACATCCCTGATTTTTTTTTCATAAAAAAGAGGTACATTGATCTTCAAATATATTTTTTAAAAACATTATAAGCCCAAATAATCCTATATTTCTAAAGGAAGAACTATTGAATATGTTTTTATTCACTACCTTACTACATGTTTGTAAACTACATTATTGTAAAAAAAAAAAATAATAATTACCCAGGTAAAATTGTTTAGCCACTTAGTTCTACAGATGGTGGAGCCAGAAGCAGGTTTGTTTCATTTTGTATTAAAATGTGTTGTTACTAATAATTTTAATACTTCTGGTTTTCTACATCAGCACTATTTGATGTTGAATAAGTGGAAGTCTGGATCGATCTTGCACTCTATAACAATAATAACAATTATTATTATTTCTTGTGTTGTTATTAACCTTTTACATTGTTCGATGATTGAATAGAGTTAGCAGGTAAAACATATATTAGTATTCTGCAACAGTACTCTTTTTGCCTGCTGAGTTCTATCTTTTGCCAAAGTCAAGATGTCATGTGACAGCTCTAATTAGTAAAAAAAAAAAAAAAAAAAAAAGTTGCAGCAGGAAAAAAAATGGTTGCAGTCTGGACCTCTGCCTTATTATTTTTATGATTCAACTATATTATTGCAGAGCTCTGCAGATTTTCCCAAAATCTGCTTGAAGCTTTACCATCAGCACTTAAATAAAGAAAGATAAATAGACACCAACCTGTTTGTTCATCAGTATCTTCAGTGTGTTTCATTTTGCAGGGTTCTGGATCTCCCATCTTCTCTTTGTCCTCTTTAATAAACTCAGTCTTTGCCGATTTCAGCTCTTCCTCATGATTTGATGCTGATCTTCACTTGTGAACTGATGGGAATATTCCAGCATTTATTGGTAAAACACAGTGGGAGGAGCTTCACTGATTATGCGATTCTTGTGGGAGGAGCTTGACTGAAGGTGAATTGTCAATACAAAATAAAATACATCACTTCACTAGCTGAGATAGTTTTCACAGCACAACATCTCCTGTAATTTGCCACTTAAAGCTCATTTCATTGAAGACATCAGCATAATAAATAAGGTGAAAACATCGAGTCGTTTCAGCAGCTGTTAATATTGATGAGCCTCATTCAACAAGCCATTCAGGATCATCAGCAGATCATCTCACTTTATTCTGAGTGTTTACTGGTAGAAACTGATTGTTTGAATCTGATTATTTGATAAAAGCCAATTTCTCACAATATGTATAGCCTAAAGCATAAATAATCCAAAACGAACGCTAAAGTAAATAACGGCTGAACGTAATATAAATGTATGATCTGATAGTTCTAAACCGATTTTATAATAACTAAATTCGTTGCAATGAAGTAATTAGATCATTAACGTTAAATTCTTGCATGTACATGTAGCCGGAATCGGGGGCTATGCCTTTAAGCAGGTAAGAGAAGCAACAAGGCGAGGGGTTTTAAGTCTCGCGAGCGTAGAGAAACTATCGTTTGTTTACGTTTGCTGGTGTGCACTCCCCGGTGTTGGCGTTTGGAAGAACTGCTAATTAATGTAAGTAAAGGCTTTGTGCATTTTAAAACCTATACAAATTCGTACTCATACGAGTGAATGTAATTGTAGGATCTGTACCGTTGCTTGGAAGAGCTGCATAGGCGTGTGTGGGTGGTTACAACAAATTGACGTGAGTAGAGGTCTCGAGACCATTGCAAACACATGAGTACGAATGTATAAACCTCCAGATGCAATGTTATTCTAGGATCATCTCGTGCGGAGGGTGTATGATTGAAGAAAAACATCGGTTAATGAGACGCGTGTACTGTTTGCCTTTCCTTCTACAAAGCGTGGGGCTTTTATTGGCTAGCAATATCATTTACGTAACCCAAGGTATTGTATTTCATATTCTTTAACGTTGTATTGTGGTCTATGTATATACTCGGGGATAATGGTATTACTTGTGAGCGTTAAGTATTTATGAATGGCTGTAATCCGGCCTCCGAAGTATATGTGAGTATGAGTGTACATGTTGGGTATTATTGTTGGTACACTGAAGGACTATGTGATCTTTTTAATGCATTAGGTTTGTTTTAAAATTTATAGGGGTTGTGCACCGTGTCTCTCCTTCAATGCAGCGATTGGCTTTTACTATTTGACACCGTGTCATCTTCACCCCCATTGAGGTGGTCTATTGCTACAGTCAAGTTAATATTGATAGTTGTTGAGGTATGAGTGTTTTTATTAAGATGATTATTAAATTGTTATGGTACAACAATTAATTTATTGATATGTTTAAATTGCAGACCTTATGTTAATGGCTGTGCTGTGCACTACGGTTTCTTTCCCCCCCCATTTGTATTGACTTTTTATTCTAACTGCTCGTTATAGTTTGTGTACCGAGATTATTAATTCCATTCTATGGTTGACTATATTGATGTGTATTACGTCTGGTGGCTTATGTGAACCTGACGATTTACCATATTATTGTAATTATAGGGTTTTGCCTGGTTGTGTTTTTGTTGTTGAATTTCCTACGTACTGAATATTTTTTTTGTGTGGAATTGTAGTGTTTTATGATTTTTGGTTTAATGATTTGGGTTGGTTATATTTCATTTGTTTTGGGTTGGTGTTTGTGTGTAAATTTCTTTTCTTCAGTACTGTGGTTATTTAATGTAAGAATCTCTTTCAGTTGAGCCCTGTATTGTCCATGAGATCAAAGTGATTAAGCTATTTGGTAAATCTCTGCCTTTTCTGTATTGTGATAGGTTGGCTGGTAGATGATAATATTTTGTCAAAGTGTCTCATAGGTTTTATTGTAGATTCTGTAATGTCATATAAAGAGTATTGTCTTGTCAAAATAAACTAGACTATTTGCACTTTGGAGTTGTAGGTTCTTTTAGTGGGACCGCCTGTACGGGGATTTGCTATAACCTGTTCCCTTATCCTGTAATAATAGGGGTGGCGTAGTCGTTTCTAAATTTATAGAGTTAACAACAAACGAGCCAAATAATTGGTATCGGTTACATACAGAAAAACCTACAAAGCAATATTTAAATTATTTCAGTTTCACATTTGATTAATATTTCGCTATATTATAATTTAAGTCTGTTTGTCTCACGTGGCTCAACATATGAACAATTAGCAGTCTCTGTTTCAGTATGTTAATTTTAAAAATACAAATAATTTGATAGGGATTTGATCTGCCAGATGTCAAAGTGTAGAAACAAAATAGCGGCAGCAACTTGAGATCGATTCCCCTCACAGATCTTTTTAAACATGACATTCGGCAACAGTTCTCACAGCAAACAATAGCATAGAAACCGCATTCAACATATTGTCCTCACATGCTGGCTGCAGCTAGGGTTACCAGTTTTAAAACACCCGCCCCTTTTGCCCGGTTCCCAAGAGTGCCCTTCTATCAAAGGCAGGGGCGGATCTAGAAAATTATTCATGGGGTGGCATGAAAATTATGAGGGGTGGCAACACTAAAGCAAGCATCCTTGCATGTTTTTTTGTGGATTCAAGGAACGCTATTCTTATTCGGTGTATACACCAGGGTGCACTTTTTTACATTGTCGTATAAAAATTAAATAAAAGCTGATGTGTGATTGACTTGAACCTGATATCTGGATTGGAAAGTTAGATTTAATTAGATGGTATGGTATATTTAACTTCTCTTTACTGAGTTATATGCAAACCTGTAGCAAGTTTAATTTACAAAGCATGACAAACAATGCAGACTGCATATGGATACAAAGTCTCAGTGGATCAAGTTTCCTTAAGTAAAAAACACATAATAAATATACAGAAACCACATTTAAATCACCAACAAATATCTTCAAAATGAATAAAATAAATCACAGTATTCAGTGCAACAAGAGCAACAAAATGACATTTTAAAGTATTCAAATATCTTGGAGGAGACATGAAAACAAATTCAATAATTTTAGTGCAAGTAAAGCAACAAAAGTCCCTTAAGTCCAAGTATCTCTTCTTTTTTTAACAAACCAACAAATTAGCATGGACCTAAAACTAAATAACAAGGTTATGACCAACAGTTTATTTAACCATTCTCAAGTCAAATTCAAGCACTTTCAAGGTGCATTTTCAAGATTTTCCAGCATTGTGTTAAAACAGATGTTATTGTGCTATTAAAAAATAACTGTCTGGATTGCATATAACATGCCTAATATTAATAGCCAGCATACAGTATACAAATTAATTTAAAATATTTAATTAATATAATTTACAGAGTATCTCCAGTATTTTTATTTTTATTTTTGTAGTTTTTAAGACCTGCACAAATAAAAGTAATACTGAATGAGTGGGGTAAGGCAATGTCTATGGTAACATATTAATGACTGGTATAAAATGACTGTAAAAAAACGATACTAAACTAAAATTCCAAAACTTGTAGTTCAAAAACAAGTTTTTCACAAATACATTTCACATTTTAGCCTAAAAGTACTAAAAGGTAGTCAAAAAGAAGCTATAAAATTAATTATAACATTAATTTATCTAGCCCAAATAAAAAAGACATATTTTTAAATATAGAAAATCAGATAGAAGTCTCATGGCAATCAAAAATATTTTTAATACACAAACAAACAAATATGATTATTTTATTTTTTTTTTCACTATTTACAGTGCATCTGCAGAATTTTTAAATATCTATTTAGGGCAATGTATGACCCTTTTTAAGAGCTGCACATGTAAAATGAACACAGTATGAGTGGGGTTGGACAATGTAACGTACTGTATTAAGCCATAAAATGACATGACTTATAATTCAGATTTTCACAAAAACAAAACGTCTTATACAATGGCATTTCAGCCTTTATACCATTAAAAGGGATAAATCAAGTAAATAATTGATTATATTTATTTAAAACATAAATATTACTGTCTTAATTGTTTCGATTTTTAGAAAGCACATTAATTTGTTTCACATTTACAACTCTATGTGTTTGTTGCATAAAAACGTGGGTCGATATTTGCAATAATCTGACTATAAACATCTGAAAATTAGCAAATTGACATCAGTGCCGCGTTTTGACTTTTTTGAAACGTGCAGCGCGCATATTTATTCAATGACATCATTGCCTTTTGAAGTTTTATCCAGCCCGATCGCGATTCTCGTCTTTCCGTCCCCAACTGAGACCTCTTAAAATTATATTTAAGCATTTTCTTATTCTATTTAACGTATTTAAAAGTTTTTATGGCCTTAAATTTGATACAACTAAACCCGCAGGAGCCCTCTACTTTATGATAGTCCGTCGGGGAGGCCGGTGAAACATTTTGGTAGCCCGACAGGAAAACACAATAGCCCCGGGACGTCGGGCTGGCGATTTTGCGAGCCCTCACTACTAATTTTTAAATAATTCGTATTTGTCGTTTTCAAGCCATCGCGGACTGATGCGACAACCTCCCGGCATGTTTTCGCTTGATCGCTTGGCATCTGACTAGCTCTTCCAGCTGTCCGTCCTTGGTTTCCAGGGCGACGCTGATAGATGATTGGGACGCACGCTATTTTTATTTAATCAAAATACAGAGTCGCTGCTGTAAATCGGTCGAGGAAACTCTTTTATCTTTAGAACACTAGGACAGTGCTGGGGTGGCAAATGGGGTGGCAAGGCTTTTTCTTAGGGTGGCAATTGCCACCCCGTGCCACCCCGGTAGATCCGCCCCTGAAGGGCACTTGAACAGCACCTGCATTAAATCTAGGTTACTCCATCAGTTTTAGGCAAAATTATTTTTTTTTGTAACCAATATACTAGAGCTGATTAATTCATTTAATGAATAGAGATTCAAACAACCAAGCGATCTCATTTGTAAATAACAACGATTCTCCATGTCTGTTAAACCTAAGTCTTACCGGAACATTCACATCTGTATTTGCACTGCCAGTGACAGAGAGAGCAGCCATCATGTTTATGTAAAAAAACAGCTTCACAAACAGTCTTTTCAAATACAGTCATTCATATTATCACAGCAATTAAAGATCATAGTTTGAATATAAACATAGATGTCTATGGTAGAGATCAAAATAGAGCACGTCTTTTGAAAGTAGTTGGCGCTTCAAGTAACGTTTGTGTCGATTGCATTGTTTCGCCACTAGGTGGAAACAACTGTTAAAAAATGCATGCATTGAATAGAGATTGATTCAAAAACGCTAATTCATCCAGTAATGTTTTTATGAGCAAGTAATATATTTATTCAAACCAGAATACTATAAATTGGTGTATTATATATATATATAAATATATATATATATATATATTCTAAAAGGCAAATATTATGTATTAAATGATTAATAATTAATTTAAATGAATTAAACACATTTAAATATACTGCAGCAATTGATATTTTGTCTCACGTTATTTTGCTTAGTTTAGAGTTGCGAGGAAATCGTGATCTGTTTGATCGCCAAAAAACTAAAAGTAAAACTGAAATTAAACTATATAAAAACTAAATAGAAATGTGTTCACAAAATAGAACCGAAATTAAAAACTAACACAACTGTTAATGAAACAAATAAAAACTAAACAAAATTTTATTGAAAATTTGAAAACTATATCCAAATAAAACTAATTTAAAAAAAGCAAAACTCAATTAACCTTGGAGCGGACAAAGGAGCTGAGTGAGGCAGCTAAAGTGGTGGATCGATCACCAGCTAAGAGCACACCTGGTAACACATGTGCAAGTTATTTATGTTGTTTCAGATCTGTAATGTTTTTCTATTATTATTTTTGATTAGTAATGTCC
This sequence comes from Garra rufa, assembly GCF_049309525.1. Classification (NCBI taxonomy): domain Eukaryota; kingdom Metazoa; phylum Chordata; class Actinopteri; order Cypriniformes; family Cyprinidae; genus Garra; species Garra rufa. The sequence continues at coordinate 9,016,924 of NC_133361.1, forward strand.
AGAGTTATTATAGTTTTGTATTCTTCCATTAGTTTTTATTTTTATTTCGTTTTTAACTTTTGTTTTGAATATAATTTAGTTTCAGTTAGTTTCCAGAGTGGATTTACTTGTTTCAATTAAGCTTTTATTGTTTCAAAATGTTTATTTATTTATTTATTTTAGTTTTTATTAATTTCAGTATTAGTTTTAGCTTTTTATTATAAAACGGGGTATTTTTGTGAGAAAGATTTAATTTCAGAACAAGTACAGTACAGACTTACAGTCATGTCGACGTCCCAGTCTAAATAAACACGCACCACTGCCTCCTCACGCTTGTTGTGTTGACAAATTTGACCACAATGACAAAGGCTAAAAGAATAGACCTTTTGTATATTTTTTTATTTTATTTTAGTTAGTTTCAGGGGCGGACTGGGACAAAATTTCAGGCCGGGAAATCTCACACTCATCCAGGCCACCCCAAAAACCCACAACAAATTCTTAAACCATGGACAATAAAAAAGTATAATCCACTGGCTGGTGCCACGCAAAATAATTAAAGATTATCTCTTGAACTTCCATTTACAATTTTTATAAAAATGTAAGTATTACATGAGGACCATGTGCTATTGTTTTATCTTGCCTAAATGTCAAAACTGTTGGTCTACAATAATACCTCTTGAATATATCTTTAGTAAAATCCCAATACTGATTTTTTTTTTTTTTTTTTTTTTTTTTGCATAATTTTGGGTCGTGTTATGTCCTTAGGAAAATTAACCATGGTTTAATTAGGCCTGTGGCAAAAGTATAGTAGTAACCGTGTTTTTATTATTTTTTTTTTTTTTTTGGCATTTTGATTACAATTTGCATAACTAGAGTTTTATTACAAGTACCAAGTGTAGCAAAACCTTTGTTAATTTGTGGTTACCATAGTTTAACTATATAGTAACAATGTTTTTTTGTTTTTTAGTGAAAACATGGTTCATTATTGTAAAGGTTGTATTGTTGTTAGCCTTAGCTCCCTCTAAACGTGTTATAAAACAATGTGAATATTTGTCTGCTAAATTCCTACTCTTCACAAGTTTTTTCAGCAAACGGACTGCTATTGATAATATTTGCAAGCAGTTGAATGCTCAACTAAGTAAACAAAACTACAAAAGTCTATTTACAGATGTATCTGACCTGTAAATTAAGTACTTAACAGGACAGTTTCGACTCTCCGCTCCAACTGGGCTCTCCATTCTCGAGTCTTGCATTCTTTTGGCGGACGCACGGATGGGCGGAGCGTGCGCGTGGCGAATTGCGTTGTCAGTCAAGACGAACCGGATCAGGATTTATAAAATAATTATTATTATTGAATGGCGAATTTGGAAATAATCACTTTAGTACCTTCGTCAGGCAACAGACACAACAACAACAACAATATGAAAATAAAATATAAATTAAAAAAATGTCAGCGGGCCAAATTGGCTGCCAGGACACCGGGAATTGTCCCGGTTCTCCCGATGGCCAGTCCACCCCTGGTTAGTTTCATAAGGACCCAATATCCTTTCAGTTAGTTTTCGTTTTTCTTTTTTTTTTTCTTTTTTCTTCTTTTTTTTTTCTCTATATCAGTTAACTAAAATGTTTTATTAAACCTAGTTTCAGTAATATTGCTTTGCTACATCCTTTATAAATTTGGGTTGTAATAATATAGTCTGTTATTATGAAAGTTGTCATCATAAAGTTAAAGTTGTGTTCCATGTGCCCCTTTTAAAATTTCAGCACCTGCCCTTCCAAAGGTCTCTACGCAGTCACAAAAAAAAATGAACCAGAATTCACTGTAGACATGTCGCACAGTTTTTTATTTGGTTTTGCTAATAAATTGAAACATTAATTGAAACATATGAAAATCGAACATGAAAATATGTTGAGTTATTAATTTCGACGATTTTGTGCACTCATCTGTGCGATTGTTTCCAGAGATGTGAAACAACCAGACATAAATGATAATATAGCGAAATATTAATCACATGTGACGCTGAATTAATTTAAATCTTAATTGCTTTGGGGTGCTCTTTATTTAAATATGTTTTATGTTCTAAGTTTTTATCTGTACATACAATACTTGAACATGTTAATGATCTAATTACTTAATTGCGATGAATTTAGTTATTATAAAACCAAACTACTTAGATCAGACATTCATAGTACAGTGCGTTACGGCAGTTATTTACTTTAGTGTTTGTTTTTGTTTTATTGGTGTTTTATACATATTGTGAGAAATTGTTTTTTAGCATTTATCCCGACTCAAACAGATTCTAGCAGCAAACACTATGAAGAATAAAGTGTGATGATCTGCTGATGATCCTGAATGTCTTGTTGAATGAGTGTTGATAGTCTGAGGCTCATCAATATTAACAGCTGCTGAAAAGACTCTTTATTTCATGTCAATAGTTCCTGTTCTCACCTCATTTATTATGCTGATGTCTTCAATGAATCGAGCTTTAAGTGGTAAATTACAAGAGATGTTGTGCTGTGAAAACAATGTCAGCTAGTGTTTTTTATTATTATTATTATTATTATTTTGCAATTCACCTTCAGTGAAGCTCCTCCCACAATGTTCGCATCACCAATGAAGCCCCGCCCACAGTAATTCATCAACAATTGCTGGAATATTCCCATCAGTTTACAAGAGCAGATGAGCATCAAATCATCAGGAAAAGCTGAAATCTGCCAAGACTGAGTTTATTAAAGAGAACAGAGAGAAGATGAGAGATACAGAACCCTGCAGAATCAAACACACTGAAGATACTGAAGAACAAACAGGTCAGTGTCTATTTTTCTTTCTTTATTAAGTGCTGATGGTTATAAAGCTTCAAGCTGTTTTTAAGGAAACCAGTTAAGCTCTGCAATAATATAGCTGAAGCATCAAATAACAAGGCACAATATATATATTTTTTTGTTTTGTTGTTGTTGTTGCCACAACTAAATTTTTTTAACTAATAAGAGCTGTCATTTCTATTGCATGTAAGATTAAACAAAAGTGTAACAAAACAGTGTTATTCGTTTAAGCTGAAAAGCATTTGAATTCTGTCCAGAATTATTAATTATAAAAAGTTTAGGGGAACTTACTTAATAAAACCCAAAAACCAGATATGATGAACAAAAACCAGGAGTCAGAGACTCAATCAGTCAAAGTCTTCTCATCTGAACTCAAAGACAGATACTGACACACACAGACAGACAAAAACCTTATCTTTTCTTCAAGGTTGCCTAGCTCTGGCAAGACTCTTTATCTGTTCCATTCTTACCATAGTCTATAACTACTAATACATGTTACCCAATATTTCCATTCAATCATCAAACAATCTAGAAGGTTAATAATAATTAATATTATTGTTATGGAGTCCAAGATTGATCCAGAATTCCTCTCCTTCAACATCAAATAGCGCTGGTGTAGAAAACCTAACTACAATATACCAATAATCAAGAAATCTAATTTTGTCAATGTTTTGCGATGTTTATGATGTAAGAAAAGGCACAAAATGCCTTTTTCTTTAATTTGAAACTGAATCACATCAAGAGTGCCAGTCAGTTCTGTATAATAGAAGAATAATGGCACACAGTGGCAGCACTAGCTTTTATTGAAATATGTGTGTTATATATTTAGTAACAACATTTTTTTAATGCAAAACCATAGTCATTTTATGATTACCAAACCTGCTTCTGGTGCCACCATCTCTAGAACTACTAACACATTTTAGTCTGAAGCCCTGGTACACTTTATATGAATAAAACTTTTGTAGTGAATAAAACATATTTAACAGTTCTTCCTATAGAGTATTATTTAGGATGTTTGCCCATAATGTTTAAAAAATAATAATTTGAAGATCAATGTACCTCATTTTATGGAGAAATTTAGGGAACATGCATCAAACTATTAGCCTGGCGAGCCAGACTTACATCAAGATGTTTAGTCTGGAAACTCTCCATAGACGCGGCTTACTCCGAGGGGCGGGATAAACGGTTGTCTCTCAAAATCCCTATGCACGCAATAGGATAGCGCTTCAACCAATCAGAGCAACGAAGAAGGTGACGTAGTCTAAGCTTTTTCCGTATCCAGTCGGCAAAACTCCAAACACATCTTCCTTTTTTAAAAAAGACTTAAGTGCCGTTCTTTGCTCGTTTCTTAAAGAAAAACTTAACTCCAAGTCCTCCAGAGTCGCGGCCAAAGCCGATTCAAAAGACCGCTGTTCGACCATTCTTTGTTTTTCAAGTGGCAGCCGTCGCAACTCTGTCGTCATATGTTAAGCCCGCCCCGCCTACTCTATACGCGTTGTGATTGGCCTGACCCAATTTGGGTTTTTGCAGCTAGAAGGTCTATTGAGAGTGTCTAGACCCACCTGGCTGCAAAATAATTTTTGCTGCCGCTAGGGTGCGTCTAGATTTCTAGGCTATCAAACTATTGTATAACAATTATCTACTTTAATTTGCTATATCAGGGTTCATTTTATGATTTGTCTGTTTTTTTTTTACAAGTTACTGAACATGAACCATTTTTACTTTTACTTAGATTTGATTGAAAAAATTGACGAGAATGAGGAACTGAGTCAAGCTGAGGAGCAAAGTCATGTCAAACCTGGAGAAAAACCTTTGAGTTGCTCTCAAATAAAACAGCAAGATTTAAAGAAAAGAAGAGCCAAGAAATCTTTCACCTGCACTCAGTGTGGAAAGGGTTTCTCATACAAACATCACCTTGATGTTCACATGAGAGTTCACACTGGAGAGAAACCGTTTACATGTGATCAATGTGGAAAGAGTTTCACACAATTATCAAATCTTAAAAGACACATAAATGTCCACACTAGAGAGAAACTGTACGCATGTGATCAATGCAACAAGGAGTTTTTGAGAGCTCCATACCTGAAGCAGCACATGAGAGTTCATACAAAAGAGAAACCATATTCATGTAATTCGTGTGGAAAGAGTTTCTCACATCTACAACATTTGAAAGAACATCAGAAAACACACACTGGTGTGGGAGAGTACATGTGCTTTGAGTGTGAGAAGACTTTTACTACAGCAAGCAATTTAAAACTGCATGAGAGGATTCACTCTGGAGAAAAACCTTACAAGTGTTCACACTGTGACAAGAGATTCAGTCGTTCAGGAGACCTGAAAAAACATGAGAGGATCCACACTGGAGAGAAACCCTATCACTGCACTGAATGTGGGAAGAGTTTCAGCTGTTCATCTTCTCTACACAGTCATACGAGAAACATTCACAGCAAGTAGATCATCTTCAGATCTAGCATTTTCAGATCTGATGATGCATCCTCACCAAATGAAACACAATAATGCATCAAAGAATCAAATATCATTTTGATAAATCTGTCCTAACCAGTCAGTACAAGAGACATGACAAAGAAACATTATCTAAAGTTTTCACAGAGAATTCATTTCAACTTCATCTAAGATTCAGATCAACTCAAAGATGGAGTTCATCCCCAAAGATTAATGTCAAACGGTTTTATTCTTGTGTGTAATTTTTTCTTCGTCATATAAATTATATTATTGTGCTTTCTTATGAGTTTCATGTCATCTTAGTTGGAGTTTAGTTGGAGTTTACTTACTCTTTCATGAAGGAAAGTAGTTTTTTTTTTCCAATTGTTCTTGTTCAGAAAGCTGAAGAAGAGACTGTAACACTTTTAAAGCAGACTGAGAATTGATTTCAATAGTGTTCTTCATTGTTAAAATTATTACTTCCAATTTATCTGTATTCAGGAAACAGATGCAAGATTGTCATGAATATGAGCCAGTTTTGTCTTGCGTAACGCAAGTTGCGTTGCCACTGTCTCAGTTCCTGTTTTCTTTATTTGGTCATGTTTCATTCCTTATTTAGTTTATGATTCAGGCCTCTGTGCCATGCCCACTCCATCCCGAACTGTCACACAGGTATTTGGAGCGTCTGGAAGCCACTCCTAGGTGGGGGGCTCTGTCACGATTTGAGCCTCCGTCGCCCTGGGATCACAAACTCTTGCACTTCACATCATGGACTTCAGCCCCCACAAGCCACTGCACCTATCACTGTTCACACCTGCAGCTCATTCACACACCCATACCTGCAGTTCATCACACAGACTAGTTATAAGCCACTCACATGCACAGCTTCTTCGCGAAGTCTTGTATTGCCCTGGCTACATTCTGAGCGTTTCTTTCCCGTGTTTGATTTCCTGTGTTTTTGATTCCTGGACTCCCTCTTGTGTGTGATTCTCGCTGCCTCGTTGACTACGATTTCTGCCTGCCCCTTTGTGTTTTGCCTGTACTAATAAAATGCTGCAAATGGATCCGCTCGTCTCAGACCGTCCTTGTTACAGTCCTGTAGGATTTTATTTGATTTTTAGAATTTTATTGGACAGTGTTTGATGTAATGTTATCTTACTTTGTCCTGTACGATCTTTTATTGATTCATAGAATCTTATTGGTTATTGTAATTTTCAAACGAAATGTCACTTTGTCCTGCATGATCTTATTTGATTCTGTTGATAAATAACTTTGTAATTTTACTTTTTTAGAGTAACACTGCATGTTTGTGTGCTTGTAACCCACAATAACTTGCAGCCTATATGAATACACACAAATATAAACACATATGTATTTATTGAAATTCATAATATTAAAATAAGGCAAAGATAAGAAATATGATATTTCATAATGTACGAATGAGTTCAAATGTATTACATGTGACTAAGAATTCACAGAAACACGAACATCTATATACGGTATTGTCCTGACGCGGCCCCTTTAAGAAATACGAATATAGGGCGCCTGATACAGTGGCGCGCATCATTTGAAAATAACGGTCAAAGTGGAAAAGCAGCGAGTGATTAACGGTGTTTAACTTGTTCAAATTTGATTTAAAGACGCTAAAAACTACGAAATACTAACACTTATCTGGTCTGCATCCTAAACCAACAATTCTGGGTGGTCTTGGTGAGTTTGTTGAACTCGTGTTTGATTATATCTGCTGATTACTGTCATGATCGGGACTGTGGGTCTTCCCTCAGCCTCCGGAGGTCGCTGTTCCTGCACTGCACTTCCTGATTGCATTGATTGATTCACCTGTCTTTGTCATCAGCACTGATCACTCACATCTGTTCACAATCATCTGGACTATAAGAACTCTCACTTTTCACTCCTGTTTCATGGCTGCATTGTGTTTTATCTTACATGTAATTTTGTGTTTCTGATCCTGTTCAGTTTATGTTTCAGTTTATGTTTAGATTGCCGTGTTGGCTTTTTTGGTTTGTTTTGTTATTATTTTCATTAAAAACATCTTTCCCTGCACTTGGACCCAGACCTCCCTTATTCACGTGACAGAATGCAGCCATCAACAGTGGGTCCAGCGAGGGAGATGCCTGTTTGGCGGCGATGGACGCCCTTAGTGCTGAGGCGGCGCTTAGATTTTGTAAAACGTACCATCGGATTTTGAATCCGTACCCACAAAATCATAATCCGTGCGCACGCTTTCGCAATCCGTTCCCACAGTTTGTAAACTGCTCTCACGGATTTGTGGGCCCGCCCCCAAATTCAACCGGGACACCTGTTTAAGTGCTGGATGCATTGTTTTGCATTTATTAAACTTTATTTCTCAGTAGGCTATATGAGACTATGCAGTACCGCCGCTCCCTATACGCAGAGTACGCAGTCTGCGTAGGGCACCAACTCCCAGGGGGGCACCATCCCAGCTGCTCAAAAAAAAAATCGTTTTTATATATTATAATAATATATTAATATTAATAATATACATATACAAATAAACAACAATATAAACGTATATTTTGCATTTTACGGTGAACGCAGAGTAGGCTAGTAAGCACACGTGATGACGCGCAGCATCTGAGCCACTACGCGCCCTCACCACTGTTTACGGCTGCCTATTTGGCCACAAATGATGATAATAATTGATGAACAATATACCTGGTCCTGGAAAGAGACATCGACAGTCCGGCGCCGAGAAACGAAAAAAAAAAAAAAGCTTAAGGTGAAGCCCGTGCATCACTTTCAGGTGCATTCATAATCCTGTGAAACTTTATTTTATTCTGTCGACGTTATTAATGTGTTGTAATGTCGGTAATAATTTCACGACTAACGCATCTTTTTTTATATGAATATAAGCAGATCTAAGTAAACAAAATGACTTAAAATTCATTATATTAAAACACAGAGGCAATTATGATTATTGATTAATAATGACCATATGGTGTCATTAAATAAAATGTAAAATTAAAGTACATAATTAAAATACATAATCTAATACAAAATTAACAGTTTACATTACAATTTTAATAGAAATGTCTGAAAAGGGCACCAAAGGCCTGGTAAATGCAGTTGTTACACTTACATGATGATCGAATTCCTTTAATATTCGCCAAACATTTAATTAAAATAGCCACATAATCTTTCCTATCATTTCCTCAACAAAAATATGTGGACATCATAACCCTTGTCTGCTTTATTGTCAAAGTCTGCTTTATTGTCAAAACATGTACAGTGCATACAAGAGTTTTGAAGTTTCGTTTCTCTCACAGCCTTGGTGTAAACAGGTAAAAACACAGAATAAAAATATATTAAAAAATGCAGACAAATAGAAATATTATATATTCTATAAAACACAATTTACAAGCATGGATATGATAGAAAGATAGATAAAAAGGCAGATAACCATGGTTTTATCATAGTAAAACTGCTTAATTTCCTTTTGTATGATTCTGAGACTATTAAATCAATCAGACAACTGTATTAATAAAATTATAGCCATTGGAGGTAACTCTTTATTGTTGATAAAACTGTTTTATTACACCGATCTTGCTATTTCGCTCTTTATTTACCTTTTTGACCAAAAATAACTGTTTATTTAAAAGTGCGCTCAGTGTTGATTTTAATTCAGTTTATTGTTGTTTATTTTATTAAGATTTCACATTTTTAAATGTTTTATTTGAAGTGTAATTTTAGTTTGTATTTTTTGCTGTAGAGCTACAATTGTAATTTATAAATTATACAATTTATTTATGTATTTACTTTTATTTGAATAAAGTTCTATTTTGGCCCATATAGTAGGTGTTTTTTTATTATTTTATTTTTTACTTCTGTAATATTTGGGGGAGGGGGCACAAAGGTAAATTTCTGCTTAGGGCACCCATTTGGCCAGCAGCGGCCCTGAGACTATGCAACACTGACAAAACTTAGCTTAATTTTATATTAATCACCAATAGATAAGCTGCCAAAACACCATGTGTTTTATCCTATTGGTTATTAATGTAAAATAAACGCTAAAAAGAAGCCTGTTTTGTAAGTGCGGTCATGGTACCAAAATAAAATAATAAGTGAAGAGCGCTGTTCAAACGGCTTTGTTTTAATTAATAATATTTTTCAAAAAAAAAAAAAAACGAGTTTCGGAGAGGAGAAGGTAAAAAACAATACAAAACAAAAAATGTACAGGTTTTATTGCCATTCCTTTTCTCTCAAACTAAATGCAATGTAATAATAGGCCTTATTTAATAATATTAATAATGCAGCATGCATCTAACTCTGGGTGAAAAGCTTATCATAATCACAAATCCGTGAGAGCAGTTAACAAACTGTGGGAACGGATTGCGAAAGCGTGCACACGGATTATGATTTTGTGGGTACGGATTCAAAATCTGAGGGTACGGTTTACAAAATCTGAGCGCACGGATTGGAAATTCGTGGGTGCAGTTTGTTAAACCGAGGGAACATTTTAAGAATTCGTGAGTACGGTTTATAGACTGAGGGAACGAATTGCAAAACCGTCCCCACGGATTAATTATTATTCTTCTACAGGTGACGTAAGAGGCTCCGTATTAATTTTAATATAGCGAAAAATAAATCAAATGTGACACTGAAATATTTTTTTTTCGGTGCGTATTTCACATGTTAATGGTCTAATTACTTTATTGCAACATATTTAGTTATTATAAAATCAAATTATTTGGCTTATGTTGCAGTGCCATAGGGCAGTTATTTACTTTAGTGTTCGTTTTGTATTATTTATGTTTTGTATATTGTGAGAAAAATTGGCTTTTATATATTCTGACTCAAATAATGTGTTTCTTGCAGCAAACACTCAGAATAAAGCGTGATGATCTGCTAATGATCCTGAATGTCTTGTAAATGAGTGTTGATAGAGTGTTGAGAGGCTCATCAATATTAACAGCTGCTGAAAAGACTCTTTATTTCATGTCAATAGTTTCGGTTTTCACCTAATTTACTATGCTAATATCTTTAATGAAATGAGCTTTAAGTGGTAAATTACAGGAGATGTGCTGTGAAAACAATTTCGGTTAGTGATGTACTTTTATAAAAAAAAAAATTGTATTGGCAGATCAGCACCTCTCATGCTGCAATTCACCTTCAGTCAAGCTCCTCCCACAATAATTGCATCATCAGCGGAGCTCCTCCCACTGTGGTTCACCAATAAATGCTGGAATATTCCCATCAGTTCACAAGTGAAGACAAAGCAAAGACTGGGTTTATTAAAGAGGACAAAGAGAAGATGGGAGATCCAGAACCCAGAATCAAACACACTGAATATACTGAAGAACAAAAAGGTTGGTGTCTATTTTTCTTACTTTATTAAGTGCTGATGGTTATAAAGTTAAATCATCAGATAATAAGGAAGAGCATTTTTTTTTTTTTAGTTTGAGCTGAAAAGCATTTGAATTTTGCACAGAATAATCTGTTATAAAAATTGTATGGGAATTTATAGTTAAAACCCAAGAACCAGATCTGATGAACAAAAACCAGGAGTCAGAGATTCAATCAGTCAAAGTCAGGTTTACTGAAGAAAGTAGTTTACAGTTTCATCAGCAGAAGTCAGCTTCAACACTCTGTGTATGTGTATTCAATAAAATTTACTAATGTAATAAATGAAAACATATTCAACAGTTCTTGCTTTAGAAATATAGGATTATTTTTGTCTTTAAAATATATATTTGAAGATCATTGTACTTCTTTTGTATGGAAAAAATAAAAATTCATTTTTACTTTTATTTAGAGATGATTGAAGAAATCGACGAGAATGGAGAACTGAGGGAAGGTGAGGAGAAAAGTCACGTCAAACCTGGAGAAAAACCTTTGAGTTGCTCTCAAATCAAACAGAAAGATTTAAAGAAAGGAAGCGCCAAGAAATCTTTCAGATGCACTCAGTGTGGAACGAGTGTCTCAAGCAAATCAAATCTTGAGCTTCACATGAGCGTTCACACTGGAGAAAAACCTTATCAGTGTTCACACTGTGACAAGAGATTCAGATGGACATCAAATCTGAAAACACATGAGAGGATCCACACTGGAGAGAAACTGTACACATGTGATCAGTGCGGGAAAAGTTTTGTCCAAAAAGGACTACTTGAAGTACACATGAGAGTTCATACTGGAGAGAAACCGTTTGCTTGTGATCAATGTGGGGAGAGTTTCAAACAATCAGCAACTCTTAAAGCACACATAAATGTTCACACTAGAGAGAAACTGTATGCATGTGATCAATGCGACAAAGTGTTTTTGAGAGCTCCACACCTGAAGAGGCACATAAGAGTTCATACAAAAGAGAAACCCCATTCATGTCATTTGTGTGGAAAGAGTTTCTCACGTCTACAACAATTGAAAGACCACCAGAAAATACACACTGGTGTGAGAGATTACATGTGCTTTGAGTGTGAGAAGACTTTTATTACAGCGAACAGTTTAAAACTGCATGAGAGGATCCACACTGGAGAAAAACCTTATGAGTGTTCACACTGTGACAAGAGATTCATTCATTCAGGAGACCTGAAAAAACACGAGAGGATTCACACTGGAGAAAAACCTTATAAGTGTTCACACTGTGACAAGAGATTCAGTAATTCAGGAGACCTGAAAAAACACGAGAGGATCCACACTGGAGAAAAACCTTATAAGTGTTCACACTGTGACAAGAGATTCAGCAATTCAGGAGACCTGAAAAAACACGAGAGGATTCACACTGGAGAGAAACCGTATCACTGCACTGAATGTGGGAAGTGTTTCAGTAATCCATCTGCTCTTCACAGACATAAACATTCACAGTAAGTAGATCGTCTTCAGATCCAGCACTTTCAGATCTGATGCCACGTCCTCACCAAATGTGACACAATAATGCATCAGGCAATGAAATATAATCTGGATGAATCTTTCCTAACCAGTCATTTCCGGAGACATGACAAAGAAACATTATCTAAAGTTTTAACAGTCAATAAAATTCAACTTCAAAAATGGAGTTCCTCCCCAAAGATTGATGTCAAATGGTTTTATTCTTGTGTATAATTTTTGCTTAGTCATATAAATGATATTATTGTGCTTTCTTTTGAGTTTCACATCATCTTACGTGGAGTTTAGTTGGAGTTTACTTACTCTTTTTATGAAGGAAAGTAGTTTTTTTCCAACTGTTCTTGTTCCACTGTAACACATTTAAGGGAACCTGAGAATTGATTTCAATAGTGTTCTTCGTTGTTAAAATTATTACTACAACTTTAGATGTATTCAGGAAACAGATGCAGGGTTTTGTCATGAATATGAACCAGTTTTGTCTTGCGTTGCCACATTATCAGTTCCTCTTTTCTTTGTTTGGTCATGTTTCTTTATTTAGTTTAATTATAGTTCCTTGCATCTCTGTTTGTTAAATATCCTTTGTATATAAGTTCATGTTTGATCCCTTGTCTTTTGATGGGTCTACTTGTTATGTGCTCAGTGTTTCCTTGTGTTGGATTACCTTGTGGTTTTATTCATTAAAGACCGATCTTGTTTTCCCCGTGTTTCCAGCGTATTCCTTGTTACAGTGAATGTGTGTCAAATATAAGAGGATTTTTTTTTAGGATAAATCACTTTCAGTGTGAAGTGCTTTAAGTGTCTAGAAAAGTGCTATATAAATGTAACATATTTAACTTTTAGCTGCACTTGTTGTCAGACAGAAACAGGTTAGTTTGCTTTGGAAAAAAATTAATGACTCCCCCTGCAAACTATTCCTGCTGTCATTTTAGCAACATGGAAAGAAAAATCTACATGATGAAAACAAAATGCAGGTATCATATTTGATTTCAAGTACTTGGTTAAACAAAACCTAATTGTGAGGTGCAACATTAAATAATGACTCTAGCTCAGTAATGCTTGTAATTAATAACTGCGAGCGATAGTAACATCAGAGTTTCACTTTCATCATCTGTCACAGAAATGTTTATGAACACTTCTAGAACACCATACCAACAACAGTTAAGTTTGGGGGTGGAAGAATCATGGTTTGGGGCTGCTTTTCAGCAAGGGGTGCTGGCAGACTTCATATTGCAGGATGAATGGAGAAATGTAGAATCTAATCTTTTTAACAGTGTAAATAATTCCGAATGAATGTCAGAATGAATTATTGTCATGAAATAAAGACTCTTTTCTGCAGCTCTGTTAATATTGATGAGCCTCAGACTATCAACACTCATTTAACGAGACATTCAGGATCATCAGCAGATCATTTCACTTTATTTTGAGTGTTTGCTTCTAGAAACACATTATTTGAGTCAATACATGATAAAAGTGTTCGCATTAAACGAAAATACTATTATTTCTCACAATATGACATGGATAAAACATTAATAAAACACTAACACTCAGGTAATGCCTATCAAAACCA
>NC_133361.1:9031092-9048958 GCF_049309525.1 Garra rufa
ACAGCGTGTTTTTGCAGCGTTGAACAATAGCTGATCACAGACATGTCTGCTAGGATTGTATGTGCAGTTGAGCAAATGGATAATTTTTTTAAGTTATCACAAAGGCTATTTATCTATACATCACTATTATGTTATACTATATACTTCGCTAAAACTATCTTCTGCGATCTATATAGGCCTATAACAATAAACCAATGAACGAATTCATGACAATGTTTTACATTTAAAATAACAATAAAAGTTGTAGTTGTTGTCAACAAATGTTTTACATTTTATGGAAGCCTATTTAGACAGATAATCAAAATCTGAAAATACAAGAAGCTACAAAATTGTACAAATTATAAAATAAATCACAAATAATAATGGCATTCGTTATAAACAACATAACCACAACGAATTTAAAGAAAAACTTAAATTACAAACATTTACAAACATTTTCCATTTTAATTTCTGTATTGATTTCATTTGGTTCAGCTACTTGTGCATCTTTTCTGGCATCTTCCTACTGTAATAAACATTAATTCAGCAGCAGCCACAACAGTCTGAGAAAAAAATATGAATTACTAATTTCGATGATTTTGTGCGCTTTTTTGCGTTCGTCTATGCGATTGTTTCCATGTTTTAGTGAGAACAGTTGCATGTCAATCGATGTCAAGTTTCTTTTTCTTTCTTTTTTTTTTATTTTTTATAAATACAGGAAACGGAGACGTGAAACAACCAGACATAAATTATAATATAGCGAAGTTATCAAATGTGACGCTGAACTAACTTAAATATTGCTTTGTGGTGCTCTTTATTGAAAGATGTTTTATGATCATTGTTTTTATCTGTACATACAATACTTGAACATGTTAATGATCGAATTACTTCATTGCGATGAATTTAGTTGTTATAAAACCAAACTAATTAGATCAGACATTCATATTTACTTTTGTGTTTGTTTTTTGTTTTATTTTGTTTTATACATATTGTGAGAAATTGTTTATGATTTAGCAGCAAACACTATGAAGAATAAAGCGTGATGATCTGCTAATGATCCTGAAAGTCTTGTAAATGAGTGTTGATAGTCTGAGGCTCATCAATATTAACAGCTGCTGAAAAGATTCTTTATTTCATGTCAATAGGTCCTGTTCTCACCTCATTTATTATGCTGATGTCTTCAATGAAATGAGCTTTAAGTGGCAAATTACAAGAGATGTTGTGCTGTGAAAACAATCTCAGTATGAGATTTTTTGCAATTCACCTTCAGTGAAGCTCCTCCCACAATGATCGCATCATCAGCGAAGCTCCGCCCACAGTAATTCACCAACAATTGCTGGAATATTCGCAGAAGTTTACAAGAGCAGACGAGCATCAGAGCATCAGGAAGTGCTGAAATCTGCAAAGACTGAGTTTATTAAAGAGAACAGAGAGAAGATGAGAGATCCAGAGCCCTGCAGAATCAAACTGACTGAAGAAACTGAAGTACAAACAGGTTGGTGTTTATTTATTTTTTCTTTATTAATAGTGCTGATGGTAAAGCTTCAAGCTGATTTTCAGGAAACCAGTAGAGCTCTGCAATAACATAGCTGAAGCATCAAATACGGCAGAGCATTTTTTTTTCTTTTTTTTTTTTTTGCTAGGACAACATTTTTTTTACTGATAAAAGCTTCCATTTCTATTGCATATAAGATGAGCTAAAAGTGTAACAAAACCATGCTACTCGTTTTAGCTAAAAAGCATTTAAATTCTGCACAGACTTATTTGTTATACAAATTATAGGGGAACTTACAGTGGAACCCAAAAACCAGATACGATGAACAAAATCCATAAAATCAAGGAGTCAGAGATTCAATCAGTCGAAGTCAGGTTTACTGAAGAAAATAGTTTGCTGTTTCAGCTTCAACACTCTTGATGGAGTTTGTAGGCCGCTCAATCATCAAACAAGAAGGTTAATAATTACACAAGAAATAATAATAATTACTATTGTTGTTATGAAGTCCAAGATCGATCCAGAATTCCACTCCTTTAACGTGAAATAGAAAAATCTGATGTAGAAAACCAGAATGCTAACTACAGTACACCAATAATCAATAAATCTAATTTTGTCAATATTTTGCAATGTTTATGATGTAAGAAAAGTCACAAAATACATTTTCTTTAATTTGCGACTGAATCACATCAAGAGTGCCAGTCAGTTCTGGATAATAGAAGAATAATGGCACACAGTGGCTTGTATTGAAATAAGTGTGTAATATTATTAGTAACAACAATTTTTTAATGCAAAACCATAGTAATTTTATGATTACCAAACCTGCTTCTGGTGCCACCATCTCTAGAACTGCTAACACATTTTAGTCTGAAGCCCTGGTACACTTTCTATAAATAAACTTTTGTAGTGAATTTATAGTGAAAAAAGTTTATAGTTGAAAAAATATTTAACTGTTCCTCCTATAGAGTATTATTTAGGATGTTTGCCCATAATGTTTTAAAAATAATAATTTGAAGATCAATGTACTTCATTTTATGGAAAAATTTAGGGAACATGCAATTTATTATAATGCATTAAAATACCGTATAACAATCATCTACTTTATTTTGTTATATCACGGTTCATTTTATGTCCACAATTGTCTGTTTTTTTGTTTTTTTTACAAGTTACTGAAAATGAACCATTTTTACTTTTACTTAGAGTTGACTGAAAAAATTGATGAGAAAGAAGAACTGAGGGAAGTTGAAGAGAAAAGTAATGTCAAACCTGGAGAAAAACCTTTGAGTAGCTCACAAATCAAACAGAAATATTTAAAGAAAAGAAGGGCCAAGAAATCTTTCACCTGCACTCAGTGTGGAACGAGTGTTTCAGGCAAACCAAGTCTTGAGCGTCACATGAGAGTTCATACTGGAGAGAAACCGTTCACATGCAATCAGTGCGGGAAGAGTTTTGCACGATCATCACACCTTGAGGATCACATGAACATCCACACTGGAGAGAAACCTTATCAGTGTTCACACTGTGAGAAGAGATTCAGTCAGTCATCAACTCTGAAATCACACGAGAGGATCCACACTGCAGAGAAACCGTACACATGTGATCAGTGCGGGAAAAGATTTGCCCTAAAAAGACAACTTGCAGCACACCTGAGAGTTCATACAAAAGAGAAACCACATTCATGTCATTTGTGTGAAAAGAGTTTCTCATGTCTGAAATATTTGAAAGGGCATCAGAAAATACACACTGGTGTGAGAGACTACATGTGCTTTGAGTGTGAGAAGACTTTTACTACAGCGAGCAGTTTAAAACTGCATGGGATTATTCACTCTGGAGAGAAACCTTACAAGTGTTCACACTGTGACAAGAGATTCAATCAGTCAGGATATCTGAAAACACATGAGAGGTTTCACACTGGAGAGAAACCGCATCACTGCACTGAATGTGGGAAGAGTTTCAGCTCTTCATCTTCTCTACACAGACATACGAAAAACATTCACAGCAAGTAGATCATCTTCCGATCCAGCACTTTCAGGTCTGATGCTCATCCTCACCAAATGTGACACAATAATGCATCAAGCAATAAAATATCATTTTGATAAATCTGTCATAACCATTCAGTACAAGAGACATGACAAAGAAACATTATCTAAAGTTTTCACAGAGAATTAATTTCAGCTTCATCTGAGATTCAGATCAACTCAAAGATTGAGTTCATCCCCAAAGATTAATGTCAAATGGTTTTATTCTTGTGTATAATTTTTGCTTCGTCATATAAATGATATTATTGTGCTTTCTTATGAGTTTCATATCATCTTAGTTGGAGTTTAGTTGGAGTTTACTTACTTTTCATGAAGGAAAGTAGATTTTTTTTCCAACTGTTCTTGTTTGAAAAGCTGAAGAAGAGACTGTAACACTTTTAAAGCAGACTGATAATTGATTTCAATAGTGCTCTTCATTGATAAAATTATTAATTCCACTTTAGATGTATTCAGGAAACAGATGCAGGGTGTTGTCATGAATATGAGCCTGTTTTGTCTTACTCCTTCTTGTTTAGATGTAATTACATCTACATGATGAAATCTCAAAATACAGGTATCATATTTGATTTTGAATAATTTGTTAATGTTTGTAATTCAAAGCTGTGAGGTGCAACATTAAATAATAGCTCAGTAATGTGAGTAATTAATAACTATGAACAATAGTAACACTTTCAACAATAGTTTCACTTTCATCATCTGTCACAGAACGGAAGGAAATCTGCGTAAATATTTCTTTAGAAGGACATATATTGTCTTGTTTCCGGTTTACCTTCACTTCTCTTGGCGAACATGCTGGAGAAAACACTCTTCATATGTGCGAGTGTCATCATCAGTGTGTGTTTGTTTAGTGGGACGCCAATAATAACCGACAGCAGAGTCTTCTGAGGACAAGGAGAGCAGAAAATGTTCATTGGGTGAAGGGACATTCGTTTTTATAGGGGTGCACACTTTTTATGATCCTAGAAACAGATATTCACCACACCAAACAAATATATATATCGAATAAAGTTCTATATTAAACCATATTTTACAGCGTGTTTTTGCAACGTTGAACAATAGAAATTAAAAAATATAAATAAAATGACCCAAAAAATGAACCAAGAAATGAAGAAGAATTCAGTGTAGACATGTCTCACAGTTTTTTATTTGGTTTTGCTAATGAATTTAACTTTACTTGAAACATAGTTCAGCAGTTTGTTTAAGCAACATTTTACAGACTAGTTTCTGTATTGATTTCATTGGGTTCAGCTACTTGTGCATCTTTTCTGGCGTCTTCCTACTGAAATAAACATTAATGCAGCAGCAGAGTGTAAGTGTAAGGAAAATATGAATTACTAATTTCAACGATTCTGAGTTCTTTTATGCGATCGTCTGTGCGATTGTTTCCATGTCTTAGTGAGAACAGTTGCATGTCAAGTTAAAACAAGTTTGAGATCTGTGAGACGAATCGATCTCAAGTGTCTCTTTCTTTCTTTGTTTTATACATAGGCTACTGAAACGGAGATGTGAAACAACCAGGCATAAATAATAATATAGCGAAATATTAATCAAAAGTGACGCTGAACTTAAATATTGCTTTGTGGTGCTTTTTATTTAAAGATGTTTTATGTTAATAGTTTTTATCTGTACATACCCTTGTCAAAAAATCCTATTGGAATTTCAGTTTATCCTTTAGGATCTTACCGGGTTCTTAGAATCCTTTTGGACATTCGGATTAGTTCTAATGGAATTTCACTTTGTCCTGTGTTACGTCCCAGGTCTAGGGTCTAGGAGTAACATAAATAATAGTCTTCACACCGAACTTTTTGGTCTTTCGTTCTTTTTTTCTTTTTTTTTTTTTCTTCTTTTTTTTTATATATACCAAAAATAGGAAGCTGGCAAACTTCAGGATTGGGCCAAGGCCAAAATAACAAACAAAAGAATGAAACTAACTTTTCCCAAAGAAACTTAATACCCTAAAAGAAAAAGTCAAACAAAAATACGGGGACCGAACTAACTCCCTGAAAAACAGGAGAAAACGAATTTTACATAAGAAAAAACCCCTACAGCTTCCGTGCGAAAAGGTGTATTTACAATATTTACAATAACGGGCAAAAACACACAGCCACGTTAAAAGAAAGAAAAAACAATCGGAGGAAAACTGTACAACGGAAACACTAGGTGCGTAAAATGACAAAAACAATATATATTCAATATATTCACAATATTTACACAGATGTAATTATACAACGTTTCAACTTTTTCGTACAACACAAACTTCCAAATAGCAACACCAACAACAGCCGGTAAAGTCTAGAAGGGATACAGCTATGGCTACTGGGCATGCGCACATCAGTCTAACGTTATTTTTGTCACACTGTACAACAATAATACTTTTTTGTATTATAGTAAGGGCTAAGTTTAGGGTTGGGGTAGGTGTAGACGTTAATAAAACACAATCTAATAGGTAGAACAATTAATTTCATTGTTAGTTTCCGGTCTGAGCTGTATACCCTCTAGCCACAACCCAACAGCCCACACTCCAGCTCGGCGTCGCCTCATTTTTAAAAGACGCGCAGTTCCTGGTTCACCCAACCACGGGGCACGTACCGGCACGTTCAATCAGGGCGGGGCCACCTGGGAGAAAGACAGAGAGAGAGAGAGAGAGAGAGAGAGAGAGAGAGAGAGAGAGAGAGAGAGAGAGAGCATGCAAGAACCAGAGCTATGCATAGAGCACTTACGTCTCAACGTAACACCTGTAGGATTTTATTTGGTTCTTAGAATCCTATTGGACATTACGATTTATTTTGATGTAATTTAATTAGTTTATTCTGTAGGATTTTATTTGATTCGTAGAATTCTTTAGGACACTCTGAACTATTTTAATGGAATTTCACTTTGTCCTGTAGGATTTTATTTGATTTTAGAATCCTATTGGACAGTGTTTTATTTAATGTTATTTCACTTTGTCCTGTACAATCTTTTATTGATTCGTAGAATCTTATTGGTTATTGTAACGAAATTTCACTTTGTCCTGTATGATCTTATTTTATTCTGTTGATTAATAACTTTGTAATTTTACTTTTTTAGAGTGGTTTCACACTGCACGCGTAAGCAGGGCGTAAGCAGCGCGTATTTTTTTCGGCGCCCATGTTAACAGATTAGAGCATTCACACTGCACGCAGGGACGGCGCGGCAGCGCAGTGCCGCGATCGTTTTGGCGCCTAGTCTATTTTTGCTGCGACGCTTACGCTGGATTAAAGCCACAGTGCATCGATCTTGATCAAATCTGACCTGATTCGCACGACAAATAACAATTTCACCATAAAATCATGTATCACATGTATCACAATCACGGTTTAAAAGGCTCACCAGCAAAAATAATGCATTTGTTTGTAAATAATGTCTATAAATTAGCCTACTTGTTCAAAACAATCACGTAAGCAAAGTTTGTACTATTTTCTGCTTGTTTTGATATTAAACACGAGTAAATAAACATACTACTGCCATTAAAATGTTAATGTAAAACATTTAAAATACAGAAATAAAATCATTTTTAAAAGAGAAGATTCTGAAAGTACTGAAGGAGATCCTATAATTATTTAATATAGATTTACAGTGGTACCAACAAATTATATTTTTATATGATATGTTTTAACATGTTTTTAAATATAATGGTTTCATTATAAACGTGGTGATTATCTCAAAGTTGGACAACCACCATAAAAAAATATGAAAATATCATATGAATCTAACCATGTCATGGCAACAAATGTAAAACAAATACCAAAATACCATAATTTTACATATTCTTTTTGTTATTGAAAAACTGTTGCTATAATTATCAT
Organism: Garra rufa; assembly: GCF_049309525.1. Classification (NCBI taxonomy): domain Eukaryota; kingdom Metazoa; phylum Chordata; class Actinopteri; order Cypriniformes; family Cyprinidae; genus Garra; species Garra rufa. Next base: position 9,038,430 of record NC_133361.1, read on the forward strand.
AAACCTAACTGGTAATCATTAAGACGATCTTTGTCTAAAAATATATTCAATATTTTAGCGTTTCTAATTTGCTACTTAAAACTACAACATATCACAAATCAAAGCACATGACAGACAGTTCTTGGAGAACACCTGAAATGCGTGACTGAATGAACAATACTTGTCTATATTGGAAGTACACAAGCTGCAGTTCAGCTGCGCGCGACAAACGCTTCCAGTGTGAAAGGAAAATGGATGCGCGCCGCTTCTGCTCTGCTTACGTGCTGCGCACGCCCTGCTTACGCTCTGCTTACGCGTGCAGTGTGAAACCGGCGTAACACTGCATGTTTGTGTGCTTGTAACCCACAATAAATTGCAGCCTATATGAAACACTCAAAAACATGATTTGTTGGACTTACATAAAAAAAATAGTGTCAAGTGGTTCCACGCAAGCATGTTAAATAGTTTCTACAAGTAACAATATAGTTGAATGAACAAAAGAAATTCTGGTTAAGTTGACAAAATATTTCTAAGTACATCGAACTCATTCAAATTTGTCACGATCACATTTTAGGTAGTAATGTTATGTTACAATTATAAACTTTTAATACGTAAGGTGAACATGTGTGAGGCAATGATCATTGTAGCCAATCACAGCGATCTGTCGAGCACATGAACACTATGGCCAATCAGCGGTGTTTGTGAATCTGCTCAACAATGGTCAAAATTCCCGGAAATGCTGGTATCATCACAGTTTCAGTACTGTCTTGTACTGACCATATATGAGCCCTGTTTTGTATCATCTAGTGAAGGGGGGACTTTAAAAATTCACAAAAAACGGCCTGAGAACACTTACTGCATACTCCTTCATGAAGTTTCCATAGTCTTCATTAAGATACACAGAAAGTGCTCTGAGGATGCAAGCTCTCCGTGTTGAGATGGTTTCATTCTGTAGAAGAGTAGAGACATTCAGTATAGACAATGACAAAACACCATACTAAAGTGAGAGTTATTTACAAACATCATAAAAACACAAAACAAACCTCGTTTAACAGGATGGTAAAGAATTATGAGAGATTCATACCTGACAAAGTCACCGTCCTCTCCTTCTCAATCTTCTGATCTTCTGATCTTCTATCTTCCGTTCTGTTCCGTTGCTCCGCCTCCAAGTGCGCGGCTATGGTATCCGCAAATTTTATGGGGTTTTGCTCAGCAATGTTACGTTGGTCAATCAAACCCAGTCATTTTCTGTTTGACCCATAACTTTAAAAGAGAGAAGGAAAAAAATGAAACATGCCTTTAATGCGGTTCTAATTCAAAAGATCATCAATAGACCTTTCTCACAACTTCCGTATTTTGCACCGGAAATACGCAATTGCTGTTGTTACAGAAATTTCCCTTGAGACCTCGGTAATAAAGACAAGACTTAAGTAAAGTTAATAAAGGTTTATTCTTTGCAAAGAAGATCAACAGAGTGTGACAAGGAGGGAGGGTTTTCGCCTCCGCTTTATACCTCTTGCACACTCAGGTCACACGGAAGAGGCAGCTGGTCTTTTTCACATAAGATACACAAGTAAAAACACATCTCCATACATCTCCTCTCCTGGACATCCTAAGCCTATCTCCTAGGCTTCCCATGACCCTTAGGGTCACCCTCTTGTGCCTAGGCCCCGTCTCTCCGGTGCCCCCCAGAAGCTGCTGAAGCCCTCTCTCAGAGGAATCTGATCATGGAGTTTCTCAGTTACCTCTCCCTTACATTCCAAGATGTTTCACATAAGCATACAGAAACACCCCTTATGAATTTTTTAACTAACACTGTGTAAACCTATTTCCGCCACAGTATGCCGGTAACCAGTTAAACAATAGAGACGACACAAGATTGTTTGTAACATCACGACCACGACTATATTTCTTTAATAACGTTGTACATGTCCTCTATACTGTACATACATACATAACCTTATAACCCTAGTCCTCGGTGTAAGTGCACACACTAGTAATTTGTTAGCCTGATTGCTCTCTAATGTTAGCTACGTTACTTACCTTGAAAGTTATGGATAAACGGGAAAACGCTTAACGTATGTAAAAAACGACCAGGAAACCCCAAGTTTCTGTCAAACCTTACTTGGAACAAACTACTAACTACTAACTACTGTCAAAAGAACGAGCCCTTATTCCACAGATAAAGTGAATAATATCACGTTAAGCGTTTTCTCCCCCATAGAAGCCCATTATAAGGAAACTGCTTAACGTGGTTTAACCTACCTCAACAGCGACCAGGGAAAACCAAACTTCTGTTAAATTTCACTTATAATAAACACTTGCTGCTCTCAAAAGAACGAGCTCTTATTCAGCATATAAAGTGATCGCCCCCCATAGAAGTCCATTATGGGGACTATTTGCTTTGCCTTGAGAACAACAAAGTTGTTATTTTTCTTGTGTAGAAAAAAAAAAGGGTTACTACAGAAAAAAAGATTTAGGATTTAATCTAACCATTATTAACTAATCATCCAGCCCAGGATTTGCTGAATTAAACTACTACTAAATTAGAAAAGACTGTTTTACCTTTTGTTTCTTTTTTTGGGTTATGCTATTTATTTAGGGCTAGGTTTATGTGTAGGGTAGGTGTAGGGTGATAGAAAATACGGTTTGTACAGTACGAAAACTATTACGCCTATGGAATGTCCCCATAAAACATGTAAACCCAACGTGTGTGTGTGTGTGTGTGTGTACCTGGTATTCATCACGTTATGGGGCCCAAATGTCCCCACAAGGATAGGAATACAAGTACATTTTGACCTTGTGGAGACATTTCTCAGGTCCCCTTGAGGAAACGGGCTTATAAATCATGCACAATGAGTTTTTTTGTGGAAGTAAAAGTGTGTGTAAAAGTGTCTCCTGTGAGGGCTAGGTTTAGGTGTAGGGTAGGTGTGTGTGTGTGTGTGTGTGGGTGCGTTTGCACTAAAGCTGTGTGCTGCACAAATCATCTCACATATTGTTTACAATGTTACTGAACAAGGTGATGTAAACAGCAAACTGCAAGTACTATTTGATAGTAAAACAAAAACAGTGGAAAAGTGCACTTTTAGATTACAAAAAGGGGAAATTCAACTAAAGTTATTTACTTAAGTGTTTGTTCTTGTATTATTTATGTTTTATTTATATTGTGAGAAATTGTTTTTTAGCCTATATCCCGACTCAAACAGATTGTAGCAGCAAACACTATGAAGAATAAAGTGTGATGATCTGCTGATGATCCTGAATGTCTAGTAAATGAGTGTTGGTAGTCTGAGGCTCATCAATATTAACAGCTGCTGAAAAGACTCTTCATTTCAATATTTCAATATGTCAATAGTTCCTGTTCTCACCTCATTTATTATGCTGATGTCTTCAATGAACTGAGCTTTAAGTGGCAAAATTACTAGAAATGTTGTGCTGTGAAAACAATCTCAGCTAGTGATTTTTTTTGCAATTCACCTTCAGTGAAGCTCCTCCCACAATGATCGCATCATCAATGAAGCCCCGCCCACAGCAATTCACCAAGAAATTTGAATATTCCCATCAGTTTACAAGAGCAGACGAGCATCAGAGCATCAGGAAGAGCTGAAATCTGCAAAGACTGGCTTTATTAAAGAGGACAGAGAGAAGATGAGAGATCCAGAACCCTGCAGAATCAAACACACTGAAGATACTGAAGAACAAAAAGGTTGGTGTTTATTTTTCTTTCTTTATTAAATGCTGATGTTATAAAGCTTCAAGATGATTTTAAGGAAATGTAGAATTCAGTAGAGCTCTGCAATAATATAGCATCAAACAATAAGGCAGAGCATTTTGTTCGCCACAACTATTTATTTAACTAATAAAAGTCTCCATTTCTGTTGCATATAAGATTAAACAAGTGTAACAAAACATTGCTACTTGTTTGAGCTGAAAAGCATTTGAATTTTGCACATAATTATTAATTATAAAAAATTTAGGGGAACTTAAAGTTAAAACCCAAAAACCAGATATGATAAAGTCTTCTCATCTGAACTGTAGGATCTCGGTCGAACAGAGCACCAAACTGCAGAAATTACCACATTCCAGAGAATCAAGGAGACTCTGTTTACCAGCCATAAAATTGATCCATGGCCATCACATGACGATCACCAGATGCCAATTTGTCTGGGCTGCTTTTGTTGAGAATTGTGCCTTATGCCTCAGGGGATCAAACTGTTAAAACTTAATGCAATTACCAGGAGAGAAGAAACTCCCCCTCTTAAGAAACAAACGTCCAGTCTTCTCCTGACATAATTCTCAACTAAAATGTCAAATGGGGTCATATTTACACAGACACATTTTTGAGCCGACAGGGCACAGGATCCGTCCAGCTTGACCCCTATAACCCTCCTCACATCCTGTCCCCACATCTGACATCCCAAACTCACCCCGTATCTCTATATGCCATTTCAAGGACGTAAACAATAACAAGCGCTTTGGAACCTATTGCGCATGTCCGGCAGCGCTATTTCTCCGATCTGTCAATACAAGCACATTCTTTCAAAATAGTCTTAGTTAGGGTAAAAAAAAAGTTGCTCATTATCTAAAAAATGAATCCGTGTACACGGGAGGTTGTTAAAAGCATTTCACATGGATGAGAACGGAAATGTTGTGAGCATTTATTTGTACAATGGATGCCATCAGTCTGAAGAAAGACAGTGCAACTTGCTTCATGTTTTGTTCCTAAGATATCCGGAGATCTATTCGTGATTAATTCACTTGCATTGCGTGGTCAGTCTGTATATATTTGTTTTCATTAGTACATTACTTTTCAAAATACATATTGTTTCAATACAACGCTATTAAACTAAGCGCTCGATGCTATTATTACGTATTGAATTCATTTCAAAATGTGTGCAGTTTGGTCGTGTTTTTTGCTGTGGAACAGTGCAAGAAGACGGTATAAATGCTCCGAGTCATCATGTGATCACAAATAAACAAGATCAACGCAATTTAATGCTGTCTACCGTGTTTTGCATAAACCTGTTTATCTGCAGATTAATAAATGCCCGCACAAACACACTACATACAGCATTCATATGTTTTTATGCACGTATTTACTGGACACACCCACACATTATATATATATATATATATATATATATATATATATATATATATATATATCATGTGAAACTGAATACTGGTGTAATGTAAAGGCTGATGCTAATCCAGCTTTTCATAACACATTTTGTATAATAAAAAACATTTAAATTATTAATCATGTTAATGAACATAAAATACTTCTTTCAAAAACATAAAAAATACTTTGTCCAAACTTTTGACCAGGGCTGCGTTTCCCGATAACGATTGATCTTAGCACTTAAGAGTGTTTTCTACGAATCATTTTGCGAACGTTCGTTATTGTTTCACGTGTGTTTCCCAAAAATGCACTTAACACAATTGCACGTAGCCCTGCTTTAAGTGCTACTTAGGAGTCGCTATCCGTTGGTCAAGTGCTGAAACGTCACACTGTAGAATGGCTCCTCATTGTTGCACATGCTGTTATAGCAATCCATATAATTTTTGATTTTCGATTCTTCTTCTACTTGTGTGAATGTGTATTCAACTCGAATAACATAAAAAGTCCTGTAATTTCTTCTTGAGCAAGTTTAAAAACATAAATTAACTGGAAATGTCGTACTGTAAAAAACACTGTCTTGCTCCAATCTGGCATAAAACAAATTCTAACAGTCCTTGCCGGAAATGACATCAGCATCATTTTCGATATTTTTATGAAAGCTTAATTATTTAAGTAGAATTATTTATCAATTTCTTTATCAACTATTGCTTTTTTCACATCAAAATAAATAAATAAATAAATAAGCTACATTTAATATATGTAAAAACTAAGAAAATACATTTTTCAAATATTATTTTAATGGAGGTGGAGCTACAAAAACATCATGTCCGCAAGAGCAATCAGGTTCACCTTCTATTGACAGACACTTACCATCTTGAAATCTAGTTCAATTAGATTTAAGTTTTTTTTATAAATGTGCCTTAGAAAAAAACTTTACTGGGGTCCATCTTGAGATGAAACAAAGGGACTGATATATTTTAAGATCAGTCAGTGCAAGTGTCCTTCAGTTGAAAAAGCTCATTTTAGTCTGAATAGGCTTAAGCCTTGTCTGTGAAAAGAGGGGTATATATTTTACCTCAGCTTGAGTCTTGAGGGTGTGCGTGGCAATATAGCATTATGGCCTATCTGTTAGCCTATCCATATACAGTAGGTGTAGAAAAATGTTTAATGTGCACATTCTTTATCAGCACTGTTTTATATAAATGTACTCTCCATATACAGTACATTTATAAAAGGACAACCTTTGACCATTATGAACCTAACAAGAGAATAATTTCAGGGAAGAGGTAATTAATGCAATTTCTAAAATCAGTGATTCAGTTTCTTCAAGTGGGGCCTTCTGCAATTAGTGAAATATACTGTATGACAATCAGTGTGTGACGTGAAAATTATCACAGCCTGAAAAACTTTTTTTTTTCATTCTAACATTTATTTTGTCATTTTTATTTTATTTCTTTATTCGTTATTATTTATATATTGAATTGTGTAATGAGTAGAAAATAGAAATGAATAAAAATATACGTACAAATAAAATGAAAAATAAATAGAAGTAAATTTTAGGTGCAATTTGCCGGTTGTCCAGCAGGTGCCCTCATAACTCTGTCTCCTTACGATGCACTTAAGGCTTTACGATTACTCCAGAGCACTCGTAGATCTACGAAGATTTTCAAGTGCTACTTAAGTTACGATGTTTTTGGGAAACAGACCGTAATATTAAGATCAGTCGTACGATCATTTTTACGAACTTCTTAGGCTTACGATGCTTTTGGGAAACGCAGCCCAGTACTGTATATAATAAAAGAACATTCTCTCACTTCAATTCATTTTCAGTGTTTTGATATGTGAATATTTGTATGAACATAAAATGCTTCAACAAATGAAATGACATTTGAACTGAAATGGAGTACAAAGGGGGAACAAATGTCAAAAGCAGCAGTCTGTATCTGGCCTGGCCATCTGTCGCTTTAAGTACTACACTGAATTAGTGAATACTACACTCAAGTTCTCAAACACATCTGGGTGTTGATATGGTCATATGTTTTGTCACTGGAGGATGATCAGCTGTCCTTGAGTGTCTACAGATGATGGCTCTCCTAAGGATAAAAGTAGAAAAACAATTATTTAATATAATGCACAACATAAAAAAATAAAATAATGCTACTATTGCTTAATACGTCAGTATGTGTTGGAATTAACATTACCAAAGCTTATGTGATGGAAGAAATATTCACCATTAACATTATCTTTTGTAAACTACAGCGGTTAACTGTTACACAACGTTCAAGTTTACTTTCATGTTACTCACTGCATTTGTCAACTGACAAGATAACTAGACGACTAATATGAACTTATAGCACTTAGCAATAAAACAGAAATAAAAAACTTGCCTTTTTTCACTAACGTTACACAATCAAAATGCAAGCTGCATATGTCAGCAATGACACAATGCTACTTTAATTAATACGGCATCATACTTGAAGAGTTAACGTAAAGATATACATATAATTAGATTAATTAAAAACGACATTTACTTGCCTGAATCAAAATGTGCGCTGTATATCCTAGAGTTGCTTGTTGTTATTATCCAGCCTTCTTCTTCACTGCCGCAACTCGGGTACGTTTCTCGGAAATCTACTGTAAAACGCGTCTCATAATGTTAGTTCCGACCCAGATAAAGCATCCAACCACCGAACGACAATAATCAAATTTTAAATTACACATTTAAGCAGGAGGAATGTATATATATATATATGACCGCAATCCCACTGTTAATAAAGCGCTTCTCGCCGTTGTTTTGAATGCGCTGGATCATTAACCGGAAACTTCCTGGGATCAAAGACGTCACTTCCTTAAGCCGCCGAATAGCGCTTAAAATGGTCTATAGAGGGCACACAGAAAAGATAGCCTTTAAGAGACAATCAGCTTATTAGTATTGCTATTAGAGAAACCGTAGTATATGTCTTCATGTCTTTTATATGCTTGATGTGTTTTATGTGATCGATGAAGTTTTAATCTATGCATTATATACAAATAGTGAATAAAACATATGTAACAGTTCTTCCTATAGAGGATTATTTCGGATTTTTGCCCATAATGTTTTAAAAATAATAATTTGAAGATCAATGTACCTCATTTTATTGAACAATTTAGGGAACATGCAATTTATTATAATGCATCAAAATATTGTATAACAATTATCTGCTTTATATTGATATTGATCATGGTTCAATTTATGTCCACATTTGTCTGTTTTATTGTTTTTTTTTTTAACTAAAAATGAAACATTTTTACTTTCATTTTAGAGTTGACTGAAGAAATTGACGAGATAGAAGAACTGGGGGAAGTTGAGGAGAAAAGTCACGTCAAACCTGGAGAAAAACCTTTGAGTTGCTCTCAAATCAAACAGAAAGATTTAAAGAAAAGAAGAGCCAAGAAATCATTCACCTGCACTCAGTGTGGAAAGAGTGTCTCAAGCAAATCAAGTCTTGAGCGTCACATGAACATCCACACTGGAGAGAAACCTTATCAGTGTTCACACTGTGACAAGAGATTCAGTTGGTCCTCAACTCTGAAAACACATGAGAGCATCCACACTGGAGAGAAACCGTACACATGTGATAAGTGCGGGAAAAGTTTTGCCCTAAAAAGACAACTTGCAGCACACATGAGAGTTCATACAAAAGAGAAACCATATCCATGTCATTTGTGTGGAAAGAGTTTCTCACGTCTAGATAATTTGAAAAATCATCAGAAAACACACACTGGTGTGAGAGAGTACATGTGCTTTGAGTGTGAAAACACTTTTACTACAGCGAGCAGTTTAAAACTGCATGAAAGGATTCACTCTGGAGAGAAACCTTTCAAGTGTTCACACTGTGACAAGAGATTCAATCAGTCAGGAAGCCTAAAAAAACACGAGAGGACCCACAGTGGAGAAAAACCTTACAAGTGTTCACACTGTGACAAGAGATTCAATCAGTCAAGATATCTGAAAAGACATGAGAGGATTCACACTGGAGAGAAACCGTATCACTGCACTGAATGTGGGAAGAGTTTCAGCTCTTCATCTTCTCTAGACAGACATACAGAAAACAATCACAGTAAGTAGATCATCTTCAGATCCAGCACTTTCAGGTCTGATGCCACATCCTCACCAAATGTGACACAATAATGCATCAAGCAATCAAATATCATTTTGATAAATCTGTCCTAACCAGACCTAACAAGCGACATGACAAAGAAACTTTATCTAAAGTTTTACCAGTGAATTAATTTAAACTTCATCTAAGATTCAGATCAACTCAAAGATGGAGTTCCTCCCCAAAGATTAATGTCAAATGGTTTTATTCTTGTGTGTAATTTTTGCTTCGTCATATAAATGATATTATTGTGCTTTCTTATGAGTTTCATATCATCTTAGTTGGAGTTTAGTTGGAGTTTACTTACTGTTTCATGAAGGAAAGTAGATTTGTTTCCAATTGTTCTTGTCCGACAAGTTGAAGAAGAGACTGTAACACTATTAACCCTCTGGGCCTCCTCATTAAGGGGTCACACTTGGCTCCCTCGCGGTCAAAAGTGACCAAAGCCTTAAAAAGTAACTTTTTTTTTTCTTCAGGAAAATCAATTAAATATATTTTTGTTCAATAATATTTTGTAATTATTATTTAGAATTTTGAGCATTTTTTATGAATCTATGCAATATTTATACAGTTTTAATGAGCACTTTTTTCCCAGTAGAATTATATTTTATATTATATTTTTTAATTAATTATGTATTTATTATTTTTCAATAAATACAACATTTCACATTAAAATAGAGTAAAAGCATTTAAAATCCATTTTTTTAAAGTGAAAATTGCACCATCTAGTGGCATAAAAAATAAAAACTTGTGTAATGCCATGTAAACTCCTGTATCTCCCTATATACATATATACAGGGGCTTTGGGATTCCTATTGTTTTTTTTCTTTTTACTGTTTCTTCATTTTATTAGGCTTTGCATTTAGAAATATATTCAGACATTCTAAAAGATAAATTTTGGCAAGGTTTAGATATTTTTTTTGATTGGATAAATATCAGGTTTTGCATTTTTCTGCTTATTTCTGTGTGTCTGTGTGTGTGTCTGTGTGTGTGTGTGTGTGTGCGCGTGTGTGTGCGTGTGTGTGTCAGTTCTGTACTTTTGTTATTTTAGAGTGTCAGTCCTTGCTTGCTGAACACTTCTTTTCTGCACAGTTGCTCATTTGTAGCTTGTATTACCAAAAGATTATCTGAATTATCACATTTTTTCGTATTTCCCATTCATTTCCTATGTCGGTCATTTTTGACCGCGAAGGAGCCAAGTGTGACTATTTTTTTTTTGACCCTTTAACATATCCGAATCATGTCACTGATTTTTTTTTGTACTCACATAGCTAATGCAACAAAAGTCA
>NC_133361.1:9049458-9189796 GCF_049309525.1 Garra rufa
AATGCGCCTTCTAAGTGAGGTGCCAACCGCCATAAAACCTGAAAGAAGAAGGAAAGAAAAACAAAACCAGTTTACCAGAGCAGACGAGCATCAACGCATCAGAAAGAGCTTAAATTTGCAGACTGAGTTTATTAAAGAGAACAGAGAGAAGATGAGAGATCCAGAATCCTGCAAAATCAAACACACTGAAGTACAAACAGGTTGGTGTTTATTTTACTTTATTTATTAATAGTGCTAATGGTAAAGCTTCAAGCTGATTTTAATGAAATCAGTAGAGCTCTGCAATAATATAGCTGAAGCATCAAAAAGTAAGGCAGAGCATTTTTATTCGCCACAACAATTTTTTTTTTAACTAATAAGAGCTGCTATTTCTGTTGCATTCAAGATTAAACGAAAGTGTAACAAAAACGTCCTACTCTTTAGAGCTGAAAAAAAGGTTGAATTTTGCATAGATTTATCTGTTATAAAAATTTTAGGGGAACTTACAGTTAAAACCCAAGAACCAGATATGATGAACAAAATCCTGGAATCAGAGATTCAATCAGTCGAAGTCAGGTTTACTGAAGAAAGTAGTTTATAGTTTCATCTGCAGAAGTCAGCTTCAACACTCTTGATGGAGTTTGTAGGCCGCTCAATCATCAAACAATCTAGAAGGTTAATAATAACACGAGAAATAATAATAATAATAATTATTGTTATATCCAAGATCTCTCCAGAATTCCACTCCTTCAACATCATATAGCACTGGTGTAGAAAATCAGAATTAATGCTAACTACAATATACCAATAATCAAGAAATCTAATTTTGTCAATGTTTTGTAATGTTTCTGATGTAAGAAAAGTCACAAAATGCTTGTTCTTTAATTTGCAACTGAATCACATCAAGAGTGCCAGTCAGTTCTGTATAATAGAAGAATAATGGCACACAGTGGGAGTTCTAGCTTGTATAGAAATAAGTGTTGAATATTATTAGTAACAACAATTTTTTTTAATGCAAAACAAGTTTTATGATTACCAAACCTGCTTCTGGTGCCACCATCTCTAGAACTGCTGACACATTTTAGTCTGAAGCCCTGGTACACTTTCTATAAATAACTTTTGTAGTGAATAAAACATATTTAACAGTTCTTGCTATCGAGGATTATATAGGATTTTTTCCCATAATGTTTAAAAATAATAATTTTAAGATCAATGTACCTCATTTTATGGAAAAATTTAGGGAACATGCAATTTATTATAATGCATCAAAATATTGTATAGCAATTATCTACTTTATATTGTTATATCAGGGTTCATTTTAAGTCCACATTTGTCTTAAAATTTACTGAAAATGAACCATTTTTACTTTCATTTAGAGTTGATTGAAGAATCAAGAATCAAAAAAGAAGATCTGGGGGAAGTTGAGGAGCAAAGTCATGTCAAACCTGGAGAAAAACCTTGGAGTTGCTCTCAAACCAAACAGAGATATTTAAAGAAAAGAAAAGCCAAGAAATCATTCACCTGCCCTCAGTGTGGAAAGAGTGTCTCAAGCAAACCAAGTCTTGGGCATCACATGAGAGTTCATACTGGAGAGAAACCTTATCAGTGTTCACACTGTGACAAGAGATTCAGTCAGTCATCAAATCTGAAAACACATGAGAGGATCCACACTGGAGAGAAACCGCACATGTGTGATCAGTGCGGGAAGAGTTTCAGACTAAAAGGACTACTTGAAGCACATATAAGAGTTCATACTGGAGAGAAACCGTTTGCTTGTGATCAGTGCGGGAAGAGTTTCAAACAATTAGCACATCTTAAAGCACATATAAGTTTCCACACTGGAGAGAAACTGTATGCATGTGATCAATGCGACAAAGTGTTTTTGAGGGCTCCATACCTGAAGGATCACATGAGAGTTCATACAAAAGAGAAACCATATCCATGTCATTTGTGTGGAAAGAGATTCTCACAACTAAAACGTTTGAAAGGACATCAGAAAACACACACTGGTGTGAGAGACTACATGTGCTTTGAGTGTGAAAAGACTTTTACTACAGCGAGCCGTTTAAAAGTGCATGAGAGGATTCACTCTGAAGAGAAACCTTATAAGTGTTCACACTGTGACAAGAGATTCAATCATCCAGGATACCTGAAAAAACACGAGAGGATCCACACTGGAGAGAAACCTTATAAGTGTTCACACTGCGACAAGAGATTCAATCATTCAGGAAACCTAAAAAAACACGAGAGGATCCACACTGGAGAGAAACCGTATCACTGCACTGAATGTGGGAAGTGTTTCAATCATTCATCTTCTCTACACAGTCATACAAAAAACAATCACAGCGAGTAGATCATCTTCAAATCCAGTAGTTTCATTATGATGCCACTTCCTCACCAAACGTGACACAATAATTCATCAAGCAATAAAATATTATCTGGATAAATCTGTCCTAAAACACACATAATTCCATTGTGAGGAGGGAAAACACTAGTAACATTGACACTTGTCTGGATTACCCTTTTGGATTTATTAAAGAACTGCTCCAGTCCAAAAAGTAATAACGCTCCAAAGTAATGCATAGCCGGTACTACTTGTATTTTTTTTAAATCCCTCCGTGCCAACAAAGATTACCGTTTGGCGCCATCTTGTGACAAACACTGGACAACCACTATTAACAATGGAAAATTTCGACTTTAATCTATTTAAATTGTCTTTCTAACGTACATAGTTTGAATGTTAGTCACGTGGTACTATATTGTTTCGCGGAAGGATAAACATGTTAAATTAAAACAAATATGCCAATAAAAGATTTCAAATTCATATTCATGTCCAGTTTTTTTTTTCCTTATGTGGAAGTAGCCGTGTAATAAGCGGGATAATGTACAGGCAGCCTGTAGTTATCGCGAAATAAGCCCCTTCAGTGTGATACAAGACTGTCGGGGCTTATTTCTGCGATAACTACCGGCTACCTGTTCATTATCCCTTACATACTATTTTATGAATACTGATGCAGAAATACTTAGTCGCTCATCGAGCATTAGGTTTCAGGCATACCCAATGTTGGTTGCTTAGCTGTTTTTTTTTTTTTTTTTTTTTGTCATTTATTCACATTATGCCTCAAGCTTGAACTTTTACCTGCACTTGTTGTCAGACAGAAACAGGTTAGTTTGCTTTGAAAAAAAAAAAAAGAATGACTCCACCTGCAAACATCTTCCTGCTCTCGTTTTAGCTACATGGAAAGAAACATCTACATGATGAAATATCAAAATACAGGTATCGTATTTGATTTCAAGTAATTTGTTATACAAAACCTAATTGTGAGGTGCAGCATTAAATAATGACTCTAGCTCAGTAATGCGTGTAATAACTACGAGCAATAGTAACATCAGAGTTTCACTTTCATCATCTGTCACAGAACTGAAGAAAATCTGTAAGCGTTTAGTGTTTAGAAGCAAAAAATGTTGTCTAATGTAAAATGTTTTTGGTTTACCTTCACTTCTCTTGGTAAACACGCTGGAGCAGAAACACAACACAGAACTGCTGCATAAATTCTGAATGTAGAGATAAACGGTCAACATTTATTAACTTCTTTAAATAATTTGACTAATTGAGTTTAGTACTTTATGTAATTCAAGTCTCATTTCTATCATATGTAAGAGTGTTATCATCAGTGTGTGTTTATTTAGTGGGAATCAAACCTGTGAGTTTGCAGTAAAGAGTTGAGACTCCCAGTCCAATCTACTGTAGTTAAACCGAAAACTTAACAAAAAAAAAAAAAAAAAAAAAAAACACAGGCATTTTATAGAGCTTTACATAGTATGGACAAATGAGCAGACATTGTGCTACTATTTGAAAAGCACTAAAATCTCCTACTTAGATTAGCTGAAGACTAAAGAAAGAAGAGAATATCAACCACCAATGCCATGGGAAAAATCACAGTTAAATCATGTTTGACAGCATCTGCATCTGAGAATATTAATTCCTTTATTGCATACTCTTTCTTTTCATCTCCTTGGGCTGGCTCTGGCTCTTTATCGCATTCACTTCAACTCTGCTTCAGTGTTACTCTTACACTCTGAATATTCACTGAGCAGTTTAGAATTATCTCTTGGGATTTTGCTGTGAACTGTTGTAGTACTTGTTGTAAAAGCACAAATATTTTTCTTCTTGTCCAACAGAAGGGAATCAGTGACAGAAGATGGCGTCTGATGAACTGCTTCTAGAGACACTGGAGAATCTAAGCTCTAAAAAAATTAAGCAGTTTAAATGGTACCTAAAGCGTGATGGTCTTGCTTCAGTTGCTGATCTGGAGAAGGCAGAAGAAGCCACTGACATAGTGGATCTGATGGTGGCACGTTGTGGACCAGAAGGAGCTGTGAAGACCACACTGGACATCCTGAGGAGGATGAAAGAAAACCATCTATCGAAACAGTTAGAGGACAAACATAAAGGTAATTGAACCTTTATTGAACCTCGCACACAGGCTCACCGGTGTCTTCAGAAAAAACAGTGTATGGTGGGCAGCATTCTTTTAATATAGTAAATATAGGAGGAATCTATCAGTCATTTATAAGTGCCAAACCTCCTGCTGCCAGCTGGTGGCACTATTCAGTAACTGATTATTGGTATGTAGATGTGTTCAGGCCAGCATTTTTAACAAACATATGAAGTTTGGTGCAGATTTAACTATGTTTGAGTTAGTGAAAGATATGATATATCCTGCTGCCAACACGTGATTATATCTGAATATTGGCATTTTATCAGGCCAGGACTCTTACCAAACCTGTGAAATGTGTTATATATCAGACATTGTATCTTTAAGTTAGTGTAAAACAAGTCATTGCCTGTTGCTAACAGGAAATGATATGATTATGAGAGAATATTGGCCTTCAGATGTGTTTAGGCCAGGACTCTTATCGAACGTCTGAACTTTAAGGCAGATCGGACATTTTATGGCTGAGTTATAACAACTTCTATGTCCATGGGGAAAACATCAAACTTTGTCAGGCCGCCACGGACACGCCCTTTAACGAAAACTCAAGATCTTTGCAATTTAACATCGCAAAGGCCTTTAGATTAGACTGACCAAATATAATGTTGATATCATTCATTCTCTAGGAGGGGTTTGTTACAGCGTAAAACATGTAACTTCTTGTTACCAGCAGGAATATGGGCATGTAGACGCCACAGACACAACCTCCAACGATAACTCTAGATCTTCGCAATTTAACGTCATGGGCCTTTAGATTAGACTGACCAAATATAATGTTGATATCATTAAATCTCTAGGAGGGGTTTGTTACAGCGTAAAACATGTAACTTCTTGTTACCAGCAGGAATATGGGCATGTAGACGCCACAGACACACCCTCCAACGATAACTCTAGATCTTCGCAATTTAACTTCATGGGCCTTTAGATTAGACTGACCGAATTTGATTAAATTTGATTAGATCTCTAGGAGGAGTTCGTTCAAGTTAGGGCCCTAATTGCAACTTCGAGCCGACAATGACATTACAGCAACTACAGTGCAAACAGACAGTGCACAAATTCTGACCAGTATTTAAACACACAGCCAGTGAATTATCAGCCTAAAATGACTGGTACTGCACTTACAGGTTTAGTTAGTCTCACAAGAGTTAAGTCTATGCTCAAAATGACAATATGACACACTTCTAGCGCTACACTCTAAAAAATAAAGGTGCTTCGTGAAGAAGATTTTTTCCATAAAGAACCTTTAACATCTGAAGAACCTTTCTGTTTCACAAAAGGTTCTTTGAGGCAAAAGAAGGTTCTTCAGATTATAAAGAGGTAAGAAAGAGATGGTTCTTTGTGGATCTGACGACGGTTCTTCTATGGTATCACTGTGAAGAACTTTTCAAAGCACCTTTATTTTTAAGAGTGTATGAAGCAATGTATTATTAATATTGTTTTTTTTATCAGATTTTATTAATGTTTTCTTTCTTCTCACAGATCAACAAAGACATTTAGAGACAGCAAAGAAACATGGTGAAAAACCAGGTGAATCAACATTAGCATAACAGAAAGACTTAAGGCCCATTCACACCAAGAACGATAACTATAAAGATAACTATTAGCGTCCACACCAGTTTATTCTAAGCACACACTTGTTTGCTGCTTTAAATTTGAGCTTGTTACAGCAGGATTGATTCTGATCGTCAATGTTCTTATCATTCATCAGCTAAAAAAAATATTTTGAAAGTTATTCCAATGATATTGTTTCTCTGTCCCTTCATCGTCATAATTGTGTGTGCTATTCTTTAATATTGAGAACGCATTTTAGAACTATATCTTTATCGTTATCTTTGTTGGTGTGAACAGGCCTTTAAAGCTGATTTGATTAACTCGTGTCCATTTATTAGCAAAGGTGAGCTGAACATGAAGAGAAGCAAAGGCAGAAAGCCTAATGAACAAAGAAAACAAAATTAAACCATCTTAACGGTTAAGCTCAACTCAATATCTTGTTGAAACATTCTGCTCTAATGTCTGTTTTTGGTGGAAACTGGACAATTATGTTAGGATTTTGTTAGGTGATGTTATCGCCAAACTGCATTGGTAAGAATTGCCAAAATAAAATGTATGATGTTATATGTGCATATATTATATAATCATACACTCTTAAAAATAAAGGTGCTTCACGATGCTAAAGAGAACCATTTTTGTTTAAATGGTTTAATAAAGAATGTTTTGTTTCACAAAGGTTATTTGTGGTGAAATAAGGTTCTTCAGATTATCAAAAGGTAGGAAAGAAATGCTTTTTTTTTGTCTGAATTGTTCTTTGTGGAACCAAAGTTGGTTCTTCTACGGCATCACTGTGGAGAACCCTTTAAAGCACCTTTATTTTTAAGAGTGAAGGGGTTACAAGTTATACTGTTTGTAGTAATAAATTGACATTTCTAATTTTCTTCTTCTTTAGCTGTCATTTTTGGCAAGGTCATCTGTCAGAAACTTAAAGAGCCCATTGAACAGAGTGTCTACAAGAAGACTGCCAGACATCTGGCATATGAAATGAAATCAAGCTGTGAATCACTGAATGGAAACAGATCAAATCTGGAGAAACACATCCTGAAGACACTGGCAGAACAAGAGGATTTTGACAAATACATGAACTACATCCATAATCCCGGAGATCACTTCAAGAGTTTCATCAGAGGTGAAGTCAGTCGGTACATCACTGATCAGTTCATTATCAGTGTTTTACCCAAGATGAAGGAGAACATTAAACTCAAGCAGCTGGAGATCATGGAGGCAGCTCATAAATCTACTGAACATGTTCAAGTCAACAGAGGAGATGTTGGTTTGTGGTTGAAGAGATTCACACAGCAGCTCTTAGATGTGCAAATCGTCTCTGAAAAAGACCTCAGTGGAGTCAAACATGATGATGTTGAGGATTTTAACCTCCTGGAATATGAGATAAAGACAGAACTTCCAGCTATAATGTCTGACATCAGCAGTGAATTCAACACAAAGTCATTTTTAAAGTTGGACTATAAGTTCAGAGATGAGCTTCTGATTGATCACTTCTGTCAGTGCTGTTGGGTTCAGTGTCCGTTCTGTAAAGCCGTCTGCACAAACACTATAGAAAACCATGATGGAGATCACAGTGTTCCTTTCCACAGAGTGAGAGGAATTAATGGGTTGTTTTACAATGGAACAACAAACTTGTCTATTAGCATCTGCACATCAGACGTAGCAAGTGATCAATCTTTTTATCCCAATGGATCAGATGTTAAAGTCCTCTATAAAGAATACAGAAGCGCAGGAGGAATTTATGCAAACTGGAGCATCACCCCTGATCTCTCTGAATTGCCCTACTGGAAATGGTTTGTGTGCAGATTCCAGAAACATCTGGAAAAATACTACAATAAAACATTTGAAGGGAGAGGAAAGATACCAGATGAATGGAGAAAATACTCAAAACGGGAAGCTATTGAATGTATGGATCAATACATCTGAAGACGACGAAGACCGAGCCTTGTGTCTCCTTCCAGATTCAGATCACAGTCAGAAATGAGTTTGATTGAGACTCTGAGCTCATCTTCACCTCAGAAAATCAGAGCTTCATCAAATACAGACAAGGATTTAAGACAAGATTCATATTCTTAAGACATGCATGATGGATAAAGCTTAAAATGTTCGATGTATATTAAAGTTTATTACTAATCATATTACCTGTTTGTGATGATTTACAAACCAGCTTGGTCTCCTTATTTAAATAAAGCTGCTATTTAAAGGGAGCATCTATTCAGCTTGTAGTGGTATTTGGCAGTTAGGAGAGAGTCATTACTATGATTGACAGTAATAACCAGATGAAACATCTGACAAGCTTTTGTAAAAAAAAAAAAAAGCTCTTCAGACTAAATTTAGAGTAACAAAACTACAGCAGTAACAAGGTTGTGTTGGTTGAATATAGGCTATTTAATAGCTTTCACAGTTCAAGATAAAGCTTGAAAGATGTAGTTATTAAATTAAAATATTTCAAATTCATATTGATTCACATCGAGTGCATTTTGTATACCATTATTATTTAACTTATTTAATTTGTAGTGAACTATATATTTAAGTATTTGAATAATTCATCCCTATAAGCTGCTTGTGTCTGAGCTTATTTATTTATTTTATTAAGACTTTCTGCACTTGCTATACTAGATACTTCAATGTGGTAACCAATGCGACCAATGATTGATCCTCTGCTGCCATCTTCTGGTTATATGGGTAATTTCATATTATTTTCATCTTTAAAAATTTGTTGTTTTCCGTGAAAAGACATTTTTTTTAATGATTTTATAAATGTGTTCATGACTATGAAGGCAAGTTACTGATCAAGAATATGATAAAGTTGTCCTTGAAGAGAAGTATCGCTAGCTAGCTAACATTAGCCTAAACACATTGATGTACTCTGCAGAAGAGGACTGTGGCAAGGGGGTCCTTTTAGAGTGATAGCCCCTGATATTCCCTGATTTTATTACATTTTAAGTAATGTCTGACGGGGTTGAGTGTTGCCTTTGATAAAACAAGGTCTTTTTCATCATTAAAATTTTTTTAATCCATTTTATAGCATATGAATGAACAAACCCTTCTCTGTGGACACACAGTTTTAGATGTAGTGAGAAGACAATGTGTCATATATTTCACATAATAATGAGCAAATTAAATTGAAGGGGATAATTGTGTTAAATACATTATATTATTAATCCCTATAGCATTTACAATTGAAAATATGTTTTATTTTTAAAACTAATAGCAGTTATAATTGGTGGACATGTTTTGTCCCATGTCTCAAGAATGACTGTTATTTATTTATTTATTTTGATTGTTCCTTGTAGGAATTTATAACTTCCCCGTTTTTGTATGTTTTTACAAGTTTTGTAATAAAAAAAGTTGTAGCCGAGAAGAAAACTTCATCATCGATGAATACATTTTTCAATCCCAGGAGTCCACAGGAAATCAATACGTCATCATCGAACGTGATTGAGAACCGCAACCAGGGTGTTTATCAACGTGAGTAGCAAACCAAAACACGGTTCCCTGTGTTAAAATCGTATTTGTTGAGCTACTCTACAATAAATTGTTGCTTTGCATAAGGTGTAGTTGTGCATGCACATGAAGCGTGTTTTGTTGTTCTTTATTGAAATCAGCAGATTGTTTAATGCCGCGATTGAGACTCATCTAGCGATATTATTATGTGTGTTTACAACATTATATAGTTGATTTGTCACTGTTAGGTTTGCTATGATGCCCATCCTAGCTGATGCAAGTAATGTTATTTACTGTAGCTTTTGTTAATGTTACATCTATATTTCACGGATAATGGCTCGCTGTTTACCATTTCAGTCGCGTTTAATCTAGTATAGGCTAATGTCGCCATCCTGTGGGCTGTCACAGATTTTATATTCAAAAGGATTGCTATTGTAATTGTTTGTAAATGTTATTTTAATTATTACTCATGTATTATTCTGTCCAGAATAATACATGTTAAATAGAAGCATCCGTGTTGTCTATTTAAAATCCTTTAATGCACGGCAAGCCATTAATTATCCCTTGCATATTTGTTTGTATGTTTAATGTATCATAACAGATACCTGTTGATTCTATGCATTTATTATTCTAATGGTATCCGTTAACGGGTAATGTACAGATAACGAGCAGTTATCAGTCAGTAAAATGAACCGAAACAATGTTTGTTCCCTGTTAAAAAAAACATGATTGGCTGGTTAGGTATGTTTTGGTGCTGGGATGCTGGTTTTAGCTGGTTTATGCTGGTCCTTACTGGACAAGGACCAGCATAAACCAGCATCCCAGCACCAAAACATACCTAACCAGCATATGTGTTTTTTTCAACAGGGTTATTAATTGGCATTTTTAGTCACATTTTGAGTTCTACTCTGTCTCTGTTCACTATCTCAATCTCATTTCCGTTTTGTTGCAGAATCAGTGAAAGTGTTGAAAGCAGATTTCCATTAAAGCAGCAGAGATTGAGAGACAGACAGGAGAGCAGATGCCGAAACTGTTATCATCAATCTGCACCAGATCTTGTCCGAATGGATTGACTGACATTAATTTTAGTGATTTCCTGCTGGATCTTTACTCACTTGTGGAGTACTATGAGATCAGCAGGAGTGACATTGCAGAGATCCTGCCAGTTTTCCACTCAACACCTTATAGCTGGTTTATAGATCTCTCACAGCGAAGAAGCGCTGCCCTCCTGGAAGTGCTGAAGCTCCAAACAAAGAAGAAATGGGTGGAGCTGAGAGGATGTTTAGAGGAAGAGTGTGACGTGATGAGTTTCCTTCAGTGTCTGCAACACATCTCAGATCTGAGGTTGGTCTTCATTTCGTGACACTCTTGTCTTTGTTTAAACATGGCTTTCGAGTCCCCAGGCTGTTCATTTACCTCAGAATCAGAACCTCTCTCACAGGTTCACCTCACAGAACCTGTCCTCCCTCAGTTTTTGCATTAATTCAAACTCGCTTCAGTTCTTAATGAGTCTTTTAGAATTTGCTCAGAAAATGCAATTTATTGTTAGTTTCTTTTTTTTTACAGTTGTAATGGGTCATGCTAAGTTATGTAGTGATTTTAATGAAGTATTTATTTTTTTTTTTTTTCCCCAGATGTTCTGAGGAGTGCTTGTTAACTCTAATTAAAGCGGTCCAGTTGAGAAAGAATCCAGAGCTGGTGACTTCACTCTTTGAGGCTATTGACTTCTCCCTCAGTTTGGAAAGTCATTTACCCAATAAAACCTGCAGCTCTGTGGGGAGATTCTTGCGTTTCTCTTCTGACAGACTCGACCTCACTCTAAAACCTAAAGCTATCTCTGTCAGAGGAACAAGGCTTCTATTCAGACACCTCACAAACATACCCACACTCAGGTACAAACAGCATTATAAATTAACTTTAAGGCACAAATATGTATGTCTCATTGCTAGCTCGTTTATTCAAAACAATAACGAAGATGTAGCTGAATGGTACATCCAGTTATTTTTGGCGACGGAACTCTTAACCATTGATTAACAGTGAAACTGTGACTTGCTAGATTCTATTAGAGATTGTTGGCTATTTTTGTTTGCTTGTTTCATTTCATCAAACAGTGTTTTGTTTTTTCAGCCTGAGTGGTTATATGGTGGTGAGAGCAGCGCAGGCATTGAGGTCTATGAAGGTTCGAGCTCCCATCACTGTGAATGAGCTCACACTTGATCTGAATGGGGAACAGCTGTCAAAGAGAAATCAGTCCAGAGTCCTGAGCAGCTTAGCCATTCTTCTGAGACTCTGGACTGTCCAGTGTTTGGACCTCTATGAATACAAGTTTCAGTCTGTTTCTGCGTCTGTCCTACTGTGTCACCAGGGACCAGTGACCCTCAGGTCTGACTCTAGGACACTTTTCAAGTGTTTGAACTTATATCTACAATAACAATATAGAAATATAATGAGCTCTTTGTGTATGTGTGTCTCTGTGTGTGTGTAGCCTGTCTAATGAGACTTTCCAGAAGATGATTGAATGTGTCTATGAAGCTCAGGAAGAGGAACTGACTAAATCCTTTCTGCAGAAAGTGGGCGATTGTCTGACTTTCTGTTCCTTGAGATGGGAAGAGTTTCATTATTTCCTGCAGCACAGCATTAAAAAATTGACTGTGAACCTCAGATATGGTCACATTCAAGTAAACATCAGAGAAATTCTGCCATTCCTGAGCCGGATTAAGTTTGAATGGTAAACAAGTAGTTATTTCTTTGAGAAAATCTGCGTGTAAAATGTATTGGTTTTAATTTTTGTGCATAAAAATATAAACCCAACAGTATAACAATTACAGCAATTTAATAACGATAAATATGATGTGTCTGTACAGGATGAGCTCCAGCTTCATGATGAGTATAATCAGAGAGATCTATGAGTCC
This sequence comes from Garra rufa, assembly GCF_049309525.1. Classification (NCBI taxonomy): domain Eukaryota; kingdom Metazoa; phylum Chordata; class Actinopteri; order Cypriniformes; family Cyprinidae; genus Garra; species Garra rufa. The sequence continues at coordinate 9,061,851 of NC_133361.1, forward strand.
GGCTCTGCTGGTTTTGTGTCTGGTCTGTTGAGGTCAGTGAAGAACTACATTAATCTGCAGTGCAGAGATCTGGACTCTGTTGACTGTGCCGCTCTGCGCTTCACACTGCAGCACTGCACTGCAGCTTCACTCAATCTGCTCTGGTCCTCGATACCAGAGGAAGAGCTGGAGAGCATTCTGCCTCTCTTCACACATGTGTCCCACCTCAGGTCTCACAGCTTTTCTCTTTAACTCTATTTCTCTGTCTCAGGCCTGCTTGTGTGTTTCATTCAGATAACATCTTAAAAGTACTGAAACATGTATTTATGAAAGGAACCACACCCAGAATCACTGAGAGGATCCGGAATAACAGAGAATAATCCTTAAAGGAACACTCCACTTTTTTTGGAAATAGGCTTATTTTCCAACTCCCCCCGAGTTAATGAGTTGAGTTTTACCGTTTTAAATCCATTCAGCCATTCTCTTGTTCTGGCAATATCACTTTTAGCATAGCTTAGCATGGATCTTTGAAGCCTATTAGACCAATAGCATCGCGTTCAAAAATGACCTACGAGTTTCGATATTTGTCCTATTTGAAACTTGACTCTTCTGTAGTTATATTGTGTACTAAGACCAGCAGAAAATGTAAAGATGTGATTTTCTAGGCCGATAAGATTAGGAACTACGCTTCCATTCCGGCGTAATAGTCAAGGAAGTTTGCTGCCGTAATATGGCCGAAGCAGTCGCAGTAATATCACGCAGCTCAACGTGACCAACTGCTTGCACAGGGAGCGCTCCTCATTGGAAGTTACCTAGCTGGGAACTAATTTCAGGCTCTGCGTGATATTACTGCGCCTGCTGCATCCATATCACGGCAGCAAACTTCCTTGACTATTACGCCGGAATGGGAGTGTAGTTCCTAATCTTATCGGCCTAGAAAATCGCAGCTTTACATTTTCCACCGGTCTTAGTACACGATATAACTACAGAAGAGTCAAGTTTTAAATAGGACGAATATTGAAACTTGTTGGTCATTTTTGAATGCGATACTATATTGGTCTCGTAGGATTCAATGATCTATGCTAAAAAATAAAAATAGTGGAGTGTTCCTTTAAGATTTATATTCATACTAAGGGCCAGTTTTACTAAAAAAGTACTGTCAGGTTCTACTAAAGTGACTAACGTAAGTAGTTTTTGCACCTGTAGGAGTTTCCCTTTCAGATGCCAAATTTTTGGGACTTTGGTATTCAAGTGACTCGCGCAATAAGATTTACTATCGTTTGCGCTTAAATTACTGGTATTTGCAGCATTATTTAAAGCCCCCAAAAATCTTAATTAGTTTTGTGCTTGAAATGGCTGCAATTGTTGCTGCTAGAGAACAGAGAGAAGCGTAGAAGGGAGAGGACTTTTTTCAGATGTAATGTTTTTAGGAATGCCAGAAGAAAAACATTATCCTTGGTGAAACTGTTATTTTTAATTTGCTTTAGCAAATAAAAGATGTCTTGGAACCCTCAACTAGCAATGCCAGGTCTATCAAAAAAACTTGCAACCCTTCTTTTTTTGGCCTCCAAGTTCTTTTTTAAAGTACTGCACTGTTAGTAATTCACCCACAGGAATTTCAACTCCCATCTGCGCTGTTTTGGCATTGCACTCTAATGGTGCGTTCACACCAGATGCAAATGAAGCTTCCATAGCCCATAAAGCGCAGCAACCCTCTCAACAAAATCCAAAATGCATGATTTATTCGTGTAAGTCGCGTCTGGTGTGAACGCCCCATTACTCTAATTTGCCCTGTTTAGTAAAACTGGCCCTAAATGTTTCAGATTTTCTAAAGCTATATTTAGTCTGTTCCTGATGTTTCCAGATTGTGTCCTGATGTAGTTGTTGTCTGTGTTCAGTGTTGACAGGCGGCTGTTGCTGAAGATGCTTCACTGCTGCAGTGTCTCTGTTGTCCAGCAGGAGGCAGCATCAGTTCTGCTCTCTGTCCTTCAGCACAAGCTGGACTTGTCCTGCCGATCTGCTCTGGATCTGACCACAAACAGAGACTCAGAGCCTCTACATCTGACCACTGACGACTGCCGTGCGATGTCCAGAGTCATTCAGAGAGCTCATTCAGACACAAAGACACAGCTGATTCTGCAGGACTGTGAGATTCCTACAGCTGGAATGAATGAGCTGTTTCCAGTGTTACACTCTGTTCGACTCTGGTGAGAAACATCAACAGATCACATTCACACACAGATCCAGTATAAATAAAGCATCACTTGTTCTCTGTCTTTCAGCTATGATAAATCCCTACTTCTTCAGTTTGTGGCTCATGTGAGGCCTGAGGAAGCCCAGTCTCTTTCTGGAGCTCTGGGTGAAGAGCTGGATCTCAGTCAGACTCAGCTGGATCCGCAGGTCTGTAGAGGTCTGGACCTGATTCTGGAATATTCTGAAGGACTGACAGAACTGGATCTGAGTTATTGCCGTCTCACCGATCACAGTCTGGATCTGCTGCTCCCAAACCTCCACAAAGTGCAAAACATCGAGTGAGTGACTGAAAACACTTAAAAGTATTCATTTATGAAATATAATGCAATAATTGTTACATTTAATTATTTTATTACAGTTTTAGTGGCAATTGCATCACTGACGCTGGGGCTGAGAAAATCCACAGTATCGTCACTCTCAACAGCAACATACAGACAGTGTGGTGGGTGTTACAAAGTGACCCAAAGTTATTTGAACTGTTATTGAAATGGCAATATTTGGGTTAAAATGCTTTAGGTTTGAATAGAGAGCATGCTGTTTATCAAACATTTTTTATTCATGAAAAAAATACAGTATCTCACAAAAGTTAGTACACCCCTCAGATTTCAGCAACCATTTTAGTATATCTTCTCAAGGCACAATACTATAGAAATGAAACTTGGGATATATTTTAGAGTAGTCCGTGTGCAGCTTGTATAGCAGTATAGATTACTCAACATACAGCCATTATTGTCAAAATAGCTGGCAATGAAAATTAGTACATCCTAAGTGAACTTGTCCAAAGTGTCAATATTTTGTGTTAGCTCCACTGTTATCTGGCACTGCCTTAATCATCCTGGGCATGGAATTGACCAGAGCTGCACAGATTGTTGCTGGGATCCTCTTCCACTCCTCACAGAGCTGCTGGACTTTAGACACATGGTGCTTCTCCACCTTACGCTTGAGGATGCCCCACAGGTGCTTAATAGGGTTCAGGTCTGGAGACATACTTGGCCACCCCATCACCTTCACCTTCAGCTTCCTCAGCAAGGCAGTTGTCATCTTGGTGGTGTGTTTGGGATCATTATCATGTTGGAAAACCGCTGTTCTGCCTAGTTTCTGGAGGGAAGGCATCATGTTCTGCTTCAGAATGTACAGTACATAATGGAATCCATGTTTCTCTCAATGAACTGCAGCTCTCCAAACCAGCAGCACTCATGCAGCCCCAGACCATGCTACCACCATCATGCTTGACTGTAGGCAAGACTAAATGGGGTAGTTCACCCAAAAATGAAAATTAGATGTTATCTGCTTACCCCCAGGGCATCCAAGAATGTAGATGACATTGTTTCTTCAGTAGAACACAAACGAAGATTTTTAACGAAAACCGGTGCAGTCTGTCAGCCGTATAATGGGAGTCCATGGGCACCAGACCTTTAAAAGTAAACAAAAACATGCACAGACAAATCCAAATTACACCCTGCGACTCGTGACGATACATTGATGCCCTAAGACACGAAACGATTGGTTTTTGTGAAAAACTGAACAGTGTTTATATCATTTTTTTACATTTGATACACAGCCACGTCCATCTGTCCTCATCTGGCTCATTACATGTGAACACGCTCTGGCGTAGAATACGCAAACGACGTAAGGGGAAATCGGTGAAAAGTCCCGGATGAGTTTGCACAAATAAACATAATCTTTTAGCTTTAAATCGGTTTCAACAATCAGGATAAGGGCAAGTAATTGCCATTTTGAATAGCCGATATACCCACAATCTCTGTGCTCTGTGTAAACAATGAGTGTCGTATACATGCGACAGATCACTTCCGGTGTTTGCATATTCTACGCCAGAGCGTGTACAGATGTAACGCGCCTGATGCTGAACTCGTGCTCATGACAGATGGACGTGGCTGTGTATCAAAGGCAAAAAATTATATAAATACTGTTCAGTTTCTTTGAAAAAACGATCGTTTTTTGTCTTAGGATATCAATGTATCGCCACAAGCCACAGGGTGTAATTTGGATTTATCTGTGCCTTTATTTTATTTATTTTTTACTTTTAAATGTATAATGCCCATCCACTACCATTATATGACTGACAGACTGCACCGGTTTTCGTTAAACATCTTTGTTTGTGTTCTGCTGAGAAAACAAAGTTACCGACATCTTGGATGCCCTGGGGGTAAGCAGATAAACATCCAATTTAAATTTTTGGGTGAACTATCCCTTTAATTTTCTTGGTACACCTCACCAGGGCATCGCCACACATGCTGGACACCATCTGAGCCAAACAAGTTTATCTTATAGTCTCATCAGACCACAGAATATGGTTCCAGTAATTCATGCTCTTGGATTGGTTGTCTTCAGCAAACTGTTTGTGGGCTTTCTTGTACGCCTTCTTTAGATGGAATGACGCCTGTGCCTATGGGGTATGGTCTGAGCACTGACAAGATGACCTTCTACTTCTGCAACCTTTAAAGCAATGCTAGCAGCATCTGTTTTTTGTTTTTTTGAAGCCAGTTTCTGCACCTGATGCACAGAACGAGTACTCAACTTCGCTGATCAACCTTTGCAATGGAACCCATCTTGGAAAACCTCTATTTGACCCTCACCACTGTAGCGTAACTCGGTTTCAGGGTGTTACTGAACCTCTAATAGCCTTGACTGTCTTTGTAGAGAGCAACAATTATAATTCTCAAATCCTCAGAGAGTTCTTTGCCAATGAGATGCCATGTTGAACATCCAGTGGTCAGTATGAGAGAATTGCACATAAAGCGTCAAATCTTAACTGCTTTAATACAATAAACACAACTTTGTATGGTCCTGTCAAGCAGACAAAAACATACACATGATTAATGATTAATGTGGCTTTGCATTGAACAACATATTGCTGTCACTTAAGGTGTAATCAGTTATTTTGCCAGCTATTTTGACAATAATGGCTGTATGTTGAGTTACTTTCAGGGGACAGTAAATCCATACTGCTATACAAGCTGCACATTGACTACTCTAAAATATATCCAAGTTTAATTTCTGTAGTATTATCCCTTGAGAAGATATATTAAAGTGGTTGCTGAAAAGTGAGGGGTATCACTTTTGTGTGATATTGTATTTGACATTTTTATCTAAATCAACTTGCAATTGAGAAATACAGGCAGTGGGTTGTAGCTAATATCAGTGTGTGTTTGTATCTGTAGGCTCTTCGACAACAACAGAATTGAATTCAAAGAGCTCTTCAGCACAGACACGCGATTTGAGATCTGGTGATGTAAAGTCTCTCTGGAATCAGGAGAAATAACAAGTGGGGAATAATAAGGTATCAGGTGCTACCTTAAAAAGCTTTGAGGAATTCCCATCAGAGTCCCGAAGAAGAATCAAGCCACCAGATTGTAAACCACAGTATTTTTTTATTACGTTAAGCCATAATCAACAGTAAGTTTCTGTTACGTTAAACTGTGTTTTGTAAAATGGCAAAATCAGTCCCCTTTGTAAACTGTCATGCATAGTTTTTTTGTTGTTGTAATAAACGAAAACATGCATGTAAAACTGCTGGCTTAAATCCTTATGAATGCTGAAAAATGCAAGATTTCAAGAAAAAAAAAAAACACTGCAACTTTGACTACTTGGAGTTTCAATATCCACTTTGTTTCAGTAGAAAGGAGCAAATATTTGTTAAATAAAGAGCACATGCATTTATGCCATTGATTAGCTGATCTTCTCCTCAAAAGGGAGCTTTAGACAGTTAACTGACATCCTGTCAAAGTGGTAGACAGGACATCCTGTCAAACAGGTGTTGCTATCTTGGTTAACAACTGTTAAGATGGAAACACATTGATAGTAATGGGAAGTTCGGATCATTTTACTGATCTTTTTTCAAGTCATTTCATTCACTTCAGCAGCATATAATTAAAATGTTACACGTTAATAGCCAAATCCAACAACACATCTACAGTACTTAAGCGACGTTTCGACTAAGACTGTTAATGCAATAAAACAACAATGCAACCAAGGCCAAATCATGAGAAGCAGAAACAATTTATTGTTCCAGTTTTCATTTATTGGTTCATCTTACAAGTCTTCGGGTAAGTGTTGCTTGTTCTTTTGTCACGTGTCAGCTTGACAAAAGAACAGCTCAGTATCTTACAACAAATACATACATGACATATTATTAACTGTATACTCTGTTATTATGTAGGTATCTTCTCTTTATCAAAGTGATTTTTCCTCATCATAGGTTTAAAGTTTAAAGCCTCTTCATTACTGAATTTAATTACAGAAATTCACAAATGTATCATTTGTGAGACATAAAAAGCTACTATTTGAGACCAGAAATGCATCATTGTAAATGTGTTAATAAAGAAGGCTGGAAATTATTAAATGGGGTCATATGATGTTGCTAAAAAAAAAAAGCATTATTGTGTGTTTATGCAGTTTGAGGTTCAAAAAAACATTATTTTTTACAAAAACCGAGGTGTTGGCCAGCTATCTGGTGCCTTCTTTACATTTTTATGAAAAAAGATACAATACTGTATTTTCTGGAGTATAAAAGTGTTTTTACCATCTGAAATGTGCTGCGATTTCCCAGGCGATTTATAAAATAATCAAGCTTAAGCGCATATCGCGCACATAAGGATTGGTGACGAATGAGAAAGGCTGATCATTTATAATGTTTACAGTGAATTTGTGTTAGTTTTTTACTTATATTTTTGTTTCTTATTCTGTTCTGAACACTGCATTTATGGGATTTTTTGAGGAGTGATATGAGGACTGTATAGATACGTTTCTAATGTTTGTAAATGTTTCATTTATTTTACATTATTTCTAAATGAAATTATAAAATATGTCTTATACATCACATGATGTGGCCCTCGAGTCAAAAAGTTTGCCCACCCCTGATGTACACCATTGTGTGCAAATGCTGTGCCTGAATACATCACGCGATCCTGTGAACTGAAGATGGTGACTAGGGTTGCCACCCGTCCCTTAAAATACGGAATCGTCCCGTATTTCAGAATGAAATTGTGCGTCCCGTTTTGAATCAATACGGGACGGGTTTTGTCCCGTATTTTTTTTATAATTTTTTTCTAAAGCAGCGTCTCATGCAGTTAATCACTGCGGTAAATCCAGCCGAGGTTCAGAAAAACACGGTCAAGCCAGCCGCGATTGATTATAAGTGTGCGCGCATATTACAGTGATTACGGTAGTTTCAGAAACAACACAGAGAGAACGCGCTTGCAGAGCGCTTTTCATTTAGACGCAGAGGACTGAGAGATAATACTACAAAGTGCTCGTGAATTTTTACTTACTTATTTATTTGCATTTCAGCTTTAATATCCGTTTTATTTATTGGTGTAATTTGGGGTTCTTTTCTGAGAAATGGGACATTATTAGACTTTAGAGTCAAGAAAAAAAAACAATGATCAGTTCTTATTCAGGACGTCCCATATTACTGCAGCATTTTATTCAGGACGGCCCATATTATATGCAAAACTCATTTGAAACCTTTTTACTGCAGCATTTTTGAGATATGGGACATGTGTTACATTTTAACGGGATATATAGACCCCATTTCTAAAAAGTAGGAAAAAAACAAAAACAATGATCAGTTCGTATTCAGGACGTCCCATATTACTGCAGCATTTTTTAGATGACCCCCCCCCCCTCCCCCCCTCAACCAACCACTAGCATGGTAATGCATTTAAACCTCTCTTAAAACAAGTCTCTGAGTGATTTAATTTTATAACCTATTATCTGAACCAGAAAAAACTTAAAGACTCTAATTACACTCTTAAAAATAAAGGTGTTTCACGATGCCATGGAAGAACCTTTTTTGTCTAAATGGTTCCATAAAGAACCTTACAGATCTGAAGAACCTTTCTGTTTCACAAAAGGTTCTTTGTGGTGAAAGAAGGTTCTTCAGATTACTAAAAGGCAAGAAAGAAATGGTTCTTGAAAGAACCTTTGGCTGAATGATTCTTTGTGGAACCAAAAACGGTTTTTCTATAGCATAACCTTTATTTATGTAGTCCGAGGATTTCTGAACAGCTGACCACGTGCTCAATCCTACAGGTGAGGGAAAATTTCCTTGAAATGCAATTGGTTTTTGGGATTGTTGAGATGTGAATGTAGTTCTTGAGAAATAGCGGATTAAATAACTGAATGTAGAAAATCTTTATTGTCACACTCCAGTACAGTAGGTGGCGGTATGCACCTTTACAGTTGGTTTGCAGCCCACCAATAACTTCACAGACAGAGAAGCGGAGGAGGATGAGAGAGAATCACTCGGTGTGTCCATGCGCGAGGGAATTAGAGTTGTAAGATGAAGGTGAGTCCTATTTTTCTACTCTTTCTTATCTATTAGTTGCTTTATTGCAGTCATGCATGGATTGTTTTGCATAATTAGGGTTGAAGGCTTTTACTCCAGAAATGAGAATGAGTCAAATTCGTTTTTGAGTTGTTTAGACTTGGACAAATAGTTTCACAAATGAGGAAAGTAAATCCGCTTTACTAAGAGGTGCAGCAAAGCCAATAGGTGAGCCACTCCTATCAACTATCAAAAGTTACATCCAGACATAAATAGCACGTTTGCTTATCAGTCTGTCAATATGCAATGTAATACAAATATAAAAAAAAAAAAAAAAAAAAAAAAAAAATATATATATATATATATATATATATATATATATATATATATATATATATATATATATGTGTGTGTGTGTGTGTAGGCTATGTATGTATGTATATGTATCTAAGAGCATATTCGACCTTAAGAGCTAGAAAGATCGCAAAAACAGCTCCGCATGATGGACATAAGGTCAGAGCAAGTTTTTGTAGACCATCCATCTTGTAATTCAGCTGTTTCGGATTTTTTTGGAATATAAATCAGAGTAATTGAGCAACCACTGGCTGTTGTTCATGTATTTGTTTTTATTTTTATTATTTAAACTGATGCAAAATTGAATCCACGTTAGACCGGTGGGTTGGAGAAGTTTACAAATTTAACAAAATGTATTTATTCATAAGTTTTCAAAAATATTCAAATGAGTAGTAAACAAAAATAAGGAGAGCCACGTCGTAAATTGCTGTCACATACATCATTTGTAATCGGCACTGATCAATTGTTCAATCAATATTCAATTAAATCAAATAAACAATTTTAAACTTCAAATCATCCCAATCATTAATAAAAATGTACATTGGGATATGTGGGCCAGAATTGGGCCAGATGTCATTTGCTATCTGGGGTTTCTCTTAAATTGTCATCTTAAGTCTTCAACCTTAATTAAACCTTAAAATTTAATTTTAATCTTATGTCAAAAAATTAAATATACATACATTAAATCTTCGTAAATAAAATCTGAGAAGAATAGGTCTAATAGAAAAATTTGAAAACTAGCCGCAACTAGTATCATAGCGAGATAACTGCCGCATACTACCAAATAGTATTCGAAAATAGAATTAGTATTTCCCAAATCGTAGTATGTTTAAAAAAGTATTCCAAAGATTACCGGATGGTCTACTTAACTTCAGAATTCGAAGTGCGGATCAATGCACACTCTAACGGCTAATATTGTCCACAACACATTGCGTGGTAAACGAGGATTCGATTAGAACTACAAACACGCATAAAAAGTGTTAAAAAAAACTACAAACATGGAGGATATGCACGACCATTGGACAGGTAGAGAAAGGGTTTTCAGTGATAAATAATCAGTGTGTAACCTGATAAATAATATTTTTTAAATGTTATCCGCGTTATATTTCATGTGCAGCAACATTATGGACTTTTATAATGATAGGTTTGGTCATTAACGTTTAAATGCATAATTATGCAAACACAATGCAGAGTTCTCGGCATGAAAGACTCGTGAAAGAACGTGCCTCTTCATTTCTCTCTAATACGGTAGGAAATTAAACGAAATGTAGATAATGTTAACTGTGATGATTGACAGGGCAGTTTAAACAGTGACAAATTTCGATGGGGCCCCTGCAAAGTGTTATTCTAGCAGTCGAAGTAATATTCAAAATAGTGTTATTAATTCTCTCTCTCTTTCAGATAGTTTTCAGATTTCATAGCCAAAGAAAAAGCATTAGGCCTAAATATAAATCTCATTCTCTCGCTCTCTTGGCTGCTTCATATTAGCGGTCGGCAGTGTGGCAGAAACATATTATTGATACTAAAATTAAAATTGACAAGCAATATAGCTAGACAACGCCATTGTTTACAATACAACCGAAGCACATGTCCCTGAGCTGAGGGGCGGGACGTTTAGCCAATCGCATCACATTCGGCCAGCTAACCAATCAGAGCCAATTGCGACTTTTTGAGGAAGGGTCTTCACAGAATCCAAGATCTCTTAATTCTCTGAAAAGATCAGGATGAGCAAGCGACAAATGCTTAAAAAGGTTTGATGTGTTGTCTCTGTGGCAACGAAACATTAGAAACGTGTATTTATATTCCCCTCGCTCCACAAAAAAAAAAAAAAAAAAAAATCAGACATTTTTTAAACATTTATTATAAACGCCCAGGCTAAATATTTAAATCAAAACTGAAATTAGCGGCGTTCTTGCAGGAAAATGTTCGATACAAACTCACTTGCTCTTTCTCCTTCGTCCTAATGAGTGATTTGCACTTGAGCTTGATTGCCTTACGTCGCCTTGGAAATCGCAACACGTTTTAGATTATTAAAAACGCGATTAATAATCCAGAAAATACAATACTGTATCCAAGTAAATTAGAAGATCATTATATTTTTCCATGTTTTCCAATGGCATTTGTTCTCCTCTACTCTAAAATCTACAGAGCAATTTAACCATTAATAAAAAATAAAAATAAAAAATCCAAGGCATTTTCAGAACAAATGTACGCTTTTTATTTAACACATTTTTTTATTTTTATTTTTTTTTTTACAATTATTGCGCCAGTTTTTTAGGGTGTATATTTTGACTTTTTATTTTGTGTTTGCTGTGTGGCTTGGACGCGGCGTCTGTCAAATCTAGCCTCGCTTTAGAGAAGCGGCGCGGAGACCCGCTTATGACTAGAGTGACCGCGACGGTGTAAATCAAGGGTTATATACCGCACTACAGGCTGATTTTACTGATATTGCATCAAATTAGCCGTTTTGGACCAACTGCTTGATGAAAACGGCCATGGTTTTCCTTAGTCTTAAGATCATCTATACGCTAGTGGGCTTCAAAACGATGACAAAATTGACTTTTACAAGATATAAGCATTTAAAACTTAGTCTGCCACTTCCACCAACTTAATTTAATTTCTGTCTTTATTTACTCACTCTGCAATAATCTGCTGATTGTCTTCTTGAAAAAGAGACCAACCTTAGATCTGTATTCCGAAGTGTTCATGAATTACAAGTACACCACACCAGCAGAATTATTATGAATGTTTTATGGAAAAACAGGAGGCTGTTTTAACATTTAAATAACGTATTAAGCCTTCTCTGGTCGACTATGAGCGGGCAGCACTAGTAGTAACGCTAACTGTACCATGCTGTTGTGGCAGAAATAGTGGAGTGTTATTACATCATTAAATTCAGGGTTTATACAACCTTTTGAGAGAGAAATTCAAGCCATTTTCAATGACTTTCAAGCATTTCACACAACTGTTTCCAGCCCTTAAAAGCTCCAAAATGATCCAATCTGAATGTTATTTTTAATGGGATGGCCAAAATATACTGTTGTGAACAAACATTAGAACAAAAAAAAAATACATCAAATCGCCATTATAACCAATAGATGGCAGCAGAGGAGCATTTATTGGCTTATTAGTCAATTATTTCTACCTTTTCATTTATATTTTGAAATTATAAAATTACTATTATAATATATAACATCAAATCAGTGAGTTTTGTACGTTTTTTTGGTGTAAAGAAAAGTCACAAAGTGCCTCAAGTGCCATTAGATCCATGTTTCAATGCTCACTCTTTATCTGAAAAGCACAAATCCAACAAGTAGTGTTATAGCAGACTGCTTTACAACAACATCCTATAAACCTTGAGTATCCGTTAACATCTTATCTCTTATTCATATAGACAGACAAAACAGTTAATGAAACCTCACAATCATAAGATTAAACAATGAAAATAACAAGAAATATAAAACATCATAAAATAATTAATGAATAAATGATCAAATAATAAAATGATAATAGAAACAATAGCCTCAATTACAGAAACGAGTAATGATTAATTAATAAAAACACGAAAATGAAAACAGAACACAAATGTATGGTCGCTCTCTTGATGCAACACCGTATGTATTTGATGATCCTCAGAACCTTCATGTAGTTGATCAAACATATTCCTTAATTCTCCTTATTGAAACATGAGATTTGTGCCAATAATGTTTTAAAACTAATAGTTTGAAGAATGCAGTTTTCTAATGTAACTTTTTGCTTTTATATCAGGGTTCATCTCTATGTCCTTTCACTTTATAGTGTCCCTTCACTTTTGTTTTTGTCTTCACTTGAGTTACTGACAAATGGACTGTTTGTACTTTTGTTTCAGAGTTGATTGATATAATCAGGAGTAAGAAGAATTCTGTGGAGAAAAATCACGTCAGAAGTGGAGATTTAAAGAAAAAAGGACCAAGAAATCTTTCACCAGGTTTCAGTGTAGACAGAGTTTTATGCGTAATCCAGAACATCTAGAAATGCCTCCAAAAAAAATACATACTGGTGTGAAAGACACGTGCTTTGAGTGTGGGAAGACTTTTAGTTCAGCGGCCGGTTTAAAAAAGCATGAGAGGATTCACACTGGAGAGAGACCGTACAAGTGTTCACACTGTGACATGAGATTCATCCAGTCAGGAGGCCTGAAAAGACATGAGAGGATCCACACTGGAGAGAAACCGTTTGCATGTGATCAGTGCGGGAAAAGATTTTCAAGAGATACAGTCCTGAAACAGCACGTGGTAGTTCATACAAAGGAGAAGCCACATTCATGTAATGTGTGTGGAAATAGGTTTTCGCATCAACAAAGTTTGAAAGAACATGAGAAAATACACACTGGTGTCAGAGAGTACATGTGCTTTGAGTGTGAAAAGACTTTCATTTCAGCAAAGTATTTAAAACTGCACCAGAGGATCCACACTGGAGAAAAACCGTATAAGTGTTCACACTGTGACAAAAGATTCAGAGTGTTAGCACAGAGGAAAACACACGAGATGATCCACACTGGAGAGAAACCGTTCACATGTGATCAGTGCGGGAAGAGTTTCACACTAAAAGCAAGCCTTACAAGCCATATGCGGGTTCATACTGGAGAGAAACCGTACACTTGTAATCAATGCGGAAAGAATTTCTCATACTCATCGGCGCTTAAGATTCACATGGGCCTCCACACTGGAGAGAAATCGTATGCATGTGACCAATGTGACAAAACATTTGTGAGAGCTTCAGACCTAAAAAGGCACCTGACAGTTCATACAACGGAAAAGCCACATTCATGTCCTTTGTGTGGAAAGTGTTTTGCACGTCCAGCACATTTAAAAGTGCATCAGAAAGTTCACACTGGTGTGCGAGACTACATGTGCTTTGAGTGTGAAAAGACTTTTACTTCAGCGAGGCATTTAAAACTGCACCAGAGGATCCACACTGGAGAAAAACCTTATAAGTGTTCACACTGTGACAAGAGATTCAGTGATTCAGGACTTCTGAAAACACATGAGAGGATTCACACTGGAGAGAAACCGTACAAGTGTTCACACTGCGATAAGAGATTCAGTCAGTTAGGAAATCAGAAAAAACATGAGAGGATCCACACTGGAGAGAAACCACACACATGTGATCAGTGCGGGACGAATTTTGCGAGGAAATGGTGCCTTATAGAACATATGAGGATTCATACTGGAGGTAAACCATTCTCTTGCGATCAATGTGGGAAGAGATTTACAAAATCATTACACCTTAAAGAACACATGAACATCCACACTGGAGAGAAACCTTATAAGTGTTCACACTGTGACAAGAGATTTAGATGCTTATCAAATCTGATAATACATGAGAGGATCCACACTGGAGAGAAACCGTATCAATGCACTGAATGTGGGAAGAGCTTCAAACATGCAACTTCTCTACAAAGTCATACAAAAAACAATCACAGCGAGTAGATCATTTTGAGATACAGCACTTTCAGGTCTGAGGCTGTGTTATCACCAAATAAGACACAATACTGCATCAAGCAGTGAAATATCATCTGGATGAATCATTACAATCTGCCATTACAAGCAACATGACTAAGAAACATTATCTATAGTTCTTAAAAGAAAAAAGAAAACACCTCTCTTATGCCCATGTCAGTAGGAGAGATCCAGCTCATTATTTTTCGCTTTTACTTAGCTTGTTTCTGTATTTGCTGATTAAATATAATTATTGATCAAAATTACCTTTTTTATTAATACATTGTTAGCTTTACTTTTTATATTTTATCAACAATTATTATTGTCTGCTGATTATATTATATTTTTTTATTTTATCATTTTAGTTTTAATATCTAAAAGCCATGAAGTATTGCAATTGTTTTAAGGGCTTCCAGATTTCTCTAAAACCGTTTATTTTCCTAATAAACTATATTTTTTCTCCACACATGACTGAGATTGAATGACTTGTCTACATTAGTTTAATGCGTGTTTGTGGGTGCTTTCGGAGCTTTAATTAGTGTAAATATTCAAATGAAATCCTCAGACACGGACGAGCTCCTCTTATCGCTATCTCTCCTTTATTTTCTTCCCCAACTCTGTTATAGATAGAACCATTAATAATAGACCCACACCTAACACGCATCATAATTACAAAATGAAACAATTTTATTTGTGCGCTGTAATCCAGATCTTTACAATCCATTCGATTGCGAGGAACAGACCCAAATTCAAGCCTTTACCTCGCGATCTTCATCTCCATCCAGAGCAGCGAATCCAGAAGCAACAACAATAAACCCGCGCTGAAGTGCATTTCAAATTCAAATACAGCCGCATCAGGAAACAACAGGTTTTACGGCAGAAAAATTGAACGCTCATTGGCTCTCTCCAGCATTCCTCACAGATTACAACATGCCGTGTTTTAAGTGAGATGTGTTTGAATGATGCGCGGGCGCCTTCTCGAAGTGGGTCATGGATAACAATCTGGATAATATTTTCAGCCATTAACAATTTAAATTCTTCTCTGCACCTCAAACAAACCAACTGTATTCCGACAGAGAGGACTGCGGCTACATGATTGTGATTGCACTTTTCTGTCTGTGATGTTTTTCTTTATTACAGTACAGAGAGAGTTATGGTTAATGTTATGTTTAGAGGTAGGAGTGGGATTAGCGACTATAAACATATTTTTATTCTATATTGTTACTAAAATGGTAATTTTCCTGCATATTTTGTTCAGTTACATTTTATATCCTTTTATAGTGGCTAAAAATTGGTAGTGGCTATTCCTATGTTTTAAACGTTGAAATGCGTCTAAATTATACGTTTTCGCATCAATAATAACATACAAAAATGTACGTTTGTGCTTCTAAAGGTTACGTAAATTCCTAGATACAAACAACAGAGCCGGCGCCAGACCATAACTAACAGGGGGGCACGCGACATCTAACGACCCAGACAGCAAGCCAACATTGAATAAACATAGTTTTTCCATCTGAATCATCATTATGGTTGATGTTGAAATTTCAATGCAAAATAAATGTTGAATCACCATTACCATATCGATGAAACCCCGATGTTATTAATGTTGATGGCAACAATATTGGAACAACATTGATCTATAGTTATCTTTATGATTGATTAAGCATTGATATTGGTTTATCGGGCGATCGCTGAATGTGTTGAAAAGTCATTGATTTATAGTTGACCGGGAAACGACGCTGTTGTTGAAAAGTCATCGGCATAGTTGACCGGGAAATTTGATTGAAAATCCATCGATTTTTGGTTGACCGGGAGATCAAAACCAACGTACTGCACCGGACACAGCTCATTTCTGGATCTTGGCACAAGCGTACAGGTAAGCTTGCTTAATGTTCGATATAATGAATTGTACCAAATAAAATACTGTTAGTGTAATGAAGGGATAGGAATGATTTGGTTAGCTGGTAATATACTGTATTCGCTACAGGATGTCAGTCACGACTCAGGGAGACAGAATCAGGTTGATGTAGGTTTACTTGGATGATTAGGATTCAGAATCAGCATGGTGGCATACAGGGATTTCTTTCTGTAGTTCCAATTTACACAGAAGGCAATTAGGGATATATGGATGTGGTTCTAAATGAACAAAAAGAAGGAATGATTACTAACTGCAATATTATCATCCCAAACAATACAGTATTATATCCACACGCTATGATTGGGATAATGATATACGTATAGTATATATACATTAGCAATAGAACAGCAGTTCTCTATAAAGTAATAAACTGCAGCCACTGAATACAAAAGATTACAGAATGGCTAGTCACCGTAAATAATCACTTAAAGCTAGACAAACCCTGTACAAATGATATCCTTCATTATCAGTCATGATTAGCTTAGCATTAGGCTGCATCGTCACATCACAACGTTAAACAGTGACTAGAAACGATCTCAAAGTAACATTAATAACAACAGTGCACTTACATATCGTCATTGACGCACACCAACTAAACCCACATTAAGGAATGATCAGAACAGCGGTAATTTAGCAGGAACCAAGTGCCAACAGTCCACACCTGACCGGAGCTTATGGTAATATCCTCATAACGCAATCGCAGCTACGGCTGATGCAACACTTGCGTCTAAGATAAATGAGGGTATACTGCCACACACTGGATAAAGTGGGTAATGCGAATAAACTAACTATATACATACTAGTTTAATTGAGGGCCTTCTGTACAGCCGCCCCCAAATTTAGGCACTAAATTTGTTAAATGGCCCACAATTAAGTGGTATCTGTGTCATCAGGAATGGCAGGAAGTACAATCATCCTGGAAACTGGTCTGGTATAGGTCCGTCCCTTGATTAGCACCTCCGCAGTTCTGATGTGCCCATCTGCACTTGGCATGACGTTGGTGACTTTTCCGATCGACCACATAGCTCTAGGCAACTGAGGGTCTACCAGCATAACAATGTTTCCAATGGCAATGTCTTTAACATCCCTCTGCCATTTAGATCGATTCTGCAGATTGGGTAGATAGTACTTGATGAACGCAGACCAGAATAAGTCAGTCAGGATCTGACTGTGGCGCCATCGTTTCCGACTGATCATTTCGCTTTGAGGATATACAACCTGTGGGAGAGAGCCATCAGGCCGCCCCATGAGAAGGTGATTTGGGGTAACAGGGTCAATATCTGAGACATCAGAGGAGAGGTATCCAAGAGGTTTGGAATTCAGTATTCCCTCTACTTCAGTTAACACTGTTCTGAGGACTTCCTCTGTGACAGACTGAGCACCGACAGTGGCATACAGAGCTGATTTAACAGATCGTATCTCCCGTTCCCATGCTCCTCCGAAGTGAGGAGCTCCAGGTGGGTTGAAGCGGAAGTGAACTTTCTGTTTCGCTAACTGTAGCTGTAACTCAGGTGACATACTTTCAAAGGCTTCATGCAATTCCCTCTCCCCTCCCTTAAAATTAGTCCCTTGATCAGACCAAAGTTCGAAGGGTGTTCCTCGACGTGCCACAAACCTCCTGAATGCCATGAGGAAGGAATCAGAGTCAATACTTGATAGTATGTCTAGGTGGACACACCGGGTTGTCAAGCACTTCCAAATTATTCCCCATCTTTTCTCTACTCTCCGTCCAATCTTTACAGAGAAGGGCCCAAAGCAATCCATCCCTGTGGAGTAAAATGCAGGCTTAAATAGCTGAAGTCGGGCTACAGGTAAGTCTGACATTTGTGGGATTTCTGGGTTGGCTCTCCATCTCCGACAGTCAGCGCATCGAAACTGGTAATTGCGGATGGCCTCTCGGCCACGCAGAATCCAAAACTTTCTCCTGATTTCCGCTAGGACTCTCTCAGGGCCTGGATGTTTCAACTGGTGATCATAATCTTGAATTATGAGTTTGGTAAGGGCATGACTGGGGTCAAGGACAATTGGGTGCTTAGTGGCTATGTCGAGTGCCGCAGCTCGTCGAAGTCTTCCCCCTACTCGAATAACGTCCATCTCTTTGTCCAGCTCTGGACTCAAGGTGAGTAGTTTACTGTTAGAAGGGAGAGGTTTACCTTGTTTCAGGCATTGGTAGTCATCAAAGAAACTATCCCGTTGAGATGCTCTCCACTGAAGTATTTCTGCTTGTAGGAAGTCTCCCGCGGTTAGTGGCTCTCCACTCGCCGCCCCATGAACACATCGTGCAGCAGCTTCCAGTAATTCACTGTAGGTTGTAAACTGGTTGGCATCTGGAATGTCTGTGTGGGAGGTTACTGCATTTAAGGCGCAGAATGTTGACTTGCGTAACTCTGAGTCATCCTTCAGAGAGCTGCCAGCAGGACTCTTTGGCCAATGATCAGGGTGCATCAGGAGGAACTGGGGTCCATCGGTCCATCTGTTTGGAGTAGCTAGGTCTGCAAGCGATTTTCCCTTTGTTAGGTCATCTGCAGGATTCAGGGCGGAGTCCACATACCTCCAATCCTGTGGATTTGTGGTTTCTTGTATCTCCGTAATCCTGGTGCCCACAAAGACTTTGAACCTGCAGGACTCTGACTGCAACCAATTAAGTACTGTGGTGGAATCGGACCACAAGGTAATCCTGCGATATTCAAGCCTAAGTTCTTTCTTTAGCATCTCTGCTAACTGCGCTCCACAAAGTGCAGCACAGAGTTCAAGTCTTGGCACTGATAACTGTTTTTTGGGTGCAACTCTGGAGCGTGCGATTAAGAATGCTAACTGTACCTTGCCTTGACTGTTCTCTGTTCTCAGGTACGAGACTGCACCATAGGCCCTTTCTGATGCATCACAGAACACATGTATCTCTCTCACCACAGAGTCATTGTCCATTTCTGAAGTCACATAGCATCTAGGAAAGGTGATGCCAGAAAGAGATTGGAGTTCATCCTCCCACTGCAGCCAGTTCTGCAGAAGTTCGTCAGGGAATAGAGGATCGTCCCATTCTCTTGGCTTAGCCCACAGTTTCTGGATCAGTATTTTTGCCCTGGTTGTGTAGGGGAGAATGAAGCCCAGCGGGTCATATTGACTGGCAAGGACCCGATATAAGTTACGCATTGTGGGTGGCCCATATTTTAAGGGACGGTGCTTGTACCTAAGAGTGTCGGTGGGACAGTGCCAGTGCAGACCTAGAGTGGATTCAGAAACTTCCGTTTCCTTTTGTGACAACCACAGTTCAGTACTGGTAGACTGAGCTTCTGTAGGTAGATGGCTTACCACTTCAGGTCGGTTTGAAGCCCACTGCCTGATATTAAATCCTCCGCTACCCAGCAGCTCTCTGAGACGGTCAATCAGCTCTCTGGCCTCATTAGCTGTGTTCAGGCTCTGAAGACAGTTGTCAACATAGAAGCTACTTTGAATAGTGAATTGTAGGTCATCACCCGACTCTGTGTTGTCAAGGACATGTTTATGCAGGGCGTAAGAGGCGCAGCAAGGGCTGCAAGTAGTGCCAAATGGGAGCACCTGCCACTCATAGATGTCTGGCTCTCGGTTTCGTTCCATATCTCTCCATACAAATCGCAGAACAGGTCTGTCTTGTTCCAGAAGTCGAACTTGATGGAACATTCCTTTCACGTCCCCACTCACTGCTACAGAATGCTCCCTGAATCTTATCAGGACTCCAAGGAGAGACGGACCTAGTACTGGACCAGGTAGTAGGGATTCGTTTAGGTTCATTCCTTTGTACCGGAAAGAGCAGTTGAAGACCAGTCGATTTTTGTCATTATGAGTGACCATATGATGGGGTATGAACCACCTCTCAGAGCACTGTGATGGTTTGTCTGGATCCAGTTTGACCACATAACCTTCCTCAACCAATTTCTTGATCTCCGCAGAATAAGTCGCTGCTCGTTCTGGGTCTTTCAGGAGATGCTTTTCAGTTCCACGAAGGAGTGGCATTACTGCTTCTTCAGAGACGTTAAGACAAGCCATGCTGGGTTTACGTAACAAGGGGGTAGCGTACCTCTGGATGCCATTTACCTCAACTCTCACAGTTCCTTTGTTCAGGATTTCCAGGGCTGCCTGATCCTCTCTGGAGCGAGTAACTTGTTTCTCATTACGATAGGGGAGAATGTCCAGTTCCCATAACTTTGCCACATTTCTCATCAGCTCTGTTTGATTGGATGACAAAGATGTGAAAAGGACCTGCTGAGGATGAAGAGGATTCAGAAGGAGCTTTGCTGGGCCCTGTAGTGTCCAACCCAGTCTTGTTTTGATGGCGGCTGGCCCGCCAGGGGGTCCCAGGTTAACTGGCGCTATTGGGGTAATTAGATGAGTCTGATCGGCACCAATCAGCAGGAGTGGGTGAATCTTTTCAAAGGACTGGATAGGGAGACCCTTTAGGTGTTTGTACCTGCTTACAAGGGCTTCCATAGGATAGGATTGTTGAGCTAACCCCAGGTGGTCAGCTGTGAAGGCTTGCTTGATTTGGTATGTCTTATGCGGTTGGGCCACTGGAGAGATGCTGAATGAAACCTTCGAGCCTTGCAGTCGTGACACATTCTGATGGATGGTTCTGATGGATAGCTCTTCCTTTTCACCTTTCAGATTCAGTTTCTGAGCTGCTGCAAACAACAAGATGGTGCGTTCGGATCCGTCGTCTAGGATAGCATAAGTGTCCAAAGTACGATTACTGTATCTGAGTAAAACTCTGACAACCTTGAGAAGGACCCGGCTATCTGTTCCAGGTTTATCCAGGTATAAGGTTTCCGCAATGGAACTTGATGCTGGAGAAGTATCTTTGACTGACTTATAATTGATGTCATGGAGTATCAGCAAATGTTTCCCTTTACACTTGTTACAGGGTTTCTTCAGGTTGCACTGTGCTGCTAAATGTGACCTTCCGCACTTCCAGCAACGTTTGTTAGTCTGAATCCAGTGCGTCACTTGTTCAGTAGTGAGCTGCTGAAAGTTGGCGCACTGACTAAGGAAATGGTCTGCATTCTCACAATAAGGACAATATGCTTTACTTTTAACCTTGTTCTCTGGCGAAGAGGCAGGTTTGATTGAGGAAGTTGCATTCGTAGCAGGACTGCCTGCTCCATGCAGCACAGTAGCTGGTCTTGACCTCTGATCTTTGTGTTTGTCAGGCTTTTGCTTTGGCCATCCCTTTGTCTGAATGTTTCCCACCACATCACTACTTTGACACCATGATTCAGCTTGCAACCATTTGGAGAACTCTGGGAGCGTAAAGCTTGAAGCTTGACTAGGCAGCATTTGTCTCCTAAAAGCAGCTCTTAAATCAGGTGGCAGCTTGGTCAGTAGGCGAACTACGTGAGAACCACACCTCAATTCGGCATCCCCATCTGGTCCCAGGGATTTCAGCAGTCCTACCAGGGCTTGAACTTGTAATGCAAATCTTTCGAAGGCTTCAGGGTCTCCTGGACGGACATCTGGTGCATCCATTACTCGTGCAATCTTACTCAAAGCAAGTTGATGCGGCTTACCAAATTTCTCTGTCAAGGCAGCCATTGTCGCTGTGTAAGGATATGGAGAGTTTAGGAAGGAATCTGCAATCAGTTTTGCCTCATCCAATCGTAGATGATCCACCAAGATTTGGAACTTGAACAACTCTGACGCATCCTCAGGTAGTAGATTGTTCAGCGCAAGCTTCAGGCGAGCAAACTCACTTGGATCTTTATGCACCAGGTAGGGTATATTGGGCTTAGGACCTCGGTATTCGACGGCTGACTCCTTTGGCAGAATAGAATGCTGCTCTAAATAGGAAGGCTTGGATTTCTGAGCAGGTAGAGGCATTGAGTGTTGGTACATATCGATCTCTGATCTCGCTGGAGGCCCATAGCTGCTATAGAATCTGTCAGATGGCCCATAAGCTCGATCAGCAGCATATGGTGCATGTTGGACGGGATATTCATAATGCACAGGAGGTGGCTCCTTATAAGGCTGAGGCGGTCTGGGAGGTGATCTGCTAGGGGTGCCATGCTTTGACGCAACTTCGTCTCTCATAAGCTGCAACTGACCCATCATTTTGTCAATCATAACCATCATGCTGTACGGCTCAGTCAGGGAGGCTCTTCGCTGCTGAGGTGGGTAACTTGGGTCATTAGCACCATGACTCACAGCACTGACGGAATAATGTGGAGCCCTACCTGATGGTGAATACAGCTCAGAGGAAACCACATATGAAGGAGAAACATGGGAGTCAAATAAAGCATCTTTTCCATACAAGGTAGGTGGAGCACTGGAACTTATTTGACCCTTGAGACCGCTGTGGGGGGCAGGCATAACATTAGCTGTCTGACCATGGAAAGGAGTAGAAGATTCAGGTAGCTTTCTAGTGTCAGTCTGATACTGAGAGGCTGTAAGGGACTGGGACCTTGGAACTGGAAAGCAAGAATATGATGCCAACTCTGATAAGGGGTTTTGGTCTCTAGATGAGGTACGATGTGCCCTCTGTTGTGTACCTCCCCTGCTCTCACTGGATTCATGTTCATGTATGCGCTCATACCGTGCTGTGCTTAAAGGAGGAGGATGTTCATCACATGGCCGTGGTCCTCCATAGTCCACTTCAAAATCATCAAAGTAAGCAGGGTGACGTGTCTGGCGTTTTGGTCTTACAGACACTGGAACAGTTCCTCTTTGATGCTCATCAACCATACTGTCACTGTAGCAAATCACCTCCGGCTCGAAGGACCACAATGTAATGAAGGGATAGGAATGATTTGGTTAGCTGGTAATATACTGTATTCGCTACAGGATGTCAGTCACGACTCAGGGAGACAGAATCAGGTTGATGTAGGTTTACTTGGATGATTAGGATTCAGAATCAGCATGGTGGCATACAGGGATTTCTTTCTGTAGTTCCAATTTACACAGAAGGCAATTAGGGATATATGGATGTGGTTCTAAATGAACAAAAAGAAGGAATGATTACTAACTGCAATATTATCATCCCAAACAATACAGTATTATATCCACACGCTATGATTGGGATAATGATATACGTATAGTATATATACATTAGCAATAGAACAGCAGTTCTCTATAAAGTAATAAACTGCAGCCACTGAATACAAAAGATTACAGAATGGCTAGTCACCGTAAATAATCACTTAAAGCTAGACAAACCCTGTACAAATGATATCCTTCATTATCAGTCATGATTAGCTTAGCATTAGGCTGCATCGTCACATCACAACGTTAAACAGTGACTAGAAACGATCTCAAAGTAACATTAATAACAACAGTGCACTTACATATCGTCATTGACGCACACCAACTAAACCCACATTAAGGAATGATCAGAACAGCGGTAATTTAGCAGGAACCAAGTGCCAACAGTCCACACCTGACCGGAGCTTATGGTAATATCCTCATAACGCAATCGCAGCTACGGCTGATGCAACACTTGCGTCTAAGATAAATGAGGGTATACTGCCACACACTGGATAAAGTGGGTAATGCGAATAAACTAACTATATACATACTAGTTTAATTGAGGGCCTTCTGTACAGTTAGGTTGATCGTTAATGTAGTAACCGACGCAGTGCTGCAGTCGCTGAAATAGATTTTTGTTTTACCAATGTGTCAAAATCTGCCAAAAGTACTTTGTGGTTCTCTTCTAGGTTATAAAGTTAGCAAAACCTCATTGGTCCAGTCTATTTTTGTGACAGCTAGCTCAAAATACATGTCTGTACCCACTGCTAGTGTCGTGAAATCTATTAACACAGCACCGCTATTTCTTCTGACCGCCGGAGAACACCGGAACCAACGATAGCATAGTGCTCTATCTAGCGCTACCCACAGCAGTGACCGCGGCGGGCCAGAATTACACAAAAGACATGGTTTACCTTTACTTTATTCAAAGCATACTTTTATTTGTATTCTAGACGCCTTGACTCAACGTCTTACAACGGCAAACACCTATGACTTCACTCAAGCCGTACAGAAGTGGCTGCGCTACGCCCCAGACCGAGCGAGAGGAGCTGGAAGACAGACGCAGCAGGAGTTAGCACTTTAAAAGGAAAAAAATGAAATAATACAATAAAAAATGTTTAATTTTTAAAGAATGCGTGGGGTGTCATTTGTGCTAGTCTAGGTTATAGCCTAAAGGTATAGTTTCTATTTTCTATATTTTGCTAGCCCATCCTGGCTGTCGATAAAGCAGGATTATAGCCTATTAATAATGTTTTTAATATTATTTTAAAATTATAGACCTTCAGAATAAACCTGTGGTATACTAAAACACCATTGAAGTTTTGTTGATATGCTGGGATTTCAACATTGTTTCAATATCCATTGTAATCGAAATACCATTGAAATTTTGTTGATCTCTATATGATTTAAACGTTGTTTCAATGATAATAGAGGGTGCAACATGATGAAGAATCAACATCAGAGTTCGACGTTGATTCAATGATTTTATCGTTGACAGCGGGATGTTGATTTAACATCGTTTCAATTACTATTTGCTATCTGGGGAGGGGGCACACAATCAGCAACAATAACTTGGAAAAACGAGGCTTAAAAAAAAAAAACAATACAGTGAAAGCGCAAACTCATACAATTAGGGTAGCGTTGGGCACAAACTAACGCAGGGTTGTAACACGCATGGTTTAAATATTTCCACACAAGCTGGCATAACCAAATTTACGGTATTTACTAGTTGCCATAGCAACACTATGCAGAGAAAAAAGTGCGCCAAAATTCGAAAGCCTTTTGAAGATATCGCTGAATATTTATTTTCCCATAGTAAAAGTACATTTCTGGCTTAAGTAAATTTTTTTCATTTCAGTTTTAAGAATTCGTTTAAAATTAGACAAATCTGCTATTATTTTAATCTCCAATTTGTTATTTATCAGTTTAGATAGTTTATTAATGCTTCACAAACCAGCGGAAGACACTAACCTGTATTATATTCCAGTGGCGCAGATGAGGAACGTTGTAACACTGTGTTTCGCCCCGCTGTTATTAAAATATGCTATTCTATGACATTAGCAATGCAATTTACACTAATTACTTTTATGGATTTCAATGACAAACCACAAGAAACAGGTGAATAAAGACTGACAATTGACGTTTAATATTCAGAAATTATTATTTAAAGAAATGTAAAGCATTTTGGCTGGTTTATGTGTGTCGTGTTCTATGAGAGCTGTGTGTGGAGGGAGGGGAGTGTTTTCTGAATGTCTAAATGTTAGAATAGAATTTTAAAATTATTTATTTTAATTATTTTATTATTCATCTATTTGTCCATCAGGGCCGTTCCAAGCATTGTTGCGATGTTTTCATTTTCAAACTCCAAAATAAGATTATTTTTATTTAAAAAAAAGTCATTACTTTATTTGATAAAGTTAATACATGTATTTTATTGACAAAATATTTTAGTTTGTTGTGTATATTTTTTTTTTATTCGATCAGATAACATTTTAAGCTGTCATATGGTTGTGTTTACAACGTACCCCACCTATGGGGCATGTTGTCACATTTGACTTCCTTTCTTTTGAGGTAAATAACGAAAAACGTATGCACTGTAAATATAAAACAAAGCGACATATTTGTACTAGACGTGTGAAAATAATGTGGATAAAAATTGTACTCCAAACCCCACGTGGATTTACATAAACTGTGAAATTCAAAGTGTTAGGTTGTGTCCTGCACTCCTCTACACATACTAAAGACGCAATGACTCACTAGATGCCCGCAACGCAACCAGAGAAACGGGTCTCTTTTCATAAAAAGATAAACACACATCAACTGTTTCTCATTTTTATTACATAAAAAATCATGGAACATTCAATGCTTTATTTATTTTAATTATTCTTGATATATATTAAATTAATTAAAAACTGTGTAGGGGGGGCACAACAACCTTTTTTGGGGGGGGCACGGCCCGCGAGTGCCCCCCCTTAACGCCGGCACTGACAAACAATGAGACCAGGCTGTCTTATCTGAACCTGAAAAAGACTTCTGTCCAGCTCTAATTTGTCCGGAAATTGAATTGGTTTTTGGGATTTTTGTGATGTGAATGAAGTTCCTGAGAAATAGTGGGTTAAAGAACAGAAAGAACATCTTCCTTGTGATCCATCTTCGTCACACTCCAGTACAGCAGGTGGCGGTATGCACCTTGGTTTGCAGCCCGCCAAGAAGAAGAAGAAGTAGTAGTAGTAGAGGAGTGAGAATTACATTTGTTGTGTCCGTGCCCACGGGAGTGAGAGTTGTAAGATGAGGGTGAGTCCTCTTTTTCTTCTATTTCTTATCTTTTATCTGTTCCTTTTTTGCTGTCATGCATGGATTATTTTGCATAATTAGGTTTGAGGGCAGCAGGAAAATAAGGTAAATGTCAGCTTCTCGTATGAACCGGGCTGGCATGATTTTAACGTGTTGTTGAGTTGTTCAGACTTGGACAAATATTTTCACAAATGTGGAAAGTAAATCCGTAAAGGTGCAGCAAAGTCAATATGAGAACCAATTTTACGCAAAGTATCAAACGTTACATCCAGTCATAAATAGCATTTCTACTTATCAGACTGTCAATATGAAATTTAATATTTTAAATATATATTTGCTTTTACATTAATTATAATCGGCCATAAGCGCTAGAAAGATCGCAAAAACAGCTCCGCATGATGAACGTAAGGACAGAGCAAGTTTTTGTAGACCATCCATCTTGTAATTCCGCTGTTTTTGGGATTTATATATGACTAAATAGAGCAACCACTGACCGTTGTTTATGCATTTATGTTATGACGGCAAATGCTGAAGACACTGCTTACTTGATGCGCGCTTGTAGGAAACGAAACCTCTGTGCCTTTCATTCATAAAGAGATATGCAGAATATTTAGTATTTAAATGGAAGCCTCCCAGCTAACAATTTTTGATTCCCAGAACGTTCCCAAGAACGTTCCCTATTGGTTAGCCAGGAAAGTTTTCTTTACGTAACTAGAACGTTCCCTTTAGGTTCTGGGAACCTACTGGGAACGTTCCGGGAACGTTCCCGGAATGTTCCCAGAACGTTCTCCTAACCTCTACACTCCAGTACCGCTTCTGCACGTCTGCACTCCCGTGTCCCGAAGTAAGCGGCATGGAAGCGGACGGATGTG
Source organism: Garra rufa (assembly GCF_049309525.1). NCBI lineage: Eukaryota > Metazoa > Chordata > Actinopteri > Cypriniformes > Cyprinidae > Garra > Garra rufa. Next base: position 9,089,277 of record NC_133361.1, read on the forward strand.
AATCTCAATAATCACTACTACAAACCATGTCTTGTTTTAAACCATTTTTTAATCATTACAGATAATCAGAGCACATTTAACCATCATAAGAAGCATAAATGAGACTAAATTATGCTATACTATGTTAGATTTCGTTAATGTAAGATGTAGAAGTACCATACCATAAACAAAATATCCATGACTTCAACAAAATATTCGATTTTAAAAATGTGTATTTTATTTTTTACAGACATTAAAAAAAGGAAAACATTTATTTGACTTTAACTAGGATAACATTACGTTTTAACGATGAAGGTGCTTCCCTCTTCTGGACACTAAACGAAAACGTCTCGGTTAACATTATGTTTTCTTCAATAAGACGTGTCAAATCTCCCTAAAATAACAATATTTACTCTCGTATATATATTAGTTATAAGTGCCGCGGGATTCGTTCAGTCTAAATATCATTCTTTTTTATATTTTGTTACCTTGAAAGTCTACCGTGGTTACAGTTTGGCTGTAATACTCTGTCAACTTGCAAAATAGTAAAATCAACATGACAAAGACTTGTGATAAAACTGTGGTATATCTTAAAAAAAATCGTAATAAGATACTTTTTGCCATATCGCCCACCCCTAATACAACAGCAAACAAAACAAAATCATAAGACAATCATGCTACGAATTTGAGCTGTGCAGCAAGGACCGCAACACAAACAAACTAAGCTGAGCACAAAACAGCTTTACCTGGGAACCAAAGTTGATTTCGCAACACTCCTACAGTGCAGCACTGTGTGATCTTGTGAGAAGCATTTGAACTCGCCACAGAAGGAATAAAGGTTACTGTGAGATCTAGTGTGAAGCATTAAAAACAATCGGTTATAAACAGAACCAATAGTGCTGAAGTGCAAATGTACAAAACTAGAAGTAGTAACAAATTTTGTTCAGATTTTTTCTGCTAAACTAGAAGACGTTCATTTTAAGCATGAGTCGATTAATCACACATTTATTTAACCATTTAAATCATTATAATGCGCCTTAACTGTCACCGTCCCACCTCTGGGACGCTTGGCACTTTTTTCCGTTTTTTTTTTTTTTTTTTCTCTATCAAATGTTTTATATATATATATATATATATATATAAACTTTTTGAAATCACACATTGCTTTACCATGGAAATGGTACATTAAAATCTTTTGGCGGTCTCCTCCCCTTACCGGTGTCATATTACAAAATGCATTACAAAATATTCATATTACAAAATGCATTACCGACTTTTAGAATCACAACTTTTTACAATCTTGACAAAAACATATCATTGGAAAAGTCTGAGTCTCAGGATTCCATATTTTTATGGAAAATCCTGTTATTTAGTGGAAATTTAGACTTTTGTGACATAAAAATGCATAAAAAAATATATATGGCATTTGGATGGCACCCAGTGGCTATTTGTGGTATAACGCCCTAAACAAACTTTCACAGACACCTTTTTTCATATCAACTTCAAATTTGGATCATAACTTATTTAGATGTAAGGCTTCAGTTTGATATCAAATTGATAATAAAAACCGTTATGTAAAATGGGGGTTAGTTAAGGGGTTAATATCGCACATAGTCTATAAAAGCTCAGGCATAAATGCATAAAGCTAGCCACAGCACACCAGCAGAAGTAATGATTATGAATGTTTCTGGGAAAAACAGGAGGCTGCATTAACATTTTAATAACGTATTAGTATACTACAAACCTTTTCTGGGCAACTATGAGCGGGCAGCCCTAGTAGTAACGCTAACTGTACCATGCTGTTGTGGCAGAAATAGTTGAGTGTTATACATCATTGAATTCAGGGTTTGTACAACCTTTTGAGAGAGAAATTCAAGCCATTTTCAATTACTTTCAAAAATTTCACACAACTGTTTCCAGCCTTTAAAAGCTCCAAAATGATGCAATCTGATTGCTATTTTTAATGGGATGACCAAAATATACTGTTCTGAACAAACATTTAAAAATAAAAACATCAAATCACCATTATAACCAATAGATGGCAGCAGAGGAGCATTTATTGGCTTATTAGTCAATTATTTCTACTTTATTTCTATTTTGAAAAGCACAAATCCAAAAGTAGTGTTATACCAAACTGCTTTACAACAATATCCCATAAACCTTGAGTTTCCATAAACATCTTATCTTTTATTCATATAGACAAAACAGTTAATAAAACCTCACAATCATAAGATTAGAAATCTAAAACATCATTTATAACAACTTATTATAAATTAATAAAAACAGAACACAAATGTATGGTCGCTCTCTTGATGCAACACAGTTTGTATTTGAGTTGGGGACACTTTCCAGTGATATCGTATACTATTTGAACTGAACTGGATGATGATAGACTGTTTTTACTTTTGTTTCAGAGTTGATCGAGATAATCAGGAGAAAGAATAATTCTGAGGAGAAAAATCACATCAGAAGTGGAGATTTAAAGAAAAAAGGACCAAGAAATCTTTCACCAGCACTCAGTGTGGAAAGAGTTTTATGCGTAATCCAGCACATCTAAAAATGCCTCTGAAAACAGATACTGGTGTGAAAGACACATGCTTTGAGTGTGGGAAAAGTTTTAGTTCAGCGGCCGGTTTAAAAAAGCATGAGAGGATTCACACTGGAGAGAGACCGTACAAGTGTTCACACTGTGACATGAGATTCATTCAGTCAGGAAGCCTGAAAACACATGAGAGGATCCACACTGGAGAGAAACCGTTTGCATGTGATCAGTGCGGAAAAAGATTTTCAAGAGATACAGTCCTGAAACAGCACGTGGTAGTTCATACAAAGGAGAAGCCACATTCATGTAATGTGTGTGGAAATAGATTTTCACATCGACAAAGTTTGAAAGAACATGAGAAAATACACACTGGTGTCAGAGACTACATGTGCTTTGAGTGTGAGAAGACTTTTATTTCAGCAAAGTATTTAAAACTGCACCAGAGGATCCACACTGGAGAAAAACCCCACAAGTGTTCACACTGTGACAAAAGATTCAGAGTGTTAGCACAGAGGAAAACACACGAGATGATCCACACTGGAAATAAACCGTTCACATGTGATCAGTGCGGGAAGAGTTTCACAAAAAAAGCAAACCTTACAGACCATATGTGGGTTCATACTGGAGAGAAACCGTACACTTGTGATCAATGCGGAAAGAATTTCTCATGCTCAATGACGCTTAAGCATCACATGGGCCTCCACACTGGAGAGAAATATGCATGTGATCAATGTAACAAAACATTTGTGAGAGCTTCATACCTGAAGAAGCACCTGACAGTTCATACAACGGAAAAGCCACATCCATGTCCTTTGTGTGAAAAGTGTTTTGTACGTCCAGCACATTTAAAAGAACATCAGAAAGTTCACACTGGTGTGAGAGAGTACATGTGCTTTGAGTGTGAAAAGACTTTTACTTCAGCGAGCCATTTAAAACTGCACCAGAGGATCCACACTGGAGAAAAACCGTTCAAGTGTTCACACTGTGACAAGAGATTCAGCAATTCAGGACTTCTGAAAACACATGAGAGGATTCACACTGGAGAGAAACCGTTCAAGTGTTCACACTGCGACAAGAGATTCAGTCAGTCATCAACTCTGCAAACACATGGGAGGATCCACACTGGAGAGAAACCACACACATGTGATCAGTGCGGGACGAGTTTTGCAAGAAAATGGTGCCTTATAGAACATATGAGGATTCATACTGGAGAGAAACCGTTCTCTTGCGATCAGTGTGGGAAGAGATTTACAAAATCATTACACCTTAAAGAACACATGAACATCCACACTGGAGAGAAACCTTATAAGTGTTCACACTGTGACAAGAGATTCAGACACTCAGCAAATCTGAAACTACATGAGAAGATGCACACTGAAGAAAACCGTACATGTGTTTAAAGTGTTACAAGAGATTCATTGATTCAGGAAATCTGAAACTACGTGAGAAGATCCACACTGGAGAGAAACTGTATCAATGCACTGAATGTGGGAAGAGTTTCAAACATTCAACTTCTCTACAAAGTCATACAAAAAACAATCACAGCGAGTAGATCATCTTCAGATCCAGGACTATCAGGTCTGATGCTGTGTTTTCATCAAATGTTACGCAATAATGCATCAAGCAGTGAAATATCATCTGGATAAATCATTACAAGCAACATGACTAAGAAACATTATCTATAGTTTTCAGAGTGAATAAAGTTCATCTTCATCTTCAAACCCATCAGATTCAACTGTGAGATTCAGATTAAAAAAAAAGAAAACACCTGTCTTGTGCCCATCCCTACGTCTAAGTCAGTAGGAGAGATCCAGCTGATTATTTTTTTGCTTTTACTTAGCATGTTTCTGTATTTGCTGATTAAATGTAATTATTGATCAAAACTACCTTTTTTATTTAATGCATTGTTAGCTTTACTTTTTATATTTTATCAACAATTATTATTGTCTGCTGATTATATTTCAATTGAGAAAAAAAGTTGTTTTTATAGAATAAAAAGCCATGAAGTATTGCAGTTGTTTTTTGGGCTTTCATATTTCCCAAAAAGCATTTATTTGCCCAATAAACTATATTTTACTCTACACATGACTGAGATTGAATGAGTTTGCCTACATTAGTAACCCTCCTCCTCCTTCTAGCGGTGGACAGACTGATTCTAATATTGATAGAAATGTTGATATTGGTATCAGATCAATACGAGCCTGACAAGATTGATACTTTAGGTTCAGTTTCTTTCATCTATGCATAATAAATTACTTGTTTTTCAATGAAGAGTAGACATGCCTGTGTATGTATACCACTTCTTTCACATCTCAAAAGTACCTATTCACTCGCATACTGCTTTTTGCCTACACTCTTAAAAATAAAGGTGCTTCATGATACCATAGAAAAACCTTTTTAGTCTAAATGGTTTCATAAAGAACCTTTAACATCTGAAGAACCTTGTTTCACAAAAGGTTCTTTGTGGTGAAAAGAAAAGGTTCTTCAGATTATAAAAAGGTAAGAGATGATTCTTTGTGGGGCAAAAAAATGGTTCTACCATGGCATCGCTTTGAAGAACCTTTTTAGAGGACCTTTATTGTTAAGAGTGTAGTCCGAGGATTTCTGAACAGTTGGCCACCTGCTTAATCCTACAGATGAGGGCAAATTTCCTTGAAATGGAATTGGTTTTTTTGCACCTTTACAGTTGGTTTGCAACCCGCCAATAATTTCATAGAAGAAGGAGAGGAGGAGAGAGAATCGTATTTGCTATATAGCCTATATATATTACAAGAGGTCACCATCATGCGCAGTAAATCAGTTTTTTGCGCGGGCATTTCAAAATCCTAATAATCCTGGATAATAAATGACAACACAGTCATACAGGTTATTTTTATGTTTTAAAATCTTATATTTAAACGATTTTTGAAAACAAATAAACAGCTGTTACAGAAATGTAAAACATGCAGTAATTGTAGCGTCTATTTATGAAAATTTATCATGGTTTATAACATGAAGGGTATCTGGCACGAAACATGACACTGTATATGAATATAAATATGAAGGGTATCTGGGGCCAGATTTACGAAACATTCTTAAGAAGAATTTTCTTCTTAACTGCCATTTTCTTCTATTTAAAAAAAAAAAAAAAAAGTTAAGAATATTTTGTTTTCCCAAAAAAATCATCTTAAGAATATTGTTATCTTTTTACTGAAGATTGTTCTTAAGACAAAAATTAATAAAATTTAAATTCTGGAAAAGAATCTTCTTAAAAAAAAACATCGTAAATAACTTCTTAAAGTTACACTATAAAAAAAAAAATCTCGTAAAAAACGGTCAAATGACTGGCAGCTACTGCTGCCAAAAAAACCCCGTAATGTTACAGTAAAATATCTTAATTGAAATAAAGTGCAAAAACAATAATTGTAGAGAAATTTTCATTAAAGGTTTTACAGAAAAAGTACATTATTTTACAGATTTTTCCTTGTTTCAATTACGATATTTTACTTTAATTTTACGGTTTTTGTTTGGCAGTCGTAGCTGCCAGTCATTTGACCGTTTTTTTACAGGACTTTTTTTTACAGTGTAGGATAGCCCGAGACTTGTCTTAAATCCCAAACAGTAAGAATAATTTAATTAATTTATTGGGTTATTTCAAATTAACTGTTACATTTAAGCTTTGCAACACTACTAGCTACATATAATACATAGGCCTTTTAGGACTATTAATAGAGATGAGCATGAGTTAGCTGAAGTGACAGCAATGACTGATAATGTAAACAATGATCTGTCATGATTAGCCTATGACCCTACTTTTTGCCGACATCAAAACTTAGTAGCAACTCTACAAAATCGAGTCAGATAGGGAGATTTAATTAAACATTTTTGATTTTACTTGGCCTATAAATACTACATAATCTTTGGCCGTATTTAGCGCATATGCAGGACGCATTTGCTGTAGCAGCTCACACACAAACCGGAAGCGTTCATTCGGACAAGGGAACAAAAACAACACAATAGTAAATAAAACTGATCGCCAAAGTTTAAGACAGACCCTTTAAAAGTAACGATTCAAAAACACGGCGCATTAAAAACATGAAGCCGAGACCAATAGCATCACGTTCAAAAATAACCAACGAGTTTCAATATTTGTCCAATTTAAAACTTGACTCTTCTGTAGTTATATTGTGTACTTAGATCGCTGATAAGATTAGGAACTACACTTCCATTCCGGTGTAATAGTCAAGGAAGTTTGCTGCCGTAATAAGGCTGAAGCAGCACATGTGTAAATGCTAAACTAGCTGGGAACTCATTTCTGATAATACTCCGCCTGCTTCGGCCATATTACGGCAGCAAACTTCCTTGACTATTACGCCGGAATGGGAGTGTAGTTCCTAATCTTATCTGCCTAGAAACTCGCAGCTTTGCATTTCCACCGGTCTTAGTACACGATATAACTACAGAAGAGTCAAGTTTTAAATACAACAAATATGGAAACTCGTTGGTCATTTTTGAACGCTATTGGTCTAATAGGATTCAATGATCTATGCTAAGCTATGCTAAAAGTGATATCGCCAGAACAGGAGAACGGCTGAATGGATTTCAAAACGGTAAAAATCAACTTATTAACTCGGGGGGAGTTGGAGAATGAGCCTATTTCCAAAAAAAGTGGAGTGTTCCTTTAAAAATAAAGGTGCTTCCATAGAAAAACATTTTTAGTCTAAATGTTTCCATAAAGAACCTTTTTTTTCATTTAAACCTCTCTTAAAACAAGTCTCTGAGTGATTTATTCTTATAGCCTATTATCTGAACCTGAAAAAAAGACTTCTATCCAGCTCTAATTAGTTCGGACCGGGTTAAGCTGATATGGACACCACCAAGGATTTCTGAACAGATGACAACCTTCTCAATCTTACAGGTGAGGGCAGATTTACTTGAAATGGAATTGTTTTTGGGGAGTTTTTGTGATGTGAATGAAGTTCTTGAGAAATAGCGGGTTAAAGAACAGAATATAGAACATCTTCATTGTGATCCACTCTTTGTCACACTCGAGTACAGCAGGTGGCGGTATGCACCTTTAAAGTTGGTTTGCAACCCGCCAATAAATTCACAGAAGAAGAAAAGCAAGAATCACTTTTGGTGTGTCCATGCGCACGGGAGTGAGAGTTGTAAGATGAGGTGAGTCCTCTTTTTCTTTTCTTTCTTATCTTTTAGTTGCTTTTTTGTTGTAATGCATGGGTTATTTTGCATAATTAGGTTCGAGGGCAGCAGGAATGTAAGGTGTAGCTATTGTATGCATTTCCCCCTCAGCTGCATAAACGGTGTAAATTGGAGGACTAGAGGGGGAAACCGCAAGCCTATATGCTCATAGTTGTGCCTACAGTCCAAGCACCTGGAGGTGCTACTTTCGGTAATGTAAAATAATCATAGACATGCTTGCTTGCTTTAAGTTGGTACTGCAAATTACCTTTTGAACTTTTAATGTTGTGGCTAAGAGACACACATATTCTGGACTCAAGTTGTCATAGCAACCAGATGCCCCTGCTAATACTAGGAGTGGTGTTGTGTGTATGGGTTTGGGGGCAGAGACCCAAGATAACTCTTGAGACCTGAGAGTTACTCCTACCGAGCTCTAAGAGACAGACCGGACTTGACTGAGCAGCAGAGGACACCATATATATATATATATATATATATATATATATTAGGGGTGGGCATAGATTAATTTTTTTAATCTAGATTAATCTAGATTAAATTGTCGAATTAATCTAGATTAATCTAGATTAAAATGGCTAATTTGAATTCTGCTGAAGGCATTCAGAATATGTGTGCTACCCAAATAATGACTTAAAGTCTTTGAGAATGGATCATAAAGCTCATAAAGCTGTTCTATGATAATTTGTTGATGAAAATAAATTATGTTCAATTAGATGTACTTGTGTTTACTAACTAACTAACAATGAAATTATTTTTTCTACCTATTAGATTGTGTTTTTTTAACGTCAACACCTACCCAGCCCATTACATGTTACACCGTACTTTTATTTTGACAGACTGCCCTCTGTGTATACAGTATGATATGATGCTAGTTTTCTCAAATGAAACGGTAAAAGTGACACTCACAGCAGTTTGGGAGATTGAGTTTATCTGTTCATGTGAGATGAAAATTCCAAAAATTACCGGGAGCGACACGTGTGTTTCAGTATGCGTGTAGTAAAAGCTCGTCTCCGCAATGCATACATACAGCTAGGCAAACGGAACATATCGGATTCATATTAAAACGGTCTTTTTGCATTTCAGTTTTCACAGACACTAGTCCATATCGCGATTTGAATTAAGTGACTGACCAACATTTGATTTATGAATCCAAAAAACAACGAATTTACGTGGCATTTCGCTATAGTAGATTCGGTTTTTATGAATGGAGGACGACGTGATCCCGTCTGTGTTTTGGCGGAGGAGACGTAAACGCGGCGACCATATTCTATAGTCTTCTGTATACATCCGCGTTAAACTATCAAGGTGAAAGTCATCATAGCTTGCGTAGTTTAGACCCAGCTCCCAACCCAAATTTGAGAATAGATTAACGGCGATATTTTTTTTATCGCGCGATAAGAGTTTCACGTTAACGCAGCACGTTAACTCCGATAACGGCCCACCACTAATATATATATATATATATATATATATGCTTCTACACTAGTCCATCTTGAATCTAAGAGCATATTTGACCTTAGGAGCATAGAAAGATCGCAAAAACAGCTCCGCATGATAAGGTCAGAGCAAGTTTTTGTAGACCACCCAGCTTGTAATTCCGCTGTTTTGGGGAATTTTTTGAATATAAATAATTTTGTAACAGAGCAACCCGTTGTTCATGTATTTATGTTCTTATTTAGCAAGACGGCAAATGCTGAAGGCACTGCAAACGTAATGCTCGCTTCACTAAATTTGCGCGGAAACGAAACCTCTGTGCCTTTCATTCATAAAAAGATACGCAGAATATTTAAACATTTCATATTTAAATGGTAACCTATCTTTGCAGCATAATTAAATTATTCATCCGAACTTTGACAAATTCCATTCAAATTACATTCCGCAGTTAATTGTTTTTCTGACTTAATTCTGAATTGCTGCATTTCCGTCCGTGTTCTCCGCATCGCGGAAATCATAACAACCTACTTATAATAGGTTATAGCCTACTGTCTTTTGTCACGTCCAGGAGAGGTGTTTATTTATTTATTTTATTTTATTTTTTTGGTCGCCATGGACCCCATGAGTAACACTGCTAATTCTACTCTGAAATGTAAGTTCCGGGGCGGAATGCCTGGGTTTCCGCATGTATGTCGGTTAGACACTAACGGATGTTTGTATTAAAAATAAATAAATAAAAAAAATAAAAAAATATCTTAACCCTTATTAAAATTACTCATTAGAGAAGAAATATTAATACATATAGAAATATGAACACATATTAATAATCATCTTAAAATATTAGAAGTGAAGGTTATGACTTATTAACTGGTCTATTCAACATAGTGCTCACTGATTCTTGAAAATTTGGCAAAAACATGTCCCAACAAGAAAAGTGCTCATTCTGTTGGAAATGAAGAACATTTTCATAAATCAAAAGAATCAAGATTATAATCAGAGGGTCAGTTGCACATATGTAAGGTTCTTTTATAGTTTTCTTTTAATTTTGTATTAATTTAATTATCAAATCTGGCCCATTGTCTACAAAATCACTTGTCCTCAGATAGGAGATAATAATTTCAACTTGATTAAAAAAGCAAAAAGTAATCATTTAATTGAATAATATTTTCACAATATGAAAGAGTACATTGTAATATCTATCAAAAATTACAAACACTGTGTTTTGAATAATATTTACAATTATATTTGGTTGCACAAAATGTGTCCCAAATATGCGTCACCACCGTCAGATATTTATAAAAAGCGATACAATCAGGCAACTACAAGGTCAACTGCATTCCTGAGGACCACATTATCAAATCTTCAGCTCTACTGCATGCTTCAAGATCAGCCAAGCTCCTGTAAATTTGCTATTTTCTCTTAAACTTGTTCATATTTTTGGACACTGCCACTGTGGCAACCATAACATGTCAACACCGTCTCTTTTGTATAAATAATATTAGATTTGATTATGACATAAATGTATACTTTTTAAAAACAAGTCTTAAGTAGCTAGCAACAGAGTGGAAACAAGATGGCTAATGTGAACAACTAATGCATATCATGGGAAATAGTAGGTTTTTGTCACCACCGTCAGATGTCACCACCGTCAGGTTTTCTGTCTGACGATGTTGAAATATTTGAAAAATATTTTATTACAGTGCTCAGGATTGTTATTTGTTGGACCAAATAGTTAAATAAAGTTGTTAAACAAGAAGCCGTTGACTTGAGTGGTATACATTTTGGAATTTTATGTTGTAATGAGGCCACTGTCACCACCGTTAGATTAGTGTCACCACCGTCAGAGGGAGTTTTAATTTTTTTAAATAAATATGTATAGGGGCCTACAATATATTTTGTCAGTGCTGCTGAGTTATTAAAGTGTTAGTCTCTTTTAATACAAAAATACATTTGTTAAATAAAAAAACATTTTTTGTTTGATTTAAGCAAAAAGTAAACGTTGTAAAACGCTAAAAAGTAAAATGCCTATTTTATGAAAAAAATACAAAATGGGGAAGTGACACCAGTACATTGCTGAAAAGCTAAGACCTTGGTCTATAATAATATACATTCAGATGGTGTAATTAAACAATTTTTTTTTTGAAAATTAAAACCTGTTTTATCCAAATTCCCAAGAATCACTGTGCTTTATTCATATTTCAGAATTTTGTATTTTACCATTTGCATCTATGTGTGTGATATGCAAAGTACAATTCTGCAGAATAGTTATTATTACCATCTCTGCCATCCTCACTTGTCGCTATGCCCCTAGAAATAAATTAATCTGACAAAAGGGAACTGAAACTGCACATCCTAATCTCAAATGCATGCATGAGTTGATGTATTATTGACTTATCTATCTTCAAACTGGCTTTGACCTTCAGACTTCCTGAGTTGTCTGGTTTTAGGGAATAACAAGTCTTGCAATCTTATTCTGGACAGATTGGAGACTTCAGACTTCTCAACTTTCTTTACTCCGCTCTCAACTTTCTTCTGGGCACCTGAAACGGTCTAATTTTCTGTGGGACTTATTTTTCTCAGATTTAATATTATTATTAGACAATTTGACTAAATTTGACTTCATTAATTACAATTTGGCTTTTTATGGAATATCTAACTTTTGAGACAGTAAATATTATTATTGCAATAATCCTTACAATTTCTGCATTTGTATATCTTCTCAAAGAAATATACTATTATTGAATAGATTTGAATTGGCTAATTAATATAAAATTGGAATCAACGTTTATTCCTTGCTGATGGACTTAGTGTTATGTTCTGTTTACTTTGGAAGCCAGCACAATAAATCAAACAACATGGGATCAGTTAACCATCCTTCACTACCGTTATTCTCCCTTCTCCGTCTTTCTTTTCTTTTTCATACCAACAGTCCCACCTAGTGGACAGGAATATGAACAATGAGCATCTTCCCCTTTTCAGAAAGAATACAGCTTATAACTAACAGCAATAACATCAATGAAGAATAAGGACATATTATGAGCTAATGAACGAAGAAATTAATTCAACATTTCTTGATATTCATGCAAATATCCACACAGCTTAAATACTCCACATTCTCTACATATGTAAAACAAAGTCCTTAGTCCAGGCAGGTTTTTGTCTAATTCTAACAGACCTTTTCAATGGGCTTGGTGGAGGTTCATGTTGTACCTCAGTAAAAGGAACACTTTCATTTGATTCTGTCACCTCAGCCAAGTGTGAGGCGTTCCGCACCTTACCATCATCGAGCAGGTAAGAATGATCATCTTTCTTCTGGACAACAGATTTTGGTTTTGTGAACTTTTGTTCACCCTTTCTTACCATCCAAGGTTTCTAAACTCGGACTAGATCACCAGGTTTTAGAAGGTTTTGCATTCCTCTTGGCATCCGTGTAGCTTTTTACTTTGTCTTGTTTTCTTTTCACATGTTCTCGAAACATTTTTCTGTCTGTTTCGTTCACCGAAAAGTCCATGACCTGCAACTTGGTTCTCATACATCGACCATGGAGTAACTCAGATGGTGTAACACCTGTGGTAGCATGAGGAGTACTTCGATAGTCCATTAAGAATGTCTGAGTGAAGGACTTCCACGGTTTTGCTTGAAATTAAGCGGTTTGTAAACAGTCCTTTAGTACTCTGTTAAATCTCTCCATCTCTCTGTTTGCACGTGGATTGTAAACTGCAGATCTGTAATGACGTACATTCCTCTCCTTCAGAAACTCCGAAAACTCGGTAGAAGTAAACTGAGGGCCATTATCTGAGACCAACTCCTTCGGATTTCCTTCGCGGGAAAACACAGTCGTCAAGAAGTGCTTAACAGCAGATGTGTCAACCTTGGAGGTAAATGCGACTTCGGGCCATTTGCTGAAGTAATCCACGAGAGTTATGGCAAATCTACAGTCTGGTGGAGCAGTTTCGAATGGTCCGACAATATCAATGGAAACTTTGTCCCAGGCGGCAGAAGGTAATTCAACGGGGTTTAGAGGAGCATCATGGGTAACAGTAGACTTATCATTTTGTTGGCAAGTAAGACAGTTGCGTATCAAAGCTTCTGTCTGGCTGTACATCTTGGGCCACCAGTACAGCTGTCTCAGTCTTTGCTTCGTACGGACTATCCCCTGGTGCGATTCATGAGCTAATTCAATTAGTCTTTTTTGTAAGGACTCTGGTACCAAAAGGCGGTGTCTTCCTCTGATGATACATCCATCCACAACAGAAAGCTCATGCCGGATAGGAAAGTATGCTTGTATGTCCAGGTCCACATCTTTCTTGTGTTTAGGCCAACGTGTCTCTTGATATGTATGCAGTTTAGTGAACACTGGGCAATCACTGCATGCAGACTGAAAATCTTCTTTGGAGATTGCGCTGGGAGCAAACAAAATCATAGCAACTGACTCAATGGTTTCTGCAAAGTCCTGTTCAGTGTTTGCAAGAGGCAGTCTTGATAGGCCGTCAGCGACACTGTTCAGTGGACCTGGTCTGTATTGAACCTCCTAGTCAAACTCCATAAGGCGTGCAGACCATCTGGCAACGTGTAATCCCGTGCGACTATTGCCTTTACTCCTCAACAGAGTGGTAAGGGCTTGATGGTCAGTGCGAAGCAAGAATTTTCGTCCCCAAAGCCACGTGCGTCATTTCTCAGCAGCCCAGACACATGAAAGTGCTTCCTTCCAAAGACTATAGAATTCCAAAGACATGTCACTCGTGTAGTTTTGAATGGGGAAAAATGCAACGGTCATCATGGCCGCGAAGCTCCGCCTTCTTAGTGAAAGAGCCAATCGTTGATTAGTAAAGTCAGCGCGTCACTGCAGCTACTGTGAGAAGTTCCGGTTGCTATAGAAACAGTTGGCGCTCTAAGACGTGCGTTCAGTACTGCGCATGCGCACTGGCTCATCTAGCCTGAAAATAAGTGTTTTTTTAACGCTATTAAAGCACAAGGAACTATACTTATGAGGCAGTTCTTGTTGGATTTCTTTGGATATTTCAAATATGAAATTTAATCGTAAGTTTGGCAAACAATTTTGGAGAATTTGATGTTTCCCCATTCAAAGAGATAGGAGCTGCACTTGGATGCCCGAGAGGCGTTTCAAAGATGGCCGCCGAGCGACATGACTTGTCTTAAAAGGATTTTGTTCCTTCTCAACAATAGAATATTTCTGTCCAGCATCTGACAAGGAGCATGAAGCAAAAGCAATTGTTTTCCTGTCCCTGTGTCATCCAGCTGAGTCAAGACAGCAACAACCCCGTAGTCTGAGGCGTCACAGGAGAGTATTGTGGGGTGATTGGGGTTGAATAGGGCAAGAGCAGGACTGCTCACTATGGCCTGTTTGACACGATCAAAACTTACTTGTGCTGCAGTATTCCAGCAGAATTCACAGTCTTTACGAGGTAAGGCTCTCATCGGCTCCACCAGAGTAGCATAAGCAGGCACAAACTTACTGTACCAGGCACTCAGACCCAGAAACGACCATAATGTAGCTGCATCAGTTGGAGGGGGTGCATTTGTAATAGCAGTAGTATGGCCATCGTCTGGATGCAGACCATCTGCTGAAAGTTTGTATCCCAGGAAGCTGAGTGTTGTCAGGTTTAACTTACACTTGCATTCAGTTTCAGACCGGCTTCCTTGATCCTTTGAAACACCGCTTTAAAAATTTGCATTGTGGCAAATGAACAATCACATCGTCTAAGTAACACTGGACACCATCCAGGCCCTCCAAGATTTTAGTCATCATTCGCTGAAAAGCAGATGGTGCTGAGCACAGTCCATACGGTACTCTGCAGAACTGATATAGACCTACATGTGTGATGAAAGCAGAAAGTCCTCTGCTCTCCTCATGTAACTGTACTTGGTAGTATGCATCCTTAAGGTCAAGAGAAGAGAACACTACTGATCCATTCAATTCAGACTGTAACTCCTCTATTAGCGGTAAAGGATAACAATCTTGTACCACAGCTTTGTTAGGTTCCCTCAAGTCCACGCACATACGAATGGTGTTGTTCCTTCTTTTGGTGACCACAATAGGGGAAACCCACTCAGATGAATCAATCTTCTCAATGATACCATTCTTCTCTAGCATCTTAAGTTCATCTGACACTGCTGCTCGCACAGATAAAGGTAGGTGGCAGAGTTTTTTCTGTACTGACTTCACATTTGGGCATATTTTCACTTTATGTATGAAGTTTTTTGCACATCCATATCCAGCAACGGTTGGTTTGGAAACAGGGCTGTCTGAGGAAGTGAATGAAATGCTGGACGGCTGAAGCAATGCACACTGAGTAGCAGGTTCAATCAGCCAACCACGCTTAATTTCAATGTCCAGAGCTTTACATAAATCACGCCCAATGAGCGGAGATCCTGATTTGACTGTGTTAAACTCACCAGCTACAGTCTTTCCATAGTAGGTCACGTTCAGTTTCAGGTAACCACTCACAGGTATGTTTTCTCTTGAGTAAGTCAGAAGCTGTACTTTTGGTGGGGACAGGACACATGAACTGAAATACTCTTTGAATATTTGTTGCGGCAGGAGTGATGCACCAGATCCCGTATCCACCATCATTTTAATAGTGCAGGTCTGTATAGGAGAAGCAGGCGTAGCAATAGTAAAGGTACCAACTGGAGCCCCGTCATCGGTAAGGCAGTCATTTACACAGAGGACAGTCATTTCAGGTAAGCATACTTCATTAACTGACCTAGATGCCGTCTTGCACACTTTTGAGAAATGCCCGATTTTTCCGCATGTTCTACATTTGCAGTCTTTGGCAGGGCAGGATTTATCATTGGTGGTTAGCAGAGCCACAGCGGTAACACTGCTGCTGTCCCTTTGCACGTTTATCATCTTTTGGTTTAATCCTTGTTTTATTTTTGTGCATTCTTGTCTTTTGAATTGCTGCTACTTGCTTCGATTCCCCTTCAGCAATGACTTTAGCATCAGCTACTGCTGCTTCGATTTGTCTCGCAATAGACAGCGTCTTTTGAAGGGCTAAATCTGGCTCTAATAACAGTCTTTCGCGAATTCTCGGCATGCATGTTTTTACTATAATCTGGTTGTGGATCATTTCCTGCTCAATATCGCCAAATGCGCATGTTTTAACTAGTTCACGAAGTGCTGCAACGTAATGATCAGTGGACTCACCCACCGCTTGAGTGTGTTGTCTGGAGCGGTATCTCTCTGAAACCACATTCAACTTAGGAGAAAATAATTGTTTCAGCGCTTGTAGAGATCCGTCGTAAGTATCAGCAGTAAGAGGCAGTGTATTATAGATTCGTTGCCCCTCTGTTCCTAAACAGTGTATCTGCAGAGCTCTTTTTCTCTCGACAGAAAAGTCCTCTCCCCCGATTTTAAGCAAGTAATTCTTTAACAACTTTTCCAGCGCATCAAAGGAAAGTTTCGATTCCCCTGGGCAGTCCAGGAACGCTGCAGGGGGTTGTAGAGAAAGCAGGGCCATCCTAACATCCTCGTCGCCACTTGTTATGTTATGTTCTGTTTACTTTGGAAGCCAAGCCAGCACAATAAATCAAACAACACTGGATCAGTTAACCATCCTTCAACTTCTTTTATTCTCCCTTCTCCGTCTTTCTTTTCTTTTTTAGTCCCACCTAGTGGACAGGAATATGAACAGTGAAATGGAAGAGAAGACAACATTTAGGAACTCTTCATTATGTGACATCAAACGATTCCCATAAACCATGGGTT
This sequence comes from Garra rufa, assembly GCF_049309525.1. Lineage (NCBI taxonomy): Eukaryota > Metazoa > Chordata > Actinopteri > Cypriniformes > Cyprinidae > Garra > Garra rufa. Next base: position 9,106,160 of record NC_133361.1, read on the forward strand.
TCCATAAACATTCCCTATTATTTTCCCTCAAATAGTTAATGAAACATCACAATCATTAAACAATGAAAGTAACAAGAGATACAGAACATCATGAAATAATTTATGAATAAATTAACAAATAATAAAATTATATAAATAGTAAATGATAACAGAGAGTGTAGCCTCAGTTATATAAACGATTAATGATTAATTAATAAAAACAAGAAAATAAAAACAGCACAAATGTATGGTCGCTCTCTTGATGCAACAAAGATTGTATTTGATGATCCTCAGAACCTTCATGTAGTTGATCAAACATATTTAATAACTTTCTCTATAGAAACATAACATTTGTGCCAATAATGTTTTAAAAGGAATAATTTAAAGATCAGCGTACCTCATTCATGGAAAGTTTAATTGATGTATAATTTATAAAATTGCAACCAAATTGTATGCAGTTTTCTACAGTAACTTTTTTATATCAAGGTTCTTCTCTATGTCCTTTCACTTTATAATGTCCCTTCACGTTTTTTTTTTTTTTTTTAATGAATTACTGACAAATGGTCTGTTTTTACTTTTGTTTCAGAGTTGATTGAGATAATCAGGAGAAAGAAGAATTGGAGATTTAGAGAAAAAAAAGGGCCAAAAAATCTTTCACCTGCACTCAGTGTGGACAGAGTTTTACACGTAATCCAGAATATTGAAAAATGCCTCCGAAAATACATACTGGTGTGAAAGACACATGCTTCGAGTGTGGGAAGACTTTTAGTTCAGCGGCCGGTTTAAAAGTGCATGAGAGGATTCACACTGGAGAGAGACCGTACAAGTGTTCACACTGTGACATGAGATTCAATCAGGCAGGAAGCCTGAAAACACATGAGAGGATCCACACTGGAGAGAAACCGTTTGCATGTGATCAGTGCGGAAAAAGATTTTCAAGAGATACAGCCCTGAAACAGCACGTGGTAGTTCATACAAAGGAGAAGCCACATTCATGTAATGTGTGTGGAAATAGGTTTTCGCACCGACAAAGTCTGAAAGAACATGAGAAAATACACACTGGTGTCAGAGAGTACATGTGCTTTGAGTGTGAGAAGACTTTCATTTCAACAAAGTGTTTAAAACTGCACCAGAGGATCCACACTGGAGAAAAACCCTACAAGTGTTCACACTGTGACAAAAGATTCAGAGTGTTAGCACAGAGGAAAACACACGAGATGATCCACACTGGAAATAAACCGTTCACGTGTGATCAGTGCGGGAAGAGTTTCACAATAAAAGCGAGCCTTACAGGCCATATGCGGGTTCATACTGGACAGAAACCGTACACTTGTGATCAATGCGGAAAGAATTTCTCATCCTCATCTGCTCTTAAGAATCACATGGGCCTCCACGCGGGAGAGAAATACGCATGTGATCAATGTGACAAAACATTTGTGAGAGCTTCATACCTGAAGAAGCACCTGACCGTTCATACAACGGAAAAGCCACATTCATGTCCTTTGTGTGGAAAGTGTTTTGCACGTCCAGCACATTTAAAAGAGCATCAGAAAGTTCACACTGGTGTGAGAGAGTACATGTGCTTTGAGTGTGAAAAGACTTTTACTACAGCGAGCCATTTAAAACGGCACCAGAGGATCCACACTGGAGAAAAATCTTACAAGTGTTCACACTGCGACAAGACATTCAGTGATTCAGGATTTCTGAAAATACATGAGAGGATCCACACTGGAGAGAAACCGTACAAGTGTTCACACTGTGATAAGAGATTCAGTCAGTTAGGAAATCTGAAAACACATGAGAGGGTCCACACTGGAGAGAAACCACACACATGTGATCAGTGCGGGACGAGTTTTGCAATAAAATGGTGCCTTACGGACCATATGAGGATACATACTGGAGAGAAACCATTCTCTTGCAATCAATGTATGAAGAGATTTACAAAATCTTTAAACCTTAAAAAACACATGAACATCCACACTGGAGAGAAACCTTATAAGTGTTCACACTGTGACAAGAGATTCAAAGATTCAGGATATCTGAAACTACATGAGACGATACACACTAGAGAAAAACCGTATTAATGCACTGAATGTGGGAAGAGTTTCAAACATTCAACTTCTCAACAAAGTCATTCAAAAAACAATCACAGCGAGTAGATCATCTTCAGATCCAGCACTTTCAGGTCTAATGCTGTGTTTTCACCAAATGTGACGCAGTAATGCATCAAGCAGTGAAATATCATAAATCATTACAAGCAACATGAGCAATAAACATTATCTATAGTTTTCAGACTGAATAAAGTTCATCTTTATCTTCAAACCCATCAGATTCAACTGTGAGGTTCAAATTAAAAAAATAAAACACCTGTCTTGTGCCCATCCCTACTTGTAAGTCAGTTGGAGAGATCCAGCTGATTATTTTTGCTTATACTTAACCTGTTTCTGTATTTGCTGATTAATGTAATTATTGATCAAAATTAAATTTTTAATTAATACACTGTTAGTTTCACTTTTTATATTTTATCAATAACTTTTATTGTCTACTGATTATATTTGAATTTGAAGAAAAAAAATGTTGTTTTTATATAATTTTAGTTTCAGTATCTAAAAGCCATGAAGTATTGCAAATGTTTTTATGCTTTCATATCTCAAAAAGCATTTATTTACCTAATAAACTATATTTTACTCCACTCCATGACTGAGATTGAATGAGTTTCTCTAGCGGTGGACAGATCAATTCTAATATTGATACAAATGTTGATATTGGTATCGGATCAATACAAGCCTGGCAAGGCTCAGTCAGGTTCAGTTTCTCTTATCTATGTTTAATGCATTACTTCTGTTTCAACAAAGAGTTGACATGCCTGTGTGTGTATATATGCCACTTCTTTCACATCTCAAAAGTACCTGTTTGCTCGCCTACACTCTTAAAAGTAAAGGTGCTTCGTGATGCCATAGAAAAACCTTTTAGTCTAAATGGTTCCATAAGGAACCTTTAACATCTGAAGAACCTTTATTCACAAAAGGTTCTTTGTGGTGAAAACGTGATTAAAAAATGGTAACAGATTTTTTTTGTGGAACCAAAAATAGTTCTTCTATGGCATCGCTGTGAAGAAACTTTTAAAGCACCTTTATTTTTTAAGAGTGTACCATATAGTAGGGAAGTATGCCATTTCTGATGCACCCAGTGTAAACTGTTGGTCGAATATTGCCATAATGAAAACAGTGCAGTCAGTTTTAGAAAAGAGAAAAGACGAAAAACACTGACTGCTTTGGAATGAATCACTTCAGTAGCCCTAATAAGGATTAAAATATGTCTGCTTGAATGTGCAAGTTGTTATAAAGAATGCGTATTATATAAGATTGATAGCTTTAATTCAAAAGAGGACGCATATTCTTGTTACTTTATGAGAAGTGGTTTTATTTAATATAAATGCATGCTATGTGTGAATGTGTCACATGTTAATAGATGTTTTCCCTGGGAACATATTATAAGGAAAAAAAGGTCAAAGTGGTCTAGAAGGAATCTCAGTCTGGTTCTTGTCTCCTATAGGTGGGGGAAATCAATCGGAGGAAGTCTTTAGCTCATGCTTTCCATCGTGGATTTACATGTGTTGATCTTGCTGTGCTTGAGCATAGTATTTGAGCATACTCTTATTTACTTGCCCCACATTTGACAATCACCTTACTGAGTTTAATTATCAATAAGTGCTCTTTTGTTTTAATGCTGAAAGCTGTTCAAGCTGTGAAAGAGTTGGTTGGTTAGGAACTGTTTTCTTTCTAAACTACAGGGTCTGTGGATTATCTTAACCCGGACATGATTTCTGGAAAAGACATTGCTGTGGAGTGAGAATGGTTCTGCCTATGATACTAATGATGTATTCATTTCATTTAAAGGATCTAAGTGTAAAGGTTGCCTTACTGCCTGAAGTCAACATAATCGATTTAAGCCTGCTATCAATTCTTAATTGAATAATTTGGTTTTGAATTAAAATAAATGTTTTAAACGACCTATATTTGCAACAGTCTTTGTTTTAAAACAAGTAATTATAAATCTATTATGAAATTGGTAATATCAAAACGGCTAAGCAATTAGTTAAGTATTAAGGTCATTGCACACTGTTAAGGAAGCATTCCGATGAGACAGGTAAGTGAATAGGTACCAGGTTTATTGATTTATTGATTTTATCACTGATGGCTGTGTGTGGCGTGCTTATATGTGCAGGGGTCGATTGCTTGCAGGTGCGTGTGATTAGAATTCCGGTGAGTTTGAGGTTTTTTTTTTGTATTCCCCATCATTTCCAATCAAAATGCTTTCTACGGATGTCAAAACCAAAAAATCGAACCTGATCCAAACTTCTTTTTTTTTTTTTTATGACGGATGAATTTGGAGGCAGTGTGTAAATGCTTGTGGTTAACAAATTTTGTAACTGCCGTGTGGCATGTTACTTGCTGCCTGATTCATGGTTTAGAAGATTTAGGGGCCGTTCACATGTCGCGCCTAAAAACGCGTGGAAAACGCTAGGCGCGTCGCTTTCTTCGGGGCCGTTCACATGTCGCCCCTAAAAACGCGTGGAAAACGCTAGGCGCGTCGCTTTCTTCCTTGTCAACAAAGCGCTCGCTTGCGCTCCGGAAGCGTCTGCCGTTTCTAAGCAACCATCAGCTGCGCTCTAGCTCCAAGCTGCGGTGCGCTTGCTGCATTCTGAAAAGTTGAGATGTTTTTATCTCGATGCGGCACGGACGCGCCTGGAAAAAACGAGCGCGTCGCACCGCGTGCGCGTCGCGACCGTGTCGCTTCCAATATGCGCGCGCAAGCCGCGCGTCTCCATTTGAAATAACGAACTTGCGCGCGCAAAAGACGCTTCATGTGAACGGCCCCTAAATCTTTATTCCACATGTAGGAGATATGCATTTTGCAGTGAAGTTGCAGAATGGAACTTCTAAAGTTGACTGGTTAGTGGTTATATTTTATTTCTCCCCTCTACTTAGGTGTTGCTTTATGGTTTACAAGGCGTGATTTTAAAAGCAGTGTGCATGGCCTATGCTTCTACGGTGGCGCCTCCAGGATTTTTTTTCATAGCGAAAGAGAGTAAATTTTAAAATTTTCATTTTGAAAAGTAGCGCGATCATGCGCACACAATAGCGTAAAGCTTGCCACAAAGCACCGGCAAAAGTAATTACCATGAATGTGCGAAATAGGAGGAAATAGTAAGGAAATATTTTTTTAAAAAATAATGCTGACGATCCTGACACGCCATTTCCTCGGCCCCGCCTTTATATAGAGAATTGCATCTTCAAGGATTTCATAGCCCAATAAAAGATTTTGCTTTCGGTTTCGGTTCATCATTGTGAAACGCTCCCGTTCAAGACCAAGACGGCAGAAGCGCATCGTCTGTTATCTTTTTTTATATAAAGTCACAAAGTTTTGTTGATATTGCGAGTGCACACAAATAAACGTAGACCCTTTACAGCTCCAAATGATATATTACTCATACTTTTATGAGCAAAATGTATGCCGTATTTTAAATTGTTTTCAGTGCAAGTGATCGCGATGGCGTTTCCAAGTCCTATAAGCCCGCTTTAGCTTTCACTTAAATTTGCGCACAAACGATTGGATATGGGTCTAACAGCGTACATTTATAGGTTACACGTTTAAACTAACTTATATAATATGCTTGCCTTGAACTGTTTAATATCTATAGATTTTATTTCATGCAAGTCGTGATTATTTGAGAAGGCTAAATTGATTAATCATAAGCTATGATCGACTAGCTGGTCGTTTTGAAAATCAAAAACTTACATTTACAATTTCCTAAATTAAATTAATATATTAAAGAAACGAAATATAATCACTTTGTCATTACATACAGCTGACCACCTTCTCAATCTTACAGGTGAGGGCATATTTACTTGAAATGGAATGGTTTTTGGGGATTTTTGTGATGTGAATGAAGTTCTTGAGAAATAGCGGGTAAAGAACAGAATATAGAACATCTTCCTCTTTGTGATCCAATCTTCTTCACACTCCAGAACAGCAGGTGGCGGTATGCACCTTTACAGTTGGTTTGCAACCCGCCCATAAATGCACAGAAAAAGAAGTAGTAGGTGCGAGAATTACTTTGGTGTGTCAATGCGCACGGGAGTGAGAGTTGTAAGATGAGGGTGAGTCCTCTTTCTCTTCTCTTCTCTTATTTATTAGTTGCCTTTTACTGTCATGCATGGGTTATTTTGCATAATTAGGTTTGTGGGCAGCAGGAATGTAAGGTAAATGTCAGCTTCTCGTATGAACCGGGCTGGAGTGATTTTAACGTGTGTTCAGTGTAGAAAGAAGACTTTCACTCCTGAAATGCCGATCATTGTGTTTAATGTGATGAGTCGAATACGTCGTTGAGTTGTTTGGACTTGGACAAATAGTTTCACAAATGAGGAAAGTAAAGCCGCTTTACTTAGAGATGCAGCAAAGTCAACAGGAGAGCCACTTTTACCGCAAAGTATGAAAAGTTACATAGCTTATCAGTTTGTCAATATGCAATGTAATACAAAAATGTAAAAAAAAATATATTTAAGTTTTTTTTTTTTTTTTTTTTTTGCTTCAATATTAATCCATTGTGTATCTAAGAGCATTGTTCGGCCCTAAGAGCTAGAACTTTTGCAAAAACAGCTCCGCATGATGGACGTAAGTTCAGAGTAAGTTTTTGTAGGCCATCCATCTAGTAATTCCGCTGTTTTGGGGAATTTTTAGAATATAAATTACTTTGCAATAGAGCAACCAGTTGTTCGTGTATTTACGTTCTCATCTAACCAGACGGCAAATGCTGAAGACACTGCGAACGTAATGTGCATGTGCTCTTCACTATTTGCAAAATATAGATATAGATATAGATATGCAATATAGACGACGCTATTGTTTACAAAACAACTGTAGCACATGCCGCTGAGGTGAGGGGCTCGACATTTAGCCAATCACAACACACTTGTCCAGCTAACAAAATCATTTTTAAAACATTCTGAAAGCATTTAAGGGGATCCTATAATATTTAAATATAGATTTACAGCAGTAACAACTACTTTTTTTTTTTTTATGTCTTATCACATTTTTAATTATGAAGTTTTTATTATAAACCTGGTGATTATCTCTCAGGACAACCGCCATAATAAAACATGATATTTACCATCTGAGTCAAGTCAACAAATGTAAAAGTTAGTCATCTATTAATTATCTTGTCAAATATTGTGTCTTTAGCCCCATGCAACAGCAGGGGTGAGTTTTACTCCAAATACCATAATTTTACATATTCTTTTCGTTTTTGAAAAACGGTTGCTTAAATTAGTTTGAACCAAACTGGTAATCATTAAGACAACTTTTATCTAATTTAGCGTTTCTCATTTGCTACCTAAATCTACAACATACAGCCATATCATAAATCAAAGCACATGACAGACAGTTGTCGGAGAACCTGAAATGCATGACCGAATGAACGATAGCAGTCTGTATTTGAAGTACACAAGCCGCTGCCGGTGTGAAAGCACAATGGGCGCGTTCAGGTTCCCGCTTCCTTTGCTCTGCTTGTACATCCAGTTTGAAACCGGCCTACACATTTTATCATTTCATTAGCAAGTAATGCAATACAAACAAAACGTTAACAAACATTTAAAACATGTATCTATATTTCCCTTGCTCCAAATAACTCCCTTAACTTTAGCAGTGTGCAGAACAGAAAAAGAAACAAAAGTATGAGTAAAATCAAACACAAATTCACTGTAAAAATTTATTCTAAACGGTTAAAGCACGTTTCAGATGCTAAAAAGCGCAATTTAGATTCCATAAAATGCAGTAGCCTACTGTAAAGCATATCTTTGCAAGACCAACTGCAGTCAGCGCATCCTGTTTGCTTTCATTATTTTACAAAAGTGCAATGTTTTGTTGTTATTGTGAGTGCACACAAAAACGTAGAGTCTTTATGGATTCGAAAGATGTATCAGCTACTCATATCTGTTATGTGGAAAAATTATTTCACCTTTAAAAGGTATAATTGCTGCTTTTTGCAGTTCAAATATTGTTTGTGATGAAAATTTTTTTTTAGTTATTTTACCTAAGGATCGCTGCCATTTCTTACAGATTTCTGCTCATTCAAAATCGTTAAAAAAAGTATAGCACTGTAAAATTAGCCCACATTTGTTTTAACCCTTTAGGCGCCAAGGTTTTTTTTTTGGAAAAAATGCAAATTTTGACATCAAGACTTCAAAAGCTTGTGGCTTGAAAGGGCTTAAAGATAGAGATCAACTGTAAATTAGAAAAATGTTGGGCATGACCAAAAGTTTATGTGGGGTGTAAATATACTCATCTAATTTGCATATTATGACGTCATCATGGGGGCGGCATTATTGAATTTCATAATATTCAGGAAATAGTAGATATTGAATTGATGTTATTTTTTTTGTCTTTTTATCCTCATTCCAAATGATCAGAAAAGAGGATACCAACAATAAAACAGGAAAAAGTACTAAATTATTACTATTCTATATAGTAAAATGCATGTGAACAGTAGCTAACTTTTTGAACAGTTAATCACAATATTCAGGAAATAATAAATATTGAATGGATATTTGAACTTATTTGCACATGTTTTTGTCTTTTATCCTTATTCCAAATGATCAGAAAAGAGCAAACCAACAATTCTAAGGGACCACGCCCTTTAGGGGCCCCCAGAGATCTGCTTTGGTGTGGTAGAGGGGGCCCAACCTCATATTTTGTCATAGGGCCCAAAATTGCGAGCGGCGCCCCTGGTTACATCAAACGTTTCTCGGGAACGTCGAGCTGCGTCATAGCGCTGTGGGAACGCCCTCAGCGTGACCATGCTCTGAACACGTGTAATCTCGTCCAAGAAGCGCGTATGACGTCACGGGCGGGGTGATGCAGAGAACCAGGAAGCTACAAAGCATGTGCGGTGAACGCGGCCGGCAGCTTCTGTCTTTCAGTCGCTCTCTCTGTGTGTCTTTGTCTGTCAGTACTTTTTTTCCGGGCCAGTTTGCACCAATTTTATTTGAGTACTGACATGTCTAGAAAGGGTGAAAACAAACAGTTTAAGCAGTGTGTTCCTCCCTGCCCTCGTTACATCACGGCAGAGGACACACATGCTTTATGTGTTGTTTGTTTGGGGGCGAAGCATGCCCAGTCAGCCTTTGAGGAGGCTGACTGTGTGCATTGTTCGCGGCTGCCGCTGCGTACACTTCGCTCCTGGAGGGCTCTTTTTGAGAAAGGAGCCCTCACAAGCGTTCCTCAGGGATCAGGTCCCGCTTTCGCTGAGGCGTAGCGGCGCTTGCAAATGGATCTTTTAACAGGAGTGGAGATGGGTGAACCCCTTTCTCCCTCCTCCCTTATGAGATTCTCCGCTCTCTCTGGATCGGAATCCCTCTCGGTTTCTTCCATCCAGGAAGAGCGCTCGTCCCTCCGGCTATCTTCCTCCGAAGAGGAAGACGTCAAGATGGTCGAGGAGGCTGGGGACACGCCCTCCCAGCCCGCACAGTATGAGGAGCTTGTGGAGGTGGTAACTCGGGCAGTTGCAAAATTGAATTTAGATTGGCCCGCTGTTACACCTATGGAGCCGCCTAAAAGCAGATTAGACAAGAGGTATCTGCGCTCCAAACCACCACCTCCACGCCGGGGCTTACCTTTCTTTCCGGATATCCACACTGAGGTGTCGAGATCATGGATCAAGCCTTTCTCTACCTGTGTTTACTCTCCCAACGCCTCTAATTACAGCAATGTGGTTGGGACGGGTGAACACGGTTACAGAGCAGAACAGACGCTCGCTAGCTATCTCTCACCTGGCTCGGCATCGTCTCTGAGAGCCCCGGTTTTACCCAGCAAGCCTCTTCGCACTACATCCTCCTTGCTGGGTAAAGGGTACTCGGCAGCTGGTCAAGCTGGTGCTTGCTTGCACACCATGGCGGTGTTGCAAGCATACCAAGCTGACATGCTGAAGGAGCTTGGAGATGGCGAGGAAGTGAAGGTGGACGACGTATGCGAGCTGCGTTGTACCGCCGACCTAGCTCTGCAGATAGGCACCTCTGGCTGACCCTGTCAGACATGAAGAATAAAGACAGGAAGGAGCTTGGAGATGGCGAGGAAGTGAAGGTGGACGACGTATGCGAGCTGCGTTGTACCGCCGACCTAGCTCTGCAGATAGGCACCTCTGGCTGACCCTGTCAGACATGAAGAATAAAGACAGGGTCTACCTCTTTGACGCCCCGCTTCTGCCCTCAGGCATATTCGGCGATTCAGTTGAGACAGTCGTCGATAGGTTTCATCAATCTAGGCAGCAAGTGGCGGCTTTCCAGAGGTTCCTTCCTCGCCACTCTCGCTCTGGGGCTGCTGGGCGGGAGCAGCCCCTCCCAAGTACCTCTTCCTCATACCGTGATGCACAAAGACAGAGCGTCGCCTCCCGCGCTCCTCCTGTTCGGGGTCGGGAGTCTCAGCGGCGCTCTAAGCCCGGGGCCTCGAGGCCTAAGTTCGACAGGGCAGTCAGGACTTCTGAGGGCAGGTCCCCCTGGGGAAGGACACATGTGCATCCTTCCTCAGTGCCCTCAGGGGATCGGTCTGCTAACCCTGCCACCCTCGGTGCTTCAGGGCGCAGCGGTCTCCAGCGAGTCTCTTTCTCCACTTCCACTCATTACATCAGCAGGGCAGGGGGGCTCGCCATCTCTAGTAACATCAGAGGTCAGCCTTGAGAGGCTGATTCCCTTAGTAGAACATTTAGCAGCGTGGAAACTTCGGCCAAACTTGTCTCAATGGGTCCTGCACACTGTAGAAAGAGGTCACAGAATTCAGTTTGGTTCTCGGCCACCACCTTTTCAAGGGGTTCTTCCCACTCTTGTGGGCCCTCAACAGGCTCTGATATTACAGCAAGAAGTAGAAACTCTATTGAGGAAGGAGGCCATCGAGGTGGTCCCTCCTCATCTCAGAGAATCCGGGTTCTACAGCCGTTACTTCATAGTTCCAAAAAAAGGATGGATGGTTGCGTCCCATTTTATACCTCCGACTACTAAACCGGGCGGTCATGAAACTCAAATTCAGAATGCTTACTATCAAGCAAGTCGTGTCTCAAATCAGGTCCGAGGACTGGTTTGTCACAATAGATCTCAAAAACACGTACTTCCATATCTACATCCTTCCACAACACAGGAAGTTCCTGAGGTTCACTTTTGGGGACATAGCTTACCAATACAGAGTTCTTCCGTTCTGCCTAGCACTTTCGCCATGAACTTTCACCAAATGCATGGATGCAGCTTTGGCTCCTCTTCGGATGCAAGGCATCCGCATTCTAAACTATAATAGACAACTGGCTGATCCTAGCACAGTCAGAGCAGTTAGCGGTTCGGCATCGAGATGTCGTTCTTGCCCACATGAAAAGTTTGGGGTTAAGACTAAACTCCAAGAAAAGCGTGTTCTCCCCATCTCAAAGGACCACTTATCTTGGAGTAGTGTGGGATTCGACCACGATGCAGGCACGTCTGTCTTCTGCTCGGATCTAGTCGATTCTCACGTTAGTCAACAGAGTCAGAATAGGTCAGTCTCTCACTGTCAAGCAGTTTTAAGTCCTGCTGGGTCTGATGGCAGCTGCGTCCAATGTAATACCTTTTGGCCTGCTGTACATGAGACCTCTACAGTGGTGGCTCAGGACCAAGGGGTTTTCCCGGAGGGGCAACCCGCTTCGCATGATCAAGGTAACGCGGCATTGCTTTCGTGCCTTAGACATGTGGCGGAAACCTTGGTTCCTATCTCAGGGCCCGGTTTTGGGAGCTCCATGTCGTAGAGTAACTTTAACAACGGATGCATCCCTCATCGGTTGGGCAGCGGTCATGAGTGGCCACTTGGCCCAGGGTCTGTGGAGCGGTCGCCATCTTACGTGGCATATCAATTGCCTTGAAATGCAGGCGGTGTCCCTAGCTTTGAAACACTTTCTCCCAGACCTGAGATACCACCATGTGTTGGTCCGCACCGACAACACAGCGGCGGTCGCTTATATCGACCACCAGGGAGGTCTGCGCTCGCACCCCTTGAACAAGCTGGCACACCAGATCCTTGTGTGGTCCCAGGGAAAACTTCTCTCTTTAAGAGCAATTCACATCCCTGGATATCTCAATGTGGGAGCAGACATCCTGTCGAGACAGGGGCTGAGGCCCGGGGGAATGGAGACTTCACCCAGATGTGGTGGAGCTCATTTGGATCAAGTTTGGATCTTTTTGCGACTCAGGAGACGAAGCAATGTCCCCTTTGGTTCTGTCCGAGTCATCCAGCTCCCCTGAGACTGGACGCTATGGTACAGACGTGGCCGAGAACAGCAGAAGCTTAACTGTATGTGTCCAGTGCGAGCACTGGACGCATTTGTCCACAGAGCTGCCCAGTGGAGGAAGACGGACCAATTGTTTGTTTGCTTTGGTCCCATAATAGAGGTCTTCCTGTTACTAAGCAAACATTAAGTTGGTGGATTACGGATGTCATCTCTACCTCCTATGAGTCCTCTGGCCTCCCCTCTCCCTTCGGGGTCAAGGCTCACTCTACTCGTAAAGTGGCGGCCTCTAAGGCCTTCTTATCAGGTGTGTCTGTCCAAGACATCTGCAACGTGGCGGGATGGTCCATGCCTCTTACCTTCGTGAGGTTCTACGAGTTAGACCTCCCCTCTACTCCGGGCACCCTTGCCCTGTCCTCTGATTGTTTGTAACAGGCCTTTTTACCTGGGCGTTTCTGCCCTCTCTCCTTATGTCCTGCTCAAAACCAGCAGGGTGTTTTTCCGGGCCTTTTTCTGCCCTTCTCTCATTCTTACCCACACAGCAGGGATTTTTAATTCTGGCGGCGTGGGCATATCGTTCCCAAAGCGTTACGACGCAGCTCAGCATTCCCGAAGGGAACCCCTAGTTCCGCGAGGGAACGAGACACTGCGTCGCTAAACCACAATTCGGGCATCCCTGCGAGCGCTCCTGGTGGCAGAAGCTGCCAGCCGCGTTCACCGCACGTGCTTTATAGCTTCCTATAACGTCACACGCACTTCTCTATTGGACGAGATTACATGCGTGGTCACGCTGAGGGCGTGCCTCAGTTTCATAAACGATTAATGATTAATTAATACATTAATAAAAACAAGAAATTTAAAACAATACAAATGTATGGTCGCTCTCTTGATGCAACAAAGTTTGTATTTGATGATCCTCAGAACCTTCATGTAGTTGATCAAACATATTTAATAACTTTCTCTATAGAAACATTAACATGTCAATAATGTTTTAAAAGGAATAATTTAAAGCACAGCGTACCTCTTTCATGGAAAGTTTAATTGATGCATAATTTATAAAATTGCAACCGAATTTTATGCAGTTTTCTACAGTAACTTTTTTTTATATCAAGGTTCTTCTCTATGTCCTTTCACTTCATAATGTCCCTTCACGTTTTTTTTTTTAATGAATTACTGACAAATGGACTGTTTTTACTTTTGTTTCAGAGTTGAATGAAATAATCAGGAGAAAGAAGAATTGGAGATTTTGAGAAAAAAAGGGCCAAAAAATCTTTCACCTGCACTCAGTGTAGAAAGAGTTTTACACTTAATCCAGAACATTGAAAAATGCCTCCGAAAATAGATACTGGTGTGAAAGACACATGCTTCGAGTGTGGGAAGACTTTTAGTTCAGCGGGCCATTTAAAAGTGCATGAGAGGATTCACACTGGAGAGAGACCGTACAAGTGTTCACACTGTGACATGAGATTCAATCAGGCAGGAAGCCTGAAAAGACATGAGAGGATCCACACTGGAGAGAAACCGTTTGCATGTGATCAGTGCGGAAAAAGATTTTCAAGAGATACAGCCCTGAAACAGCACGTGGTAGTTCATACAAAGGAGAAGCCACATTCATGTAATGTGTGTGGAAATAGATTTTCACATCGACAAAGTTTGAAAGAACATGAGAAAATACACACTGGTGTCAGAGAGTACATGTGCTTTGAGTGTGAGAAGACTTTCATTTCAACAAAGTGTTTAAAACTGCACCAGAGGATCCACACTGGAGAAAAACCCTACAAGTGTTCACACTGTGACAAAAGATTCAGAGTGTTAGCACAGATGAAAACACACGAGATGATCCACACTGGAAATAAACCGTTCACATGTGATCAGTGCGGGAAGAGTTTCACACTAAAAGCAAGCCTTACAAGCCATATGCGGGTTCATACTGGAGAGAAACCGTACACTTGTAATCAATGCGGAAATAATTTCTCATACTCATCGGCGCTTAAGATTCACATGGCCCTCCACACTGGAGAGAAATCGTATGCATGTGATCAATGTAACAAAACATTTTTGAGAGCTTTAGACCTTAAAAGGCACCTGACAGTTCATACAAAAGAAAAGCCACATCCATGTCCTTTGTGTGAAAAGTGTTTTGCACGTCCAGCACATTTAAAAGAGCATCAGAAAGTTCACACTGGTGTGCGAGACTACATGTGCTTTGAGTGTGAAAAGACTTTTACTTCAGTGAGCAGTTTAAAACTGCACCAGAGGATTCACACTGGAGAAAAACCTTACAAGTGTTCACGCTGTGACAAGAGATTCAGCAATTCAGGATTTCTGAAAATACATGAGAGGATTCACACTGGAGAGAAACCGTACAAGTGTTCACACTGTGATAAGAGATTCAGTCAGTCAGGAAGCCTGAAAACACATGAGAGGGTCCACTCTGGAGAGAAACCACACACATGTGATCTGTGCGGCAAGAGTTTTGCAATAAAATGGTGCCTTAAAGACCATATGAGGATTCATACTGGAGAGAAACCATTCTCTTGCGATCAGTGTGGGAAGAGATTTACAAAGTCTTTACACCTTAAAAAACACATGGACATCCACACTGGAGAGAAACCTTATAAGTGTTCACACTGTGACAAGAGATTCAAAGATTCAGGAAATCTGAAACTACATGAGAAGATACACACTGGAGAAAAACCGTATTAATGCACTGAATGTGGGAAGAGTTTCAAACATTCAACTTCTCAACAAAGTCATTCAAAAAACAATCACAGCGAGTAGATCATCTTCAGATCCAGGACTTTCAGGTCTGATGTCATGTTTTCTCCAAATGTGACGCAGTAATGCATCAAGCAGTGAAATATCATCTAGATAAATCATTACAAGCAACATGAGCAATAAACATTATCTACAGTTTTCAGACTGAATAAAGTTCATCTTTATCTTCAAACCCATCAGATTCAACTGTGAGGTTCAAATTAAAAAATAAAACACCTGTCTTGTGGCCATCCCTACTTGTAAGTCAGTTGGAGAGATCCAGCTGATTATTTTTGCTTATACTTAACCTGTTTCTGTATTTGCTGATTAATGTAATTATTGATCAAAATTAAATTTTTAATTAATACACTGTTAGTTTCACTTTTTATATTTTATCAATAACTTTTATTGTCTACTGATTATATTTGAATTTGAAGAAAAAAAATGTTGTTTTTATATAATTTTAGTTTCAGTATCTAAAAGCCATGAAGTATTGCAAATGTTTTTATGCTTTCATATCTCAAAAAGCATTTATTTACCTAATAAACTATATTTTACTCCACTCCATGACTGAGATTGAATGAGTTTCTCTAGCGGTGGACAGATCAATTCTAATATTGATACAAATGTTGATATTGGTATCGGATCAATACAAGCCTGGCAAGGCTCAGTCAGGTTCAGTTTCTCTTATCTATGTTTAATGCATTACTTCTGTTTCAACAAAGAGTTGACATGCCTGTGTGTGTATATATGCCACTTCTTTCACATCTCAAAAGTACCTGTTTGCTCGCCTACACTCTTAAAAGTAAAGGTGCTTCGTGATGCCATAGAAAAACCTTTTAGTCTAAATGGTTCCATAAGGAACCTTTAACATCTGAAGAACCTTTATTCACAAAAGGTTCTTTGTGGTGAAAACGTGATTAAAAAATGGTAACAGATTTTTTTTGTGGAACCAAAAATAGTTCTTCTATGGCATCGCTGTGAAGAAACTTTTAAAGCACCTTTATTTTTTAAGAGTGTACCATATAGTAGGGAAGTATGCCATTTCTGATGCACCCAGTGTAAACTGTTGGTCGAATATTGCCATAATGAAAACAGTGCAGTCAGTTTTAGAAAAGAGAAAAGACGAAAAACACTGACTGCTTTGGAATGAATCACTTCAGTAGCCCTAATAAGGATTAAAATATGTCTGCTTGAATGTGCAAGTTGTTATAAAGAATGCGTATTATATAAGATTGATAGCTTTAATTCAAAAGAGGACGCATATTCTTGTTACTTTATGAGAAGTGGTTTTATTTAATATAAATGCATGCTATGTGTGAATGTGTCACATGTTAATAGATGTTTTCCCTGGGAACATATTATAAGGAAAAAAAGGTCAAAGTGGTCTAGAAGGAATCTCAGTCTGGTTCTTGTCTCCTATAGGTGGGGGAAATCAATCGGAGGAAGTCTTTAGCTCATGCTTTCCATCGTGGATTTACATGTGTTGATCTTGCTGTGCTTGAGCATAGTATTTGAGCATACTCTTATTTACTTGCCCCACATTTGACAATCACCTTACTGAGTTTAATTATCAATAAGTGCTCTTTTGTTTTAATGCTGAAAGCTGTTCAAGCTGTGAAAGAGTTGGTTGGTTAGGAACTGTTTTCTTTCTAAACTACAGGGTCTGTGGATTATCTTAACCCGGACATGATTTCTGGAAAAGACATTGCTGTGGAGTGAGAATGGTTCTGCCTATGATACTAATGATGTATTCATTTCATTTAAAGGATCTAAGTGTAAAGGTTGCCTTACTGCCTGAAGTCAACATAATCGATTTAAGCCTGCTATCAATTCTTAATTGAATAATTTGGTTTTGAATTAAAATAAATGTTTTAAACGACCTATATTTGCAACAGTCTTTGTTTTAAAACAAGTAATTATAAATCTATTATGAAATTGGTAATATCAAAACGGCTAAGCAATTAGTTAAGTATTAAGGTCATTGCACACTGTTAAGGAAGCATTCCGATGAGACAGGTAAGTGAATAGGTACCAGGTTTATTGATTTATTGATTTTATCACTGATGGCTGTGTGTGGCGTGCTTATATGTGCAGGGGTCGATTGCTTGCAGGTGCGTGTGATTAGAATTCCGGTGAGTTTGAGGTTTTTTTTTTGTATTCCCCATCATTTCCAATCAAAATGCTTTCTACGGATGTCAAAACCAAAAAATCGAACCTGATCCAAACTTCTTTTTTTTTTTTTTATGACGGATGAATTTGGAGGCAGTGTGTAAATGCTTGTGGTTAACAAATTTTGTAACTGCCGTGTGGCATGTTACTTGCTGCCTGATTCATGGTTTAGAAGATTTAGGGGCCGTTCACATGTCGCGCCTAAAAACGCGTGGAAAACGCTAGGCGCGTCGCTTTCTTCGGGGCCGTTCACATGTCGCCCCTAAAAACGCGTGGAAAACGCTAGGCGCGTCGCTTTCTTCCTTGTCAACAAAGCGCTCGCTTGCGCTCCGGAAGCGTCTGCCGTTTCTAAGCAACCATCAGCTGCGCTCTAGCTCCAAGCTGCGGTGCGCTTGCTGCATTCTGAAAAGTTGAGATGTTTTTATCTCGATGCGGCACGGACGCGCCTGGAAAAAACGAGCGCGTCGCACCGCGTGCGCGTCGCGACCGTGTCGCTTCCAATATGCGCGCGCAAGCCGCGCGTCTCCATTTGAAATAACGAACTTGCGCGCGCAAAAGACGCTTCATGTGAACGGCCCCTAAATCTTTATTCCACATGTAGGAGATATGCATTTTGCAGTGAAGTTGCAGAATGGAACTTCTAAAGTTGACTGGTTAGTGGTTATATTTTATTTCTCCCCTCTACTTAGGTGTTGCTTTATGGTTTACAAGGCGTGATTTTAAAAGCAGTGTGCATGGCCTATGCTTCTACGGTGGCGCCTCCAGGATTTTTTTTCATAGCGAAAGAGAGTAAATTTTAAAATTTTCATTTTGAAAAGTAGCGCGATCATGCGCACACAATAGCGTAAAGCTTGCCACAAAGCACCGGCAAAAGTAATTACCATGAATGTGCGAAATAGGAGGAAATAGTAAGGAAATATTTTTTTAAAAAATAATGCTGACGATCCTGACACGCCATTTCCTCGGCCCCGCCTTTATATAGAGAATTGCATCTTCAAGGATTTCATAGCCCAATAAAAGATTTTGCTTTCGGTTTCGGTTCATCATT
Source organism: Garra rufa (assembly GCF_049309525.1). NCBI lineage: Eukaryota > Metazoa > Chordata > Actinopteri > Cypriniformes > Cyprinidae > Garra > Garra rufa. Next base: position 9,124,411 of record NC_133361.1, read on the forward strand.
GTGAAACGCTCCCGTTCAAGACCAAGACGGCAGAAGCGCATCGTCTGTTATCTTTTTTTATATAAAGTCACAAAGTTTTGTTGATATTGCGAGTGCACACAAATAAACGTAGACCCTTTACAGCTCCAAATGATATATTACTCATACTTTTATGAGCAAAATGTATGCCGTATTTTAAATTGTTTTCAGTGCAAGTGATCGCGATGGCGTTTCCAAGTCCTATAAGCCCGCTTTAGCTTTCACTTAAATTTGCGCACAAACGATTGGATATGGGTCTAACAGCGTACATTTATAGGTTACACGTTTAAACTAACTTATATAATATGCTTGCCTTGAACTGTTTAATATCTATAGATTTTATTTCATGCAAGTCGTGATTATTTGAGAAGGCTAAATTGATTAATCATAAGCTATGATCGACTAGCTGGTCGTTTTGAAAATCAAAAACTTACATTTACAATTTCCTAAATTAAATTAATATATTAAAGAAACGAAATATAATCACTTTGTCATTACATACAGCTGACCACCTTCTCAATCTTACAGGTGAGGGCATATTTACTTGAAATGGAATGGTTTTTGGGGATTTTTGTGATGTGAATGAAGTTCTTGAGAAATAGCGGGTAAAGAACAGAATATAGAACATCTTCCTCTTTGTGATCCAATCTTCTTCACACTCCAGAACAGCAGGTGGCGGTATGCACCTTTACAGTTGGTTTGCAACCCGCCCATAAATGCACAGAAAAAGAAGTAGTAGGTGCGAGAATTACTTTGGTGTGTCAATGCGCACGGGAGTGAGAGTTGTAAGATGAGGGTGAGTCCTCTTTCTCTTCTCTTCTCTTATTTATTAGTTGCCTTTTACTGTCATGCATGGGTTATTTTGCATAATTAGGTTTGTGGGCAGCAGGAATGTAAGGTAAATGTCAGCTTCTCGTATGAACCGGGCTGGAGTGATTTTAACGTGTGTTCAGTGTAGAAAGAAGACTTTCACTCCTGAAATGCCGATCATTGTGTTTAATGTGATGAGTCGAATACGTCGTTGAGTTGTTTGGACTTGGACAAATAGTTTCACAAATGAGGAAAGTAAAGCCGCTTTACTTAGAGATGCAGCAAAGTCAACAGGAGAGCCACTTTTACCGCAAAGTATGAAAAGTTACATAGCTTATCAGTTTGTCAATATGCAATGTAATACAAAAATGTAAAAAAAAATATATTTAAGTTTTTTTTTTTTTTTTTTTTTTGCTTCAATATTAATCCATTGTGTATCTAAGAGCATTGTTCGGCCCTAAGAGCTAGAACTTTTGCAAAAACAGCTCCGCATGATGGACGTAAGTTCAGAGTAAGTTTTTGTAGGCCATCCATCTAGTAATTCCGCTGTTTTGGGGAATTTTTAGAATATAAATTACTTTGCAATAGAGCAACCAGTTGTTCGTGTATTTACGTTCTCATCTAACCAGACGGCAAATGCTGAAGACACTGCGAACGTAATGTGCATGTGCTCTTCACTATTTGCAAAATATAGATATAGATATAGATATGCAATATAGACGACGCTATTGTTTACAAAACAACTGTAGCACATGCCGCTGAGGTGAGGGGCTCGACATTTAGCCAATCACAACACACTTGTCCAGCTAACAAAATCATTTTTAAAACATTCTGAAAGCATTTAAGGGGATCCTATAATATTTAAATATAGATTTACAGCAGTAACAACTACTTTTTTTTTTTTTATGTCTTATCACATTTTTAATTATGAAGTTTTTATTATAAACCTGGTGATTATCTCTCAGGACAACCGCCATAATAAAACATGATATTTACCATCTGAGTCAAGTCAACAAATGTAAAAGTTAGTCATCTATTAATTATCTTGTCAAATATTGTGTCTTTAGCCCCATGCAACAGCAGGGGTGAGTTTTACTCCAAATACCATAATTTTACATATTCTTTTCGTTTTTGAAAAACGGTTGCTTAAATTAGTTTGAACCAAACTGGTAATCATTAAGACAACTTTTATCTAATTTAGCGTTTCTCATTTGCTACCTAAATCTACAACATACAGCCATATCATAAATCAAAGCACATGACAGACAGTTGTCGGAGAACCTGAAATGCATGACCGAATGAACGATAGCAGTCTGTATTTGAAGTACACAAGCCGCTGCCGGTGTGAAAGCACAATGGGCGCGTTCAGGTTCCCGCTTCCTTTGCTCTGCTTGTACATCCAGTTTGAAACCGGCCTACACATTTTATCATTTCATTAGCAAGTAATGCAATACAAACAAAACGTTAACAAACATTTAAAACATGTATCTATATTTCCCTTGCTCCAAATAACTCCCTTAACTTTAGCAGTGTGCAGAACAGAAAAAGAAACAAAAGTATGAGTAAAATCAAACACAAATTCACTGTAAAAATTTATTCTAAACGGTTAAAGCACGTTTCAGATGCTAAAAAGCGCAATTTAGATTCCATAAAATGCAGTAGCCTACTGTAAAGCATATCTTTGCAAGACCAACTGCAGTCAGCGCATCCTGTTTGCTTTCATTATTTTACAAAAGTGCAATGTTTTGTTGTTATTGTGAGTGCACACAAAAACGTAGAGTCTTTATGGATTCGAAAGATGTATCAGCTACTCATATCTGTTATGTGGAAAAATTATTTCACCTTTAAAAGGTATAATTGCTGCTTTTTGCAGTTCAAATATTGTTTGTGATGAAAATTTTTTTTTAGTTATTTTACCTAAGGATCGCTGCCATTTCTTACAGATTTCTGCTCATTCAAAATCGTTAAAAAAAGTATAGCACTGTAAAATTAGCCCACATTTGTTTTAACCCTTTAGGCGCCAAGGTTTTTTTTTTGGAAAAAATGCAAATTTTGACATCAAGACTTCAAAAGCTTGTGGCTTGAAAGGGCTTAAAGATAGAGATCAACTGTAAATTAGAAAAATGTTGGGCATGACCAAAAGTTTATGTGGGGTGTAAATATACTCATCTAATTTGCATATTATGACGTCATCATGGGGGCGGCATTATTGAATTTCATAATATTCAGGAAATAGTAGATATTGAATTGATGTTATTTTTTTTGTCTTTTTATCCTCATTCCAAATGATCAGAAAAGAGGATACCAACAATAAAACAGGAAAAAGTACTAAATTATTACTATTCTATATAGTAAAATGCATGTGAACAGTAGCTAACTTTTTGAACAGTTAATCACAATATTCAGGAAATAATAAATATTGAATGGATATTTGAACTTATTTGCACATGTTTTTGTCTTTTATCCTTATTCCAAATGATCAGAAAAGAGCAAACCAACAATTCTAAGGGACCACGCCCTTTAGGGGCCCCCAGAGATCTGCTTTGGTGTGGTAGAGGGGGCCCAACCTCATATTTTGTCATAGGGCCCAAAATTGCGAGCGGCGCCCCTGGTTACATCAAACGTTTCTCGGGAACGTCGAGCTGCGTCATAGCGCTGTGGGAACGCCCTCAGCGTGACCATGCTCTGAACACGTGTAATCTCGTCCAAGAAGCGCGTATGACGTCACGGGCGGGGTGATGCAGAGAACCAGGAAGCTACAAAGCATGTGCGGTGAACGCGGCCGGCAGCTTCTGTCTTTCAGTCGCTCTCTCTGTGTGTCTTTGTCTGTCAGTACTTTTTTTCCGGGCCAGTTTGCACCAATTTTATTTGAGTACTGACATGTCTAGAAAGGGTGAAAACAAACAGTTTAAGCAGTGTGTTCCTCCCTGCCCTCGTTACATCACGGCAGAGGACACACATGCTTTATGTGTTGTTTGTTTGGGGGCGAAGCATGCCCAGTCAGCCTTTGAGGAGGCTGACTGTGTGCATTGTTCGCGGCTGCCGCTGCGTACACTTCGCTCCTGGAGGGCTCTTTTTGAGAAAGGAGCCCTCACAAGCGTTCCTCAGGGATCAGGTCCCGCTTTCGCTGAGGCGTAGCGGCGCTTGCAAATGGATCTTTTAACAGGAGTGGAGATGGGTGAACCCCTTTCTCCCTCCTCCCTTATGAGATTCTCCGCTCTCTCTGGATCGGAATCCCTCTCGGTTTCTTCCATCCAGGAAGAGCGCTCGTCCCTCCGGCTATCTTCCTCCGAAGAGGAAGACGTCAAGATGGTCGAGGAGGCTGGGGACACGCCCTCCCAGCCCGCACAGTATGAGGAGCTTGTGGAGGTGGTAACTCGGGCAGTTGCAAAATTGAATTTAGATTGGCCCGCTGTTACACCTATGGAGCCGCCTAAAAGCAGATTAGACAAGAGGTATCTGCGCTCCAAACCACCACCTCCACGCCGGGGCTTACCTTTCTTTCCGGATATCCACACTGAGGTGTCGAGATCATGGATCAAGCCTTTCTCTACCTGTGTTTACTCTCCCAACGCCTCTAATTACAGCAATGTGGTTGGGACGGGTGAACACGGTTACAGAGCAGAACAGACGCTCGCTAGCTATCTCTCACCTGGCTCGGCATCGTCTCTGAGAGCCCCGGTTTTACCCAGCAAGCCTCTTCGCACTACATCCTCCTTGCTGGGTAAAGGGTACTCGGCAGCTGGTCAAGCTGGTGCTTGCTTGCACACCATGGCGGTGTTGCAAGCATACCAAGCTGACATGCTGAAGGAGCTTGGAGATGGCGAGGAAGTGAAGGTGGACGACGTATGCGAGCTGCGTTGTACCGCCGACCTAGCTCTGCAGATAGGCACCTCTGGCTGACCCTGTCAGACATGAAGAATAAAGACAGGAAGGAGCTTGGAGATGGCGAGGAAGTGAAGGTGGACGACGTATGCGAGCTGCGTTGTACCGCCGACCTAGCTCTGCAGATAGGCACCTCTGGCTGACCCTGTCAGACATGAAGAATAAAGACAGGGTCTACCTCTTTGACGCCCCGCTTCTGCCCTCAGGCATATTCGGCGATTCAGTTGAGACAGTCGTCGATAGGTTTCATCAATCTAGGCAGCAAGTGGCGGCTTTCCAGAGGTTCCTTCCTCGCCACTCTCGCTCTGGGGCTGCTGGGCGGGAGCAGCCCCTCCCAAGTACCTCTTCCTCATACCGTGATGCACAAAGACAGAGCGTCGCCTCCCGCGCTCCTCCTGTTCGGGGTCGGGAGTCTCAGCGGCGCTCTAAGCCCGGGGCCTCGAGGCCTAAGTTCGACAGGGCAGTCAGGACTTCTGAGGGCAGGTCCCCCTGGGGAAGGACACATGTGCATCCTTCCTCAGTGCCCTCAGGGGATCGGTCTGCTAACCCTGCCACCCTCGGTGCTTCAGGGCGCAGCGGTCTCCAGCGAGTCTCTTTCTCCACTTCCACTCATTACATCAGCAGGGCAGGGGGGCTCGCCATCTCTAGTAACATCAGAGGTCAGCCTTGAGAGGCTGATTCCCTTAGTAGAACATTTAGCAGCGTGGAAACTTCGGCCAAACTTGTCTCAATGGGTCCTGCACACTGTAGAAAGAGGTCACAGAATTCAGTTTGGTTCTCGGCCACCACCTTTTCAAGGGGTTCTTCCCACTCTTGTGGGCCCTCAACAGGCTCTGATATTACAGCAAGAAGTAGAAACTCTATTGAGGAAGGAGGCCATCGAGGTGGTCCCTCCTCATCTCAGAGAATCCGGGTTCTACAGCCGTTACTTCATAGTTCCAAAAAAAGGATGGATGGTTGCGTCCCATTTTATACCTCCGACTACTAAACCGGGCGGTCATGAAACTCAAATTCAGAATGCTTACTATCAAGCAAGTCGTGTCTCAAATCAGGTCCGAGGACTGGTTTGTCACAATAGATCTCAAAAACACGTACTTCCATATCTACATCCTTCCACAACACAGGAAGTTCCTGAGGTTCACTTTTGGGGACATAGCTTACCAATACAGAGTTCTTCCGTTCTGCCTAGCACTTTCGCCATGAACTTTCACCAAATGCATGGATGCAGCTTTGGCTCCTCTTCGGATGCAAGGCATCCGCATTCTAAACTATAATAGACAACTGGCTGATCCTAGCACAGTCAGAGCAGTTAGCGGTTCGGCATCGAGATGTCGTTCTTGCCCACATGAAAAGTTTGGGGTTAAGACTAAACTCCAAGAAAAGCGTGTTCTCCCCATCTCAAAGGACCACTTATCTTGGAGTAGTGTGGGATTCGACCACGATGCAGGCACGTCTGTCTTCTGCTCGGATCTAGTCGATTCTCACGTTAGTCAACAGAGTCAGAATAGGTCAGTCTCTCACTGTCAAGCAGTTTTAAGTCCTGCTGGGTCTGATGGCAGCTGCGTCCAATGTAATACCTTTTGGCCTGCTGTACATGAGACCTCTACAGTGGTGGCTCAGGACCAAGGGGTTTTCCCGGAGGGGCAACCCGCTTCGCATGATCAAGGTAACGCGGCATTGCTTTCGTGCCTTAGACATGTGGCGGAAACCTTGGTTCCTATCTCAGGGCCCGGTTTTGGGAGCTCCATGTCGTAGAGTAACTTTAACAACGGATGCATCCCTCATCGGTTGGGCAGCGGTCATGAGTGGCCACTTGGCCCAGGGTCTGTGGAGCGGTCGCCATCTTACGTGGCATATCAATTGCCTTGAAATGCAGGCGGTGTCCCTAGCTTTGAAACACTTTCTCCCAGACCTGAGATACCACCATGTGTTGGTCCGCACCGACAACACAGCGGCGGTCGCTTATATCGACCACCAGGGAGGTCTGCGCTCGCACCCCTTGAACAAGCTGGCACACCAGATCCTTGTGTGGTCCCAGGGAAAACTTCTCTCTTTAAGAGCAATTCACATCCCTGGATATCTCAATGTGGGAGCAGACATCCTGTCGAGACAGGGGCTGAGGCCCGGGGGAATGGAGACTTCACCCAGATGTGGTGGAGCTCATTTGGATCAAGTTTGGATCTTTTTGCGACTCAGGAGACGAAGCAATGTCCCCTTTGGTTCTGTCCGAGTCATCCAGCTCCCCTGAGACTGGACGCTATGGTACAGACGTGGCCGAGAACAGCAGAAGCTTAACTGTATGTGTCCAGTGCGAGCACTGGACGCATTTGTCCACAGAGCTGCCCAGTGGAGGAAGACGGACCAATTGTTTGTTTGCTTTGGTCCCATAATAGAGGTCTTCCTGTTACTAAGCAAACATTAAGTTGGTGGATTACGGATGTCATCTCTACCTCCTATGAGTCCTCTGGCCTCCCCTCTCCCTTCGGGGTCAAGGCTCACTCTACTCGTAAAGTGGCGGCCTCTAAGGCCTTCTTATCAGGTGTGTCTGTCCAAGACATCTGCAACGTGGCGGGATGGTCCATGCCTCTTACCTTCGTGAGGTTCTACGAGTTAGACCTCCCCTCTACTCCGGGCACCCTTGCCCTGTCCTCTGATTGTTTGTAACAGGCCTTTTTACCTGGGCGTTTCTGCCCTCTCTCCTTATGTCCTGCTCAAAACCAGCAGGGTGTTTTTCCGGGCCTTTTTCTGCCCTTCTCTCATTCTTACCCACACAGCAGGGATTTTTAATTCTGGCGGCGTGGGCATATCGTTCCCAAAGCGTTACGACGCAGCTCAGCATTCCCGAAGGGAACCCCTAGTTCCGCGAGGGAACGAGACACTGCGTCGCTAAACCACAATTCGGGCATCCCTGCGAGCGCTCCTGGTGGCAGAAGCTGCCAGCCGCGTTCACCGCACGTGCTTTATAGCTTCCTATAACGTCACACGCACTTCTCTATTGGACGAGATTACATGCGTGGTCACGCTGAGGGCGTGCCTCAGTTTCATAAACGATTAATGATTAATTAATACATTAATAAAAACAAGAAATTTAAAACAATACAAATGTATGGTCGCTCTCTTGATGCAACAAAGTTTGTATTTGATGATCCTCAGAACCTTCATGTAGTTGATCAAACATATTTAATAACTTTCTCTATAGAAACATTAACATGTCAATAATGTTTTAAAAGGAATAATTTAAAGCACAGCGTACCTCTTTCATGGAAAGTTTAATTGATGCATAATTTATAAAATTGCAACCGAATTTTATGCAGTTTTCTACAGTAACTTTTTTTTATATCAAGGTTCTTCTCTATGTCCTTTCACTTCATAATGTCCCTTCACGTTTTTTTTTTAATGAATTACTGACAAATGGACTGTTTTTACTTTTGTTTCAGAGTTGAATGAAATAATCAGGAGAAAGAAGAATTGGAGATTTTGAGAAAAAAAGGGCCAAAAAATCTTTCACCTGCACTCAGTGTAGAAAGAGTTTTACACTTAATCCAGAACATTGAAAAATGCCTCCGAAAATAGATACTGGTGTGAAAGACACATGCTTCGAGTGTGGGAAGACTTTTAGTTCAGCGGGCCATTTAAAAGTGCATGAGAGGATTCACACTGGAGAGAGACCGTACAAGTGTTCACACTGTGACATGAGATTCAATCAGGCAGGAAGCCTGAAAAGACATGAGAGGATCCACACTGGAGAGAAACCGTTTGCATGTGATCAGTGCGGAAAAAGATTTTCAAGAGATACAGCCCTGAAACAGCACGTGGTAGTTCATACAAAGGAGAAGCCACATTCATGTAATGTGTGTGGAAATAGATTTTCACATCGACAAAGTTTGAAAGAACATGAGAAAATACACACTGGTGTCAGAGAGTACATGTGCTTTGAGTGTGAGAAGACTTTCATTTCAACAAAGTGTTTAAAACTGCACCAGAGGATCCACACTGGAGAAAAACCCTACAAGTGTTCACACTGTGACAAAAGATTCAGAGTGTTAGCACAGATGAAAACACACGAGATGATCCACACTGGAAATAAACCGTTCACATGTGATCAGTGCGGGAAGAGTTTCACACTAAAAGCAAGCCTTACAAGCCATATGCGGGTTCATACTGGAGAGAAACCGTACACTTGTAATCAATGCGGAAATAATTTCTCATACTCATCGGCGCTTAAGATTCACATGGCCCTCCACACTGGAGAGAAATCGTATGCATGTGATCAATGTAACAAAACATTTTTGAGAGCTTTAGACCTTAAAAGGCACCTGACAGTTCATACAAAAGAAAAGCCACATCCATGTCCTTTGTGTGAAAAGTGTTTTGCACGTCCAGCACATTTAAAAGAGCATCAGAAAGTTCACACTGGTGTGCGAGACTACATGTGCTTTGAGTGTGAAAAGACTTTTACTTCAGTGAGCAGTTTAAAACTGCACCAGAGGATTCACACTGGAGAAAAACCTTACAAGTGTTCACGCTGTGACAAGAGATTCAGCAATTCAGGATTTCTGAAAATACATGAGAGGATTCACACTGGAGAGAAACCGTACAAGTGTTCACACTGTGATAAGAGATTCAGTCAGTCAGGAAGCCTGAAAACACATGAGAGGGTCCACTCTGGAGAGAAACCACACACATGTGATCTGTGCGGCAAGAGTTTTGCAATAAAATGGTGCCTTAAAGACCATATGAGGATTCATACTGGAGAGAAACCATTCTCTTGCGATCAGTGTGGGAAGAGATTTACAAAGTCTTTACACCTTAAAAAACACATGGACATCCACACTGGAGAGAAACCTTATAAGTGTTCACACTGTGACAAGAGATTCAAAGATTCAGGAAATCTGAAACTACATGAGAAGATACACACTGGAGAAAAACCGTATTAATGCACTGAATGTGGGAAGAGTTTCAAACATTCAACTTCTCAACAAAGTCATTCAAAAAACAATCACAGCGAGTAGATCATCTTCAGATCCAGGACTTTCAGGTCTGATGTCATGTTTTCTCCAAATGTGACGCAGTAATGCATCAAGCAGTGAAATATCATCTAGATAAATCATTACAAGCAACATGAGCAATAAACATTATCTACAGTTTTCAGACTGAATAAAGTTCATCTTTATCTTCAAACCCATCAGATTCAACTGTGAGGTTCAAATTAAAAAATAAAACACCTGTCTTGTGGCCATCCCTACTTGTAAGTCAGTTGGAGAGATCCAGCTGATTATTTTTGCTTATACTTAACCTGTTTCTGTATTTGCTGATTAATGTAATTATTGATCTTTTTTTTTTTTTTATTAATACACTGTTAGTTTCACTTTTTATATTTTATCAATAACTTTAATTGTCTACTGATTATATTTGAATTTGAAAAAAAAAAATGTTTTTATATAATTTTAGTTTCAGTATCTAAAAGCCATGAAGTATTGCAAATGTTTTTGGGCTTTCATATCTCAAAAAGCATTTATTTACCTAATAAACTATATTTTACTCCACTCCATGACTGAGATTGAATGAGTTTCTCTAGCGGTGGACAGATCAATTCTAATATTGATACAAATGTTGATATTGGTATCGGATCAATACAAGCCTGGCAAGGCTCAGTCAGGTTCAGTTTCTCTTATCTATGTTTAATGCATTACTTCTGTTTCAACAAAGAGTAGACATGCCTGTGTGTGTATATATGCCACTTCTTTCACATCTCAAAAGTACCTGTTTGCTCGCCTACACTCTTAAAAGTAAAGGTGCTTCGTGATGCCATAGAAAAACCTTTTAGTCTAAATGGTTCCATAAGGAACCTTTAACATCTGAAGAACCTTTATTCACAAAAGTTTCTTTGTGGTGAAAACGTGATTAAAAAATGGTAACAGATGTTTTTTTGTGGAACCAAAAATAGTTCTTCTATGGCATCGCTGTGAAGAAACTTTTAAAGCACCTTTATTTTTTAAGAGTGTACCATATAGTAGGGAAGTATGCCATTTCTGATGCACCCAGTGTAAACTGTTGGTCGAATATTGCCATAATGAAAACAGTGCAGTCAGTTTTAGAAAAGAGAAAAGACGAAAAACACTGACTGCTTTGGAATGAATCACTTCAGTAGCCCTAATAAGGATTAAAATATGTCTGCTTGAATGTGCAAGTTGTTATAAAGAATGCGTATTATATAAGATTGATAGCTTTAATTCAAAAGAGGACGCATATTCTTGTTACTTTATGAGAAGTGGTTTTATTTAATATAAATGCATGCTATGTGTGAATGTGTCACATGTTAATAGATGTTTTCCCTGGGAACATATTATAAGGGAAAAAAGGTCAAAGTGGTCTAGAAGGAATCTCAGTCTGGTTCTTGTCTCCTAGGTGGGGGAAATCAATCGGAGGAAGTCTTTAGCTCATGCTTTCCATCATGGATTTACATGTGTTGATCTTGCTGTGCACCTCTTTGAGCATAGTATTTGAGCATACTCTTATTTACTTGCCCCACATTTGACAATCACCTTACTGAGTTTAATTATCAATAAGTGCTCTTTTGTTTTAATGCTGAAAGCTGTTCAAGCTGTGAAAGAGTTGGTTGGTTAGGAACTGTTTTCTTTCTAAACTACAGGGTCTGTGGATTATCTTAACCCGGACATGATTTCTGGAAAAGACATTGCTGTGGAGTGAGAATGGTTCTGCCTATGATACTAATGATGTATTCATTTCATTTAAAGGATCTAAGTGTAAAGGTTGCCTTACTGCCTGAAGTCAACATAATCGATTTAAGCCTGCTGTCAATTCTTAATTGACTAATTTGGTTTTGAATTAAAATAAATGTTTTAAACGACCTATATTTGCAACTGTCTTGGTTTTAAAACAAGTAATTATAAATCTATTATGAAATTGGTAATATCAAAACGGTTAAGCAATTAGTTAAGTATTAAGGTCATTGCACACTGTTAAGGAAGCATTCCGATGAGACAGGTAAGTGAATAGGTACCAGGTTTATTGATTTATTGATTTTATCACTGATGGCTGTGTGTGGCGTGCTTATATGTGCAGGGGTCGATTGCTTGCAGGTGCGTGTGATTAGAATTCCGGTGAGTTTGAGTTTTTTTTTTTTTTTGTATTCCCCATCATTTCCAATCAAAATGCTTTCTACGGATGTCAAAACCAAAAAATCGAACCTGATCCAAACTTCTTTTTTTTTTATGACGGATGAATTTGGAGGCAGTGTGTAAATGCTTGTGGTTAACAAATTTTGTAACTGCCGTGTGGCATGTTACTTGCTGCCTGATTCATGGTTTAGAAGATTTAATCTTTATTCCACATGTAGGAGATATGCATTTTGCAGTGAAGTTGCAGAATGGAACTTCTAAAGTTGACTGGTTAGTGGTTATATTTTATTTCTCCCCTCTACTTAGGTGTTGCTTTATGGTTTACAAGGCGTGATTTTAAAAGCAGTGTGCATGGCCAACCCAGTCTCACGGCAGTTCGTGATATAGTCACGTAATTTAATCTATTTTTTCGTGGCAGGGGCACGTTTATTTCGCTATTTTCGTAAGTCCAGCACGTTTTTTGAAACTAATGCATTTCAATTGGATGCATATTTCGTGAAACTGCACGATTCTTTCTGCCAGTCGGGCTGCAGCAGAGAAGCTTTTTAATCAACATTTTTTCACGAGATCTTGGATTATGTGCAGTGCTGCTGCTAGCCATTTCGGTGCCCTAACCATAATTTCTTTATGATTTTAAACATAAAGAGAGCTTGCCAGTCTTTTATATACCTCCTACTGTCAAAGTCAAACTTGGCGCAATCCAACCGACCACTCCAGAGCAATTAAATACTCTTTGCTGAAAGGTGCCTAATAATATATAATGAAATAATATCGGAATTATAATTATTGACTATGATTATTGATTTTTCATTAGGCTAGTTTTGGTACCCCTCAGCACTGCGCGTGGTGGCAGTGGCGGCGTTGTATATTAATTATTATTTATTATTATTTCGGTCTTTTTCGGTTATTATTCCGAAGCAGGATTGCTTTGCTGTTTATTTATATTTTTAAAACTATAACGCTACATCTATGGGCATTTGTTATCATTGTATCCATTCATTTCTTTATTTTAATAATATTATTTGGGTCTTATTACCGGTGAAATGTTGCAGTAAGCCATCAGCGATAAGCGGGTCATTAACGACACTATAGGCTATCGCATTAAGCAGCCTTTACAATATATTTAGAGTCTAAAGAAAAAAAAAAAAAAAAATTGAAAAGCCCAAAGATCTGTAGGCCTATCTTTGCTAAATGAATTTAACATACGTTTGTGATGCCCTTTATTTTAAGTTTCTTTTTTCTTTTCTTTTTTGGTTCTTTTTATTTAAACTATATTGTTACTAAATTTGAAAATGTGTAAAAGTAATGTGTCAAGGACTTGATATTGAATTCTGTCATTTTAAAAATTCAATAAAAAAATAAGAATAAAACAGTTTAAAAAACGAAACACTGCACATCTTACAGAAAAAAAAAGACATTTAATCTGTGTTTTTGTCACCAGCAGTACAGTATGTTGCTCAGTTTTGTTACAGTAAGTTAAGCTCCGATTTTTTTTAAGTTCCAGTAAGTTTCTTCTGTTCTCCTGTTGGAGAAAAAAAAAATAGTTTAATTTAATTTTTCACGTTTTTTTTTTTTTTTTTTTTTTTTGCACAACAATATCCGGGTGACTGCGCTACCGCCAATTAGTTACTAACGTTACTTCCTTTGGAGTCGTTGAGTAAGGTAAGATAAAATTATTGGCAACCTCATGAACAAGTAGACTATATAATTCGATGAAATATGTATGCAAAAGTGTATTAGTCAAGTATGTTGCTGGAGTATTGTCATGACTGCCTTATGCCCTATTTTAACTTCTTGTGACATTGTTTTGGTGTTTGCATTTCACCCTCTCGGGGTTGTATCCACTATAACAACCGCATCTCTCTACATTATCCTATTACATGGATATATACGATTTTATTGCTTATTGCATTTTTTTTTTTTACTTCTGTTTAATTATCCGGACTTCTTTCAGCGGATTGAAAGTTGTCCTCCAGACTCCGAGTGAACAGAATTGCTTACATTTTAGTTTTGAGATCTTCAGTGTTCATTAAAAAGTTGTATTTACCTGCACCAGTCACAAAAATGTTATATTTAATCCATTGTTAAGTCAATTAACTGTCTCGGTCCCATTAACTCCCTTCCTCTAAACGAGTGTTTTTTTTTTTGTTTGTTTTTTTTTGTTTTTTAGATTCTACCAACCTACCCACTAGTAGATCACCAGTAAATCACCACAACCAAAGGCCCTTTTAAGCGCCAGCCTATCTGGATTTGTGCTCTACCTCTCATTTCTGTCTGTGTCTCTCATCTCTCTCTACCCCTCTGTCCCTCTCTGAGTGTTTGTCTACCCCTCTGTCCATTTCAGTGTCTGTCTGCCCCTTTCTCTGTTTCTGTGATGAACACTACACGTGTCACCGACAGTCAAGATGGCTATTACATGGAGGGGAGACGGATGGCTCTTGAAATGAGCTTAGAACATGCTCTGACTGAAGCCAGGGTAGGTGCTTTTTAGGTGTTGAATTTTCAGATGCAGAGAAGTAGAGTGCCTACATCAGGTCCTATTCTATGTATTGCCATGTACAAAAAAACACTATCCATTGTATCTTAATAGTTGAAGAAATGTTTAGGCTATAATAATTACTCTGTAGCTTATCAGAAAACAGTGTTATATAAGGCTATTATATAAGCCTACGTACCTCAGACTCATTCAGTCTGTTATTGCATCTAGCTGCTCTCAATTCTCAAACATTTTCATGAAAGGGTTGTAGAGTTGGTTTTTACTTTTGAACTCCTTGGTCCAGCCAAACTCAATGCATTGATCAAGGATTCTTTCTTGAATCCCACCCCCCCCCCCTCAAAATATAGAGGGTATGATAAGAGTTTTTTCATATCCATTGCATCTTTTGTTAAAAATAAATTAACAGCCTAATCATAATTTTCACTTCAACCCCCAGAAAGAATCTGAGGAGCAGAGGCAAGTTGCCCCACCGCCAGTCCCAAAAAGCGTGCGTGGCAAGCCAAGGGGGAGGCGTGGAGGACGGCCCAAAGCCTCAGCTACCGGTAAAAATACTAATAGTAATTGGTTACACATTATTGTCAAGAAATCAAGTTGTGTTGCTGGTAGACTTAAGTAACATGTACTTGTATCCAGATAATGAGCTCATTATAATGAGGTTGAACTATGTGGAATATGTTTATACTGTTATCAAATCAAATACTGCATAAACATATTCCACATGGTTCAACTTCTTATTGCATCCACAGGTTAACTGTACTATTATTTACATTTATTATTTCCAAGTTCTGTTGTTATTTATTTTAATTATTTTAATTTTAAAATGTAATTTCCCCCATATTTGAAATGTATAGATATGTAGATTCAACCAAAAAAGTATACATTGGTGGTCTAACTTGGTTTTATTCCTCTGTGTGCTGTTGTACAGTAGTTAGACACAACCAGATCGGGAACTGCCTGCTCACTGAAGAGCTTCCTGCAGCCAGTCTTGATCCTCAAGTGGAATTTGGTAAAATATGGTCAAATACATTTAAATTATTATTAGGTAATATTCTGAGGCAGATTTTCCATGCCTAGTTACCTGTGGCGGTTTTCGGGTTTTCAGGGTTTTTTTTTTTTTTATAAACCAGCAAAGCCACGAATTGTGTCCACAATAGGCTGAATTCTATTATTGAACCACTTTTTGTAGTAGTTTCAAGTTCATCCCAATAGAAATTCCATCTCAATTTTCACGTTGATACAATTTACCCTGATCCATGTTTCAAACTATGCTGAATTTGGCCCTAGACTGTGGGAAAGTTGATTTGGAAAAGTTCTGAAATTGATGTTATTGAAAGCATTGGCAAGATATTTACCCATTATTATGAAATAGTGGGTCTGCATAGAAATGGTCCTTTGTCAATTAAATTAATATTTGTCTTTGCAGAAAAAAACATGGAGAGCCTCTCTGCTATGATGTCTGACTCCCCTGAAATCCAGAGGGCATCATCATCATGGAGTTTCAGGCAGCAGCAAGCTTCACAAAGATGGAAGGAGGCAAGGCCATTCCACCTTAAATGCCTCATCCAAACTCAGGATGTTGGCCAACCATTTTGTAGCCATTGCAGCAAGCCTGCGGTTGTTAGGTGAGATCTCATTAATGTTCTTTCATACTTTGTAGGTTTTTTGAGTGCATCACTAATTGATGTCTTCATGTTTTGGATAAACTCCATGTTTATGGTGGAATCAGGGCTGTTTCAAAGAGTTGATTCAATGACTGAATTGGTTCGTTGATTTCGTTCCTAGATGCAGAGAGTGTCTACCAGATCAGTGGTTCTGTGAAACCTGCGATACCAAGAATCACAGGAGATGGCCACTCCACGACAGGGAGTCAGTCCTTCAGGGCTTTTTTAAAGCTATTCCCCCATCCACATATTTTGTAAGAGGGGAAGGAGGATACAGCTCACACGACCAAGGTAGGTAATTGCAAAACTCTTTTGTACTCTTGTCTAATAAATCTGGTAGGCTAATTTTGTGTTTCTTTCCTTTACTAGCTTGTATTTTGCCAACGGTGAGAGTGACTCAAAAATGTCCCTGTGAAGTCCCCAGCATAACTGTGTCACCTGGCAAAGCAGTCATTTTAATTTCCATCAATGGTAATATTTCCAAACTCTGATCTTTTTTCTATATTTAGCTTTTCCCCCTTTTTTGGCTTTGCGTTGCAAGGAAAAAAGCAGTGCTCAAAAATTGCAGAATACATCTTGTCACTATGATAAATCAAAAGAAATATACTAATTTAAACTATGCTGGTGTGATTCTACTCTAGATGTAGCTCAAGTGTCTTAAAGTGTGCCAGCTGATTGTTTCTAAAAGCTCAGGTATCCATGGGTTTGTTTTCTTATAATCCAAGGGCGTTATGACATGCACCAGCCATTGTTTGCATGCCAAACATGCCAGCAGCAGTGGGCTCCAGAGTTCATGGACCTCGTAAACAGTGGATATTGGCCAGCTTCCACCAGTTCTTCTACTTTGTATTCCCTCAACCTTTTCAGCAGTGTAAGAGAACTGAAAGTCATCGCGCCGGCACTGTCCAGACAAGCCTTTGCAAAGCTGCTGGAGCATCGTACAAAGTGTGGTGGGCGGGTAAATGTTCACCATATTATAGAATTGTTTAACATATGCAGACATCTCCGAAGTAACAATTAATATAATGCATCTTTCAGTCAGGACCTGTGTGCGGGGACACTCTGCAGCGCAGCTTCCTGGAGTTTTCCTATTGTGCTTTTGAGGAAGATAACTTGTCCTGCGGTGCACCTTTCACCTGCCCTGCTTGCACTCCAGACATGCTGGCAATCTCTGTGGATGGCAACAGGAAGCTATACCGGTTTCTCCGAAACGGAAGGTGATATTTTTTTTATACCAGTATAGATTGATCTAGATTTTTTTAGATTCTATATTCAGCATGGATACATTTTCTGTTTCTTTGTTCCTCAGCTCCGACTCTTCGTTTTTTGAAGGGGCATTTGTCGCAGAAGACACATCTGTGTCTGCATTTGTTGATGTCTTGCATAAAGCTGTGAAACAGGCAGGTTTCAAATTATTTGTTAATTAAATTACTATGTTTTTCCAGATTTTCATTGCATTGGTGAAAAACTGCCCTCAACTTCAAAATACAAGGTGCATATACAGTATGTTTATAGTGTGTCTCATTTACATCACAGCAACCTGGACAAGGCAGATGTGGGAGCTCCTCGTGGACAGCAGCGAAGGAGACTTCTAGGAGGACCTTCAAGTTGGACGAAGAGGGCATGGAGGTTGCGGTGTGTCGGCATGGTTTCCTCCTTAAAGCGCTTAATATGTTCAGAGGTGAGATTATAATAAATTGTTTGCTGTAAATGTAACTTTGTATTGTTATTATTTGTATGTCACTTTGGACAAAAGCTAAATAAAATAATAATATGGAGAAGCATCTCAATTATCACTATTAGTGCAGCTTATACCACTGCATGGTTGAGTTTCCCATTATAAAGCTCTCTTTAGAATGTACAATAAAAGGATATTTGCATTTCTAATACAATTTGTATATCCCTAGGTGAAATCTTTGCCTACCCCATGTATCTGCACAAGGAATTGATGAGTTCAAAGCCAAGGTTTATCGCCATGGATGTAATGTGTAAATACTGGCCATATTTACACAAATCAGCAAACATCCTTCCTGATCTCCAGGGGCTAACATCAATCAGGCCTTTCCTAAGCGTCATGCATGCTAAAGCACATTCCACTAAGTGTGAGGTATGTTCAGTGTTTATTATGTTTAACTGTATCATCAGAAAATAAGTCCCTCTACTGCACGTCACGGTCCGGTTCGTTTTGTCATTACTTATTATCCGATAATGACCGGCGGACATTACATTATCCCTTACATGTCTTCTTACTACTAGATTACATGGAGTGGCAAAAACCAAGAAGGAGCAGGGTCAACTGCGGGGGAGGAAGTTGAACAGGTGAACAGCTACCTCTCCCGCTGTGCCCTAACGACTAAATACATGTCGAAAGGAGGTGATTGTAGTATTTCTCTTCTAATGTATTTTTTTATTGCTTATTTGCATGACATTCACTCAACATTTACTCTCAACAGCACGTGTGGATATGCTTACAATCCACGCTATGGCCTGGAACTACCAAAAAATCACAACACTACATCGGGCATTGTCTGCAAGATATGTGAAGGTGTGTTCTCTGTAAATTCAATTTGTGGTTATTGTGTAGCTTTGTGTAACTGCATTGTTTAACTGTCGCATTAGACTTGCCAGAGACTTCAGGAGGAGACTGCAAGTCTAGCGGAGCTTAAAGAAAGCTTGGCTTGCACCGATGAAGCAGTGTGGGTGTCTGATGTGAGGGAATGGGCAGCTGGTGGTAAGTTTGAACCAATAATGTGTTTCACTTTGTGCTTCCTCATTGGCAGCGATCATTAAGATCATGATATTTAAGCTGCCTACTGCTTACTATGCTGCATGCCACTATCTCTGTAATCCTTTTTTGGCACCCACCTCCTCCCGACTCGTCCTTCTTTACACTATTGTGTTTTTGTGTTGTGTTTCCAGAAACAACAGGTACTTCCCTAGAGCAGTCCATTGAGGGACGTTACCTTAACGTGAGGCAGCGGAAGCAGGCTCTATACCACCAAAATGGTATAATTACATAGTCTATAAATAATTGCTCACTGTATTTTTGGTCTTTTTTTTTTTTTTTACCTTCTGCTTCATGTGTTTACAGATAGTGGCAAGTTCCGTCACCGCCTGCGGAGGAAAATTGCTGAGAGCAAGAGACTGCTAATGAAAGACATAGAGACCTATAACAGTCATGAGCCTGCCATGCCAATTGATTTTAATGAAGTGGAGCAGTCGCTATCAGGAGACAACCCGTCCCCAACATGGCCGTGGGAGATTCATGGCAGCGGTAAGCGGAGTTTCCCGAGGCCTCTGATTTATTTTGTAAAGACTCAAGTCAAATGTATTTATACATTTTCTTTACCTCTGTTGTAGCACAAATCGAAGAAAAGTTAAAAATTTTTAACAAAGCCATGCTGAAAATGAGACTGGAGGAGGAAAGGACAATACTTGTTCAGGAGATGGCCCAGCACTGCTCATGGTTGCAGAACTTGCAGGCAACTCTTAGAAGAAAAACTTCAGAGGAAGGCAAGTTTCATCTTTGTAACCATACCAATCAAACAAGGAAGTGATGGTGATAAGGACACCATACTTTAACTTTACCTAACAAGAGATGTATCTTACTAGAAATCTTACTAAAAACATTACACTGACCATCTAATTTTGGTGAGTTATAACAAATATTACAAAGCAATGTTGTGGTAATTTGGATTTGTTTTTCACTTTTCACTTACAGACAAGCGAAACAAGGGCCTTTCCTGTCTCTGCAGAAGACGACTGTCTGAAGTTTCGGATACGTTGAAAGAGGTGCTCCTTCAATACAAGACTGTTTTAGGCCCTCAGGGCTCTGCTATAGAACTGGAAGATAAACAGGAGAATGAAAGTGATTTCAGCAGTCCAGACACCAGTGAAAATGAAGAGGAGGAGTGCAGGTAATGAATATGTGAAAAGTGTCATTTGTATATCCTTAATTTATGTAACCTGTCAAATTGAGTAAAGATAGCATTAATACTACATTTGTTTAATGTTAAATGTCTACTCCTGTCTGTTTGTGTCTGTGTCTCTCAGTGAGGAGCTACCGGGCAGGTGTCTGTAATCGCTTGATTGCGGCCAGGGCAGTGTAAAAAGAACTTCATGGGTGCCATTCTGGATTCCTTCTCTCCTGTATCACATTGTTTTGCTTTTTGTTTGCCTTTTTGCCATATGACTTATTACATCACACTTTCATTTCATACCATATCATTTATACTGATTATTGCTTATTTCTCAGGTTTCATCTCACGTATGTACTGTAATAAATCACTATTTTATGTATCTTTATCCACGTGTGGTCTCCCATTTCATGTTGCCTGGGCAAAAAGGAGCCTAGTCAGGGTTACACTGTTGTTCCATTTTTCTGGACTTGTAAGGTTTATACATGAGCTAAGTAAAATCACAACTACACATTCACTGATTCTATAGTGCCTCCTAGAAATCAATTTTTTTTTAAATCTTATGCTCCACCTCCTGACAACACACAAGCAGCGGGAGGTCTAAAATTTGACTAACAATTTATCATTCCCTGTATCAATATGTGCCACATGCTGACATTTCATGAAATAATGGGTGTAACACTTACCTAGGCCTCTCTGGCCAATATGGGTGTTTGAATTGTAGTTTATAAGTATATCTGGTGCATCAAGCTTGCCACCAATATGTCAAAAAGATATTTTGTGGATTAAATGCACATAAAACACACATCAAATGTATATGCTAATACAGAGCAGCACTACAGGCATTAAATAATACTAATAAAACATTTAATTTGTATAGTGCTTTTTAAGACCATAGAGCAGTGCTTCCAACCCTGCTCCTGAAGGACCCCCAACACTGCACATTTTCTTTGTCTCCCTAATCAAACACCTCATTTAACGCCTCAGCTCATTAACCCATGTGGTAATGAGCTGATGAGTTGAATCAGGTGTGTTTGATTAGGGAGACAAATAATATGTGGAGTGTTGGGGGTCCTTCAGGAGCAGGGTTGGGAAACACTGCAATACAGAGTACAGGTCCATCTCAATTAATTAGAATGTTGTGAAAAAGTTCATTTTTTCTTGTAAGTTATTTCAAAAAGTGAAACTTTCAGATATTTTAGATCCATTGTATGTAAAGTAAAAAAACATTTCAAAGTTTGTTTTTTTTTTTTTTTGGGGGGGGGGGTAATTTTGATGATTAGAGCTTACAGCTCATGAAAGTCAAAAATCAGTATCTCAAAATATTAGAATATTTACATTTGAGTTTCAACAAATGACCATCCCTACAGTATAAATTCACTGTATCTCTTGTTCTTTGAAACCACAATAATGGAGACAATAATGGAGAGGACTGCTGACTTGGCAATGATACAAACATTGACACCCTCCACAAAGAGTAAATCACAGAGGGTCATTACTGAAGGGGTGGATGTTTACAGAGTACTGTATCAAAGCATATTAAATGCAAAGAATTTGGGTAGGAAAAGGTGCACAAGCAACAGGGATGACTGATTCAAACACTTGTGAGAGCTTCACAAGGAGTGGACTGAAGCTTGAGTCAGTGCATCAAGAGTCACCACGCTCAGACGTCTTCAGGAAAAGGGCTACCAAGCCACTTCTGAACCAGAGACAACATCAGAAGCATCTTACCTGGGCTAAAGACAAAAAGGACTGGACTGCTGCTCAGTGGTCCAAAGTCCTCTTTTCAGATGAAAGTAAATTTTGAATTTCATTTGGAAATCAAGGTCCCAGAGTCTGGAGTGGAGAGGCACAGAGTCCATGTTTCTTGAAGTCCAGTGTTAAGTTTCCACAGTCAGTGATGATTTGGTATGTCATCTGCTAGTGTTGGTCCACTGTGTTTTCTGGAGTCCACAGTCAACTCAGCCATCTACCACTTCATGCTTCCTTCTGCTTTGTGGAGATGCAGATTTCATTTTCCAGCAGGATTTGGCACCTGCCCACACTGCCAAAGGTACCAAAAGCTGGTTCAATAACCATGGTGTTACTGTGCTTGATTGGCCAGCAAATTTGCCTGACCTGAACCCCATAGAAAATCTATGGATATTGTCAAGAGGAAGATGAGAGAGCAGTGCCACAGACTGATCACCTCCATGTCACACCGAATTGAGGCAGTAATTAAAGTAAAATGAGCTTCTACCAAGTATTGAGTGCATATAGAGTAAATTAATATACTTTCTATAAGGCCAATAATTTAATTAAAAAAAAAAAAAACATTTTATTGGTCTTATTTTTTTTATTGGGTATTCTAATTTGTTGAGATAGTGAATTGGTGGGTTTTTGTTAAATGCATTGAAGTTTCACAATTTGAGTTGAATTACTGAAATAATTAAACTTTAAAATAAATAAATTAAACACAACATTCTAATTTTTTGAGATGCACCTGTACTGTTGCAGTAGTCCAGTCTGGAGGTGATGAGGGCATGGATGAGATTGATGCATTGGACAGCAGGGTTGGGGTCAATGCAGGAATGAACTCAACAATTCCAATTCAAAGAAGGAAATGGAATTGGAATTGAACAACAATTACAGGAAACAGAGTTGGAATTGAATTGGAATTACAGGAAGTGGAATTCAATTCAGGGAAATTCCACTGAATTCC
Source organism: Garra rufa (assembly GCF_049309525.1). Classification (NCBI taxonomy): domain Eukaryota; kingdom Metazoa; phylum Chordata; class Actinopteri; order Cypriniformes; family Cyprinidae; genus Garra; species Garra rufa. The sequence goes on from NC_133361.1 coordinate 9,147,042, forward strand.
ATTTAGTGCTGTTTAGTGCAGTAAGCATTTATTTGTGATTACATTTAGAGACATACATTTGAACTTTATTTATGATGCTTTACAAATACCAAGTAATGTATGAAACAGAGTTGATCAAATGCAAGGAAATAAAAATGAGAACTGTACTTTATGAATTAATAATTGAATGACAGTGGTGATAAGTTTCTGGATGCACTATACATTCAATGTATGATTACCACATAGTGTATGTCTCAACTCACAAACAAATGAGTCATGTTCATTCATGTATTTCTTTCACTTTTTATTGCATCAAATTATCATAATTTGCTGAAATTTGGCATGTGAAATGGTCATGCTTAACATACTAAACATACAGTACTTTGTGTTTCTTTTATATGTTTGTTGTTTATGTGATTTACAATATTTAATGTACTTTAAACTATTAAGCAAATCAAGTCACATTTTTTTATTTAGCAACTCAAGTGGAATTTATTTGATTTCAATTCTGTTTCCTGACATTCCAATTAAATTCCAATTCCATTTCCTGTCAGCTGCATGCAATTCCAATTCCAATTCCATTCCAGGAAGGGAATTTGAATTTACCATTCATTCTCAATTCAATCATGAATGGCCCCAACCCTGTTGGACAGTTAGTTCATCAATATAGAATATGGGGCTATATATGCAGTATGATGCACCGAAGCTGGAAGATGGAACATGTCTTAATTCACATGAATTGACATGCATAGGCATTTAGCATATGGGTTACAGTTTACATAGCCCCATATTGTACATTGCGGAACCAACTTTACAGGTGGTACATTTTGGCCTATTTACCAATGAGGTACAGCTGATTCAACCACCAAAACCACACATTTTTCCAGAACCCTATAGCCTGTAAATGTTCTGTCAATGGTTGGAGAATTATTTAGGAACTGTTCTGTCCCGAAAAGTACTGCCCACATGCTGTCCTATGATGCGAGGATGTCTGGGCCCTTGACTTGCCAAAGCAGGCCAGCTATGAAACTGGATATATTTTAGCAAAACATATACATCAGAATTTATTTTGCCAAAATGGCACATATCTTTATGTTTTATGCTCATGAAATTGTACTGTATCTCTGCATATGATATGACTGGTGTGTGTGTGTGGCAATAAAATTACCTGTTATTTAACCAGATAGAAGAAAGCATCTGATGAAATGTTACTGCCCCTGGACCCCAGGTTATCTCAGTAGAGCCCACCAAAGGTATAAAAAATGACACATTCAAAAGGGCTTGAATCCTTGAATGTGTTATGCTAATCACTTAAGATATGGTTTATAATGATTATGATTATATCTGTTATTGGTCCATCTCATTTACAAACATGTTATATGAACCACAGCATACAATGACAAACAATATAAACAGTGTAATTAAACAAAATATATAAAAAATGTGTATTTCTGACCCCTGTTGCTAGGCAACACACCCTGTACAGCTTGGCTAAAGAACAATGAATGGGCTACATGAAACTACAGAAATGTATAATTTACTATGCATTAAATTACAATGCATTAGAATCATGATATTGTTATCACCCAATTACGCAATAAATCATTGTTAGAAGGAAATATTTTTTATTGTTATTTATGCAATGGATTATCAATACATGGATATTCAGTCAGAGGAAGAGTGTCCACTCCACGCACATTGGGGGCACACCCGGAGTAGTGGGCATACTCTATTTGACTGTAAACATCAACACCCATCAAATCAACTCACGATTACCACAAACTGCACAATTACCTTTAACAATAAAACACTGTTAACAAAGTGTAAAAACTATTCCATGTTTATTAATGTAATGCATACTAATTTCATTTACAGACATTGTTTGCTTATTTTAATTATTTTGTACTTTGTTGAATGTTGTTGTCTATATGAAAGTGACAAAAGACAATTATTGTCTTCTCTATGCATATATGTATGAAAGTAACAAAAATCTCTCAATATTTAGCAAAAACTTTATTTAATATACATTTAATGGAAACTACAGGGATGCAAGCAGATGAAAGGTGGAAAAACAGGAGTGTGTGTGGGGGTGGGAATTGTGTTTAGGCTTAAGAGGCTGTTTGATTGGACAGCCAAAAAGCGGCATGAGGTAAAAGCAGCAGCACCACCACCATTGTCCACTGGAACATTCTTGGGTCTTCTTTTTGGGTCCTTCTACAGTCTCACCACCACAATATAATAGGAGAGCCTAAAAACCAAATTGGAAAAACAGATTTATGCCCAAAATGCTGGTCATTATTGGGAAATAAGTCCCTTTAGGATAAAGCAAGACCTGTTCGCCTTGTAGGGAGTTATTTTAAATATAATGACTGGCGTTCTGCACATTATCCCTTACTTATTAAATTACTAGTCATTCACAGACATATCGTGTGGCTGTGAAATGAAAGTGAAACATGTACTTACCAAGGATCAACGACCAAACAGTGGAGTGGGACTACTACAGGGAAGTGTGGCACGACAAAGACCGGCTTCTTCAGCTTGTTTCTGGTGGGGGGGGGGGACAAATATGTAATGCTCAGCTGACATTTTCCAGTGTGTGTACAGAAGTTGGTAAAGTAAAAAATTGAGGATGTCCAAAACAGTACAACACTTACTTATCTACCTTACCAGGGACCACTGATGAACTGCAACCAAATAATGGAGTGGGACCACATCAGCAGCAGTGACTGGTAAAACATCAGTAAAGGGGAAAGATGTAAGGTCATTTAAACCACCAAGAATAACAAGTTTCAGCCAACCAATCCTAAATCAACAAATATTGTAAATAATCACACTACATTACCTTCTGTTGTATGAATGTTGGAAACTGCCATGCATATTACATATAGAAACATGTGTTTGTGATGACCATTATGGATATTGCACATTCATTTTAAATTATTAACACTGTCATTCGTGAGGGATTTTTTTAAAATTTACAATAAATTTCATCTGACTTACAGCATGTACAGAGTCCTGCTTTGTGCACACATTTTGCTCGGTTGAATGATTTACTAACCTCTTGATAAACCACATATCAAAAGAAGAACATGTTTCTGTATGGAGTTACGCATTTCTTGAATTATCCAGTTCTGAAATGGCAGGAAATGTTGAACATCTACCATCTTTAACACAGGGCTTGTAAACAACACTTTACTTTGTATAAAAATATCACAAAATTGCTATAAAAAACTTTATTGAATATGCAATGTACAATAAAAAAAATAAAACAACATATATTACTAAATTAATTAACTTAAACAAATGACTCCTTGGGCTCCCAAGTAGGAGTCCACTGTTTCCCACTGAAAACAAAAAGGAGACAATTAAGTTACATGTGATATTTCAATTATTCTATTGGGAATGTTAACTTCAAACACATTTGCACATTCTTCAAAACAGGTCTAGGTAAACGCAATTGACTTCAAAACGTGTGTGAGATTGAGAGTAAAATAGAGAGTCAGAGCAATCTTATTTCTGTATTTGTCATATAGTAGAAAACATACCATGCTGCACAAGGCTCCCAGTCAATCAGCAATTCTGTTTGACCCTATGGCAGGAACAACAATACATGCTTGCCTTACATATTTTTTGCATCAGGCTTTGGTAACAGCCACCATGTTTTTTGTTTCATGTTTTACTATTATATTTGAATTATTTTAGTCAAGAGACTGTAGTATATACTGTATACAATATTTACATTGTTTGATTATTTGCCAGCTTTACTTCTGTGATTGACAGGTATTTTAACTTAACATCTTGACATTAGTTTGACGTAAATAGAACAAATAAAGAGTAGTATGTGTTCTGTTATGCATGTCTTACCTTTCTCACTCTTTCTTTCAGAGCACTCCTAATTGGAAAAACACCTAGGCCAGTGTGGTAGGAGCAATCTGAAGGCATCAAAACTCAGATTACGAACACAACATCATAAACATATTCAGGTCAAGCATTCACATCAAAGTGATCAAACATCAAGTCTAAATGCAAATGTATTTATTTGACAAAAGTCATTTAAACTTACTTTTTTGTTTTTTTTTATCCATTTCTGCCTCTGTGGGATAAAAAAAAAAACAGACATATATTCACTCAAAAAAGGCAAACAATTCAAAAACGGTCTTGCTCACCATACCATTTATTACAAATATCAATATCATTAAAAAAAAAATTGACAAATGCAAAACATGCCTGACTTCCCCTTTCTCTTCCTTGTTGACCCTGTGGTTTTAAAGAAGTCAGATGTCAAACTAAGTATGGAGTGGAAAACAATTAAGGACTATCTAGGTATGTCTTTTTATACATTCATTAAAACAGGCACACATTCACACATGTTGTGTTTACACACACACACACACACACACACACACACACACACACACACACACACACACACACACACACACACACACACACACACACACATCATGTGTAACCTATGTCATACCACAAAAATGAACATGAACACCCAATCAGAACTAAATCAATCGGTTGAGAAGTTGCCCAGCAAAATTGCTGAAAAATTTGTTGGATACAGTACATACCATACTCTTTCTTATGTGTGCAATAACCTCCATTGTAACAACTGACATCATTAGCTAAGCTAATGATTTCAGTTGGAGACAACTAGCCTTTAGCTTACATGCTAATCGGCCCCTCCAACTTCAATTGAATTAGGCTAATAGGGGGATATGTCGAACTGGGATGTTGCATACAAATACAAAAAAAGTATATGTCCCTCCCTAATCTAACTCTCTGGTAGACAGCAAGTGAGCGAATTAAACAAAACACAGCGGAATGTTGCTTTAAGAGCTTTAAAAGTTCGCTGTAAGAGTTACCTTTTTTAGGTAGATGTATTTCACCTTCACCCACCACAGTGGGGCCTTCCAGCCCCGCCTCCTCCACGAGGCCATCACTCTCTACAGCTGGGCCTTCCAGCCCCGGCTTCTCCATGAGGCCTTCAGTCTCCACACCTGGGCCTTCCAGCTCCGCCTCCTCCACGAGGCCTTCAGTCTCCGCACCTAGACCTTCCAGCCCCGGCTCCTCCATGAGGCCTTCAGTCTCCACACCTGGGCCTTCCAGCCCCGGCTCCTCCATGAGGCCTTCAGTCTCCACACCTGGGCCTTCCAGCCCCGGCTCCTCCATGAGGCCTTCAGTCTCCACACCTGGGCCTTCCAGCCCCGGCTCCTCCATGAGGCCTTCAGTCTCCGCACCTAGGCCTTCCAGCTCCGCCTCCTCCACGAGGCCTCCCAGCTCCGCCTCCTGCACAAGATTTTCTGACCCCACCTCCCCTGAGGTGCCCTGCTCGTCACAGGGGGTGAGGGTCAAGGTGAGGACAGTGTCCTCACTTGCCTTCCAACCTGTTCAAATTTGATTCGAAAAAAATGGTAGGAATGAGGCTGAACTATAATGTATTATAATATTCAAACAGGCAGATTATTTGACATTGCCGCACATAAGAATTTTAAGACTATATTTCTTAGCTTGTATGCATTTACATATTTCTGAAACACAGGCAAAACATTGACTATAGGCTATTTTTCATACGGGATGCAAGTTTATATGATTTTGTTTAAGGTGTGAATAGCTAAAGGCGAAACAATGGGGAAAACAGGGAAACTTACTACAACATACACCAAATATCGAACTGGCATCTAAAGAAACCCAAACTATGTTTTACCAAATTTTCAGACTACACTTGGTAACCTATATTAACAAGGCTATGTATTGAACATGGCTGGAATTATAATCTTAAAACACCAGAGTATTGTTTATTTATGTAATTTTCGACTTAGTTTCTACGCAACAAAAAGTAGTTCTACCTTCAGTGGACAGTGTCTTGTTTGCCACAATTATCTCGTCCATGTAACCAACATTCCACAACGTTGAAATGTAATAAGGCTGTCATTTGTTGTATAAACTATAAATATTTGATAAGTGCTGAAAAAATAGGGAAGTATTGACAATCAACTGTACAAGTAGACGACTGAAAAAAATATATACTTTACATCTCACCTGCACAAACCAACTCATAAAAGGCAGTTATTTTGCTGAGGTGTTGTGTGGCCAGTGGGTCCAGTTCGCATCTTGGGGTGAGGGAAGTTATTTTTGTTTTTTTGCCATTGCCTTCCTTCTGAAGGAGGAGGAGTGGCTTGTAGCCCATTGCATGTAGCTTCTCAAGCTGCAAAGACATTTATTTTTAAAGGATAAATGCACTTATAACCAGCAAAAGCAAAATTACTGAGTCATCATCAAAACTGAATTTTCTATTTTGTCAAATTTACTCTGTATGAAAAATTATCTCTGGCTTGAATTTGATGTTAGAATTATTAACAGGTCAGGACTTAATGTTACATTTTAAAAGTCAAAATCTGGTTGCCACTTGTATGAATTTGGTAGCCCTGTAGATGTATAGATTTTTTCCATCCATATTTCATATTTACCACCCCAAATGAATAGGTTTACACTGAAAATCAATGCATTTCAATACACTGCAAATACATAACGGGATTAGTTCTACGAGACGGAAGATGGTACATCTAGGATACAGGATTTAGTAAAATACACAATATAGCTGTGTTGTTTACTTTGGTAAACCCATTCATACTGTATGTTTTTTTTACAAGGTTAAGTGCTCATGAAATAAATGAATTTTTGGTTGTCTTTTGAATGTTGTCAGGGATTCTGCATTCCGGATGATGGTAGGAAGATCGTTCCACCAGCATGGAACCGTGAATGAGAATGTTCTGGAGAGTGAATTTTTGGCAATGGGTATTTAGTTCATTAATATGCCTTTCAAGTTAACAGTCAGTGACTCTGACTCTGCTGGCCTGTTCCCAAAAGCCATAACCAATTTGAACTCAGGAACAGGAACTGACTCCACACTTCCCCTCCAATCCCCAGACTTTCTTCTGCCCACCTACTGTGCAATATTTAATACGTTTGATAACACTGCTATTCTGTGCAACTTCATTACTGTTCAATATTTAATACTTAATATGTAATACTTAATACTTCTGATACAATCAAAATCAGTTTAGAAACCAAATTTATTTTTTTATTTTAATTTATATAGCTTCTCAGAACTGTGCACCTTACACCCCCTCCCCCCTCTTTTGCAATACTTATTTTATTCCTTGTTGTTACATTTCTCTTATGTACATGTTGACAGTGGAAAAGGAGTTGCTTCAGTCTCGTTGTACATGTGTATAATAACAATAAAAGGCATTCTATTCTATTCTATTCTGAAGAATCTGTGTTTAAAGTTAAACTCCACTTTTAACAGTAGTACCTAAATTCCTTATTATTATTGCATGAATGCCATGACTACATTAAATTCATCACATACTACTGAAAGGGGGAATCACATGCTCAATTTAAGTCAGTTTTTCAATAAAGATTTACCTTGCCCGCAACTTGGACAGTTTTTAATTTTGGACCACCATGTGTTTAACACGCCTGCACTAGGCTTTAACTGTGTGAAAGAGAACCTTCAAGTTGCATTTGGTATTTAAACTCTGTTTAGAGGTCGAGGTAGAGGTAAACCCTATATTTCAGAAATCTGGTTTAAATCCCTCTTTAAAATAAATACAAATAAAAGCATTTGAAAAATATATTATGATCTTCTGTCAAAAATGTCACTCAATCAGGACTGGTAAATGTGGCGACCCTATTAAAAAAGGTAGTGTTAATTGTACACACCAAAATTATGGCTTCATCACGCATGGCTGCCTCATTGTGGTTTTTTTTAAGATTGCCAAGCCACTCCCCCTTCTTCATATCAAGGGCCTGCAGTCTCTTCAACAAACGTGCCTTCTTGGGCTGCTCTGCCCCACAGGCCTTACAGACCTTAGTGGCACAGGGCATGACCTGAGGGCAGTTGGGGCATTTCTTCTTATTAGAAACCATGTTGTCTGAGAAAAAAAGAAAGAAAAAAGAGAAAGTTATTTATGTATAATATAGGCTACCCATTGAAACATTCTGAATTAATATCACACTATAGGACTTAAAATCACACTATGTAAGGGATGCTATGTGCTTTCTTAATTTCAATGGTCAAATTGTCTTAACCAGTCATTCTTCTGAGTTTTGAACTTTGTTCGTGATGACATTGTGATAAGGGTAAACATTTCTCTGATTTTTAACTGCTATTTACACAATAATACACTGTGTGTGTGTTGCCCATATGAGAGACCGAACATAGTCCTATTGATAAAAGAAAAATGTGACATTTTAATGTCTACTGAACGCCTTATGAATATCACAATATTAAATTACACGAAAATCGAAAAGGAAGAGTTGAGAATTTTTTTGTGAACTAGTTACACTAACATGTGACTGACATGCAGTTAGCACTTATAGCGTTTTATATCAGACAAATGGAAACACCAAAACAATGTCACAAGAAGTTAAAATAGAGCATAAGGCAGTCATGACAATACTCCAGCAACATACTTGACTAATACACTTTTGCATACATATTTCATCGAATTATATAGTCTACTTGTTCATGAGGTTGCCAATAATTTTATCTTACCTTACTCAACGACTCCAAAGGACGTAACGTTAAGTAGCTAATTGGCGGTAGCGCCGTCACCCGGATATTGTTGTGCAAAAAAAAAAAAAAAAAAAAAAAAGGTGAAAAATTAAATTAAACTATTTTTTTTTCTCCAACAGGAGAACAGAAGAAACTTACTGGAACTTAAAAAAAAAAATCGGAGCTTAACTTACTGTAACAAAACTGAGCAACATACTGTACTGCTGGTGACAAAAACACAGATTAAATGTCTTTTTTTTCTGTAAGATGCGCAGTGTTTCGTTTTTTAAATTGTTTTATTCTTATTTTTTTATTGAATTTTTAAAATGACAGAATTCAATATCAAGTCCTTGACACATTACTTTTACACATTTTCAAATTTAGTAACAACATAGTTTAAATAAAAAGAACCAAAAAAGAAAAGAAAAAAGAAACTTAAAATAAAGGGCATCACAAACGTATGTTAAATTCATTTAGCAAAGATAGGCCTACAGATCTTTGGGCTTTTCAATTTTTTTTTTTCTTTTTTTTTCTTTAGACTCTAAATATATTGTAAAGGCTGCTTAATGCGATAGCCTATAGTGTCGTTAATGACCCGCTTATCGCTGATGGCTTACTGCAACATTTCACCGGTAATAAGACCCAAATAATATTATTAAAATAAAGAAATGAATGGATACAATGATAACAAATGCCCATAGATGTAGCGTTATAGTTTTAAAAATATAAATAAACAGCAAAGCAATCCTGCTTCGGAATAATAACCGAAAAAGACCGAAATAATAATAAATAATAATTAAAGCTGCAAGCAGCGATGAACGGGCCCTCGCACACGGGCTCACCGCCGACCGGTGGCTTTAGGAACACAGCAAATGGTGGGTAGTATGCTTTTAATACAGTAAAAATAGGAGAAATATGTCAAAGTCACTTAAATGTGCCAAATTTCCTGCTGCCAGCTGGTGGCGCTATGCATATAACTGATTATTGGCATGTAGATGTGTTCAGGCCACCACTTTCATCAAACATATGAAGTTTGGTGCAGATTGACCTTGGTATGTTTGAGTTAGTGAAAGATATGATATATCTTGCTGCCAACAGGTGGCGCTATGATAATATCTGAATATTGGCCTTTAGGTGTCTTCAGGCCAGGACTCTTACCAAACCTGTGAAGTTTGAGGCAGATCGGACATTTTATGGCTGAGTTATAACAACTTCTATGTCCATGGCGAAACATCAAACTTTGTCATGCCGCCACAGACACGCCCTTTAACGAAAACTCAAGATCTTCGCAATTTAACATCTCTAAGGCCTCTAGATCAGACTGACCAAATATAATGTTGATATCATTAAATCTCTAGGAGGAGTTTGATACAAGTCATTTCCTGTTGCCAACAGGTGGCGCTGTGATTATAATAGAATATTGGCCTTCAGATGTGTTCAGGCCAGGACTCTTATCTAATATGTGAAGTTTGAGGCAAATCGGACATTTTATGGCTGAGTTATAACAAGTTTTATATCCATGGCGAGACCTCGAAATTTGTCAGGCTGCCACGGACACGCCCTTTACCGAAAACTCAAGATCTTCACAATTTAACATCGCTACGGCCTTTATATTAGACTGACCGATTTTGGTGTTGATCTGAATAAATCTCTAGGAGGAGTTGGTTGTAGAGTACAGCATGACACTTCCTGTTGCCTGCAGGTGGGGCTATGACTATAACTGAATATGGGCATGTAGATGTCTTCAGGTCAGGAGTGTTATCACACATGTGACGTTTTGGACAGATAGGACATTGTATGCCTGAGTTATAGCAACTTCCTTTTTCATGGCGAAACATCGAAATTTGCGAGGCCGCCACGGACACGCCCTCCGATGAAAACTCTAGATCTTCACAATTTAACGTCACAAAGGGCTTTAGACTAGACTCAGCAAATTTGGCGTTGATCCGAATAAATCTGTAGGAGGAGTTCGTTCAAGTACGACACCTGAAAAAGGCAAAAATGACACAAATTTTGTTGAGAATATTAATATTAACCGACTTCCTGTTGGGTTCCAGATTTTGCTCCAAGAGGCTTTTTTGTAGGTTTTGGTGTGTTACATGTGTGTACCGATTTCCGTGCATGTACGTGAATCACAGCTGAAAGCGCACACCGCTGAACGTCTAAAGGTGGCGCTGTCGAGCCATTTTGCCACACCCACTTCTGAAACCCAAATCAGACGTAAATTTTCGCCAGGTTTGATGTGTGTGCAAAGTTTTGTGAGTTTTCGGGAATGTTTAGGTCCTCTAAAATGCGATTCACTTTGGAGAATAATAATAATAATAATAATTAAAGCTGCAAGCAGCGATGAACGGGCCCTCGCACCCGGGCTCACCGCCGACCGGTGGCTTTAGGAAAACAGCAAATGGTGGGTAGTATGCTTTTAATACAGTAAAAATAGGAGAAATATGTCAAAGTCACTTAAATGTGCCAAATTTCCTGCTGCCAGCTGGTGGCGCTATGCATATAACTGATTATTGGCATGTAGATGTGTTCAGGCCACCACTTTCATCAAACATATGAAGTTTGGTGCAGATTGACCTTGGTATGTTTGAGTTAGTGCAAGATATGATATATCCTGCTGCCAATAGGTGGCGCTATAATAATATCTGTATATTGGCCTTTAGATGTCTTCAGGCCAGGACTCTTACCAAACATGTGAAGTTTGAGGCAGATCGGACATTTTATGGCTGAGTTATAACAACTTTTATGTCCATGGCGAAACATCAAACTTTGTCAGGCCGCCATGGACACGCCCTTTAACGAAAACTCAAGATCTTCACAATTTAACATCTCTAAGGCCTCGAGATCAGACTGACCAAATATAATGTTAATATCATTAAATCTCTAGGAGGAGTTTGGTACAAGTCATTTCCTGTTGCCAACAGGTGGCGCTGTGATTATAATAGAATATAGGCCTTCAGATTGGTTCAGGCCAGGACTCTTATCGAACATGTGAAGTTTGAGGCAAATCGGACATTTTATGGCTGAGTTATAACAAGATTTATATCCATGGCGAGACCACGAAATTTGCCAGGCCGCCACGGACACGCCCTTCAACGAAAACTCAAGATCTTCGCAATTTAACATCGCTAAAGCCTTTTTATTAGACTGACCGATTTTGGTGTTGATCTGATTAAATCTCCAGGAGGAATTTGTTGCAGAGTACAGCATGACACTTCCTGGTGCCTGCAGGTGGCGCTATGAGTAAAACTAAATATGGGCATGTAGATGTCTTCAGGTCAGGAGTGTTATCACACATGTGAAGTTTGGGGCAGATCGGGCATTTTATGCCTGAGTTATAGCAACTTCCTTTTTCATGGCGAAACATCGAAATTTGCGAGGCCGCCACGGACACGCCCTCTGATGAAAACTCTAGATCTTCGCAATTTAACGTCACAAAGGGCTTTAGATTAGACTCACCAAATTTGGTGTTGATCCGAATAAATCTCTAGGAGGAGTTCGTTCAAGTATGACGCCTGAAAATGGCAAAAATGACACAAATTTTGCTAAGAAAATTAATAATAACCGACTTCCTGTTGGGTTTCGGATTTTGTCCCAGGAGGCTTTTTTGTAGGTATTGGTGAGTTACATGTGTGTACCGATTTGCGTGCATGTACGTGAATCACAGCTGAATGCGCACACCGCGGAACGTGTAAAGGTGGCGCTATTGAGCCATTTTGCCACACCCACTTCTGCAACCCATATCAGACGTCCATTTTCGCCAGGTTTGATGTGTGTGCAAAGTTTCATGAGTTTTCGGGTATGTTTAGGCCCTCAAAAATGCGATTCATTCCGGAGAAGAAGAATAATAATAATTAAAGCTGCAAGCAGCGATGAACGGGCCCTCGCACACGGGCTCACCGCCGACCGGTGGCTTTAGGAACACAGCAAACGGTGGGCAGTATGCTTTTAATACAGTAAATGTAGGAAAAATAGATCAAAGTCACTTAAATGTGCCAAATTACCTGCTGCCAGCTGGTGGCGCTATGCATATAACTGATTATTGGCATGTAGATGTGTTCAGGCCACCACTTTCATCAATCATATGAAGTTTGGTGCAGATTGACCTTGGTATGTTTGAGTTAGTGAAAGATATGATATATCCTGCTGCCAACAGGTGGCACTATGATAATATCTGAATATTGGCCTTTAGGTGTCTTCAGGCCAGGACTCTTACCAAACCAGTGAAGTTTGAGGCAGATCGGACATTTTATGGCTGAGTTATAACAACTTATATGTCTATGGCGAAACATCAAACTTTGTCATGCCGCCACAGACACGCCCTTTAACGAAAACTCAAGATCTTCACAATTTAACATCTCTAAGGCCTCTAGATCAGAATGGCCAAATATAATGTTGACATCATTAAATCTCTAGGAGGAGTTTGATACAAGTCATTTCCTGTTGCCAACAGGTGGCGCTGTGATTATAATAGAATATTGGCCTTCAGATGTGTTCAGGCCAGGACTCTTATCGAATATGTGAAGTTTGAGGCAAATCGGACATTTTATGGCTGAGTTATAACAAGTTTTATATCCATGGCGAGACCTCGAAATTTGTCAGGCCGCCACGGACACGCCCTTTACCGAAAACTCAAGATCTTCACAATTTAACATCGCTACGGCCTTTATATTAGACTGACCGATTTTGGTGTTGATCTGAATAAATCTCTAGGAGGAGTTGGTTGTAGAGTACAGCATGACACTTCCTGTTGCCTGCAGGTGGCGCTATGACTATAACTGAATATGGGCATGTAGATGTCTTCAGGTCAGGAGTGTTATCACACATGTGAAGTTTGGGACAGATAGGACATTGTATGCCTGAGTTATAGCAACTTCCTTTTTCATGGCGAAACATCGAAATTTGCGAGGCCGCCACGGACACGCCCTCCGATGAAAACTCTAGATCTTCACAATTTAACGTCACAAAGGGCTTTAGACTAGACTCTGCAAATTTGGCGTTGATCCGAATAAATCTGTAGGAGGAGTTCGTTCAAGTACGACACCTGAAAAAGGCAAAAATGACACAAATTTTGCTGAGAATATTAATATTAACCGACTTCCTGTTGGGTTCCGGATTTTGTTCCAAGAGGCTTTTTTGTAGGTATTGGTGAGTTACATGTGTGTACCGATTTCGGTGCATGTACGTGAATCACAGCTGAAAGCGCACACCGCTGAACGTCTAAAGGTGGCGCTGTCGAGCCATTTTGCCACACCCACTTCTGAAACCCAAATCAGACGTAAATTTTCGCCAGGTTTGATGTGTGTGCAAAGTTTTGTGAGTTTTCGGGAATGTTTAGGTCCTCTAAAATGCGATTCACTTTGGAGAAGAAGAAGAATAATAATAATTAAAGCTGCAAGCAGCGATGAACGGGCCCTCGCACCCGGGCTCACCGCCGACCGGTGGCTTTAGGAACACAGCAAACGGTGGGCAGTATGCTTTTAATACAGTAAATGTAAGAAAAATAGATCAAAGTCACTTAAATGTGCCAAACTTCCTGCTGCCAGCTGGTGGCGCTATGCCTATAACTGATTATTGGCATGTAGATGTGTTCAGGCCAGCACTTTGATCAAACATATGAAGTTTGGTTCAGATTGACCTTGGTATGTGTGAGTTAGTGCAAGATATGATATATCCTGCTGCCAATAGGTGGCGCTATAATAATATCTGTATATTGGCCTTTAGATGTCTTCAGGCCAGGACTTTTACCAAACATGTGAAGTTTGAGGCAGATCGGACATTTTATGGCTGAGTTATAACAACTTTTATGTCCATGGCGAAACATCAAAATTTGTCAGGCCGCCATGGACACGCCCTTTGACGAAAACTCAAGATCTTCACAATTTAACATCTCTAAGGCCTCGAGATCAGACTGACCAAATATAATGTTGATATCATTAAATCTCTAGGAGGAGTTTGGTACAAGTCATTTCCTATTGCCAACAGGTGGCGCTGTGATTATAATAGAATATAGGCCTTCAGATTGGTTCAGGCCAGGACTCTTATCGAACATGTGAAGTTTGAGGCAAATCGGACATTTTATGGCTGAGTTATAACAAGTTTTATATCCATGGCGAGACCACGAAATTTGCCAGGCCGCCACGGACACACCCTTCAACGAAAACTCAAGATCTTCGCAATTTAACATCGCTAAAGCCTTTTTATTAGACTGACCGATTTTGGTGTTGATCTGATTAAATCTTTTGGAGGAGTTTGTTGCAGAGTACAGCATGACACTTCCTGGTGCCAGCAGGTGGCGCTATGAGTAAAACTGAATATGGGCATGTAGATGTCATCAGGTCAGGTGTGTTATCACACATGTGAAGTTTGGGGCAGATCGGGCATTTTATGCCTGAGTTATAGCAACTTCCTTTTTCATGGCGAAGCATCGAAATTTGCCAGGCCGCCACGGACACGCCCTCCGATGAAAACTCTAGATCTTCGCAATTTAACGTCACAAAGGGCTTTAGATTAGACTCACCAAATTTGCCGTTAATCCGAATAAATCTCTAGGAGGAGTTCGTTCAAGTATGACGCCTGAAAATGGCAAAAATTACACAAATTTTGCTAAGAAAATTAAAAATAACCGACTTCCTGTTGGGTGTCAAATTTTGCTCCAAGAGGCTTTTTTGTAGGTTTTGGTGAGCTACATGTGTGTACCGATTTTCGTGCATGTCCGTGAATCACAACTGAAAGCGCACACCGCGGAACGTGTAAAGGTGGCGCTATCGAGCCATTTTGCCACACCCACTTCTGCAACCCATATCAGACGTAAATTTTCGCCAGGTCTGATGTGTGTGCGAAGTTTCATGAGTTTTCGGGTATGTCTAAGCCCTCAAAAATGCGATTCATTTTGGAGAAGAATAATAATAATAATAATTAAAGCTGCAAGCAGCGATGAACGGGCCCTCGCACACGGGCTCACCGCCGACCGGTGGCTTTAGGAAAACAGCTAATGGTGGGCAGTATGCTTTTAATACAGTAAAAATAGGAGAAATATGTCAAAGTCACTTAAATGTGCCAAATTTCCTGCTGCCAGCTGGTGGCGCTATGCCTATAACTGATTATTGGCATGTAGATGTGTTCATGCCAGCACTATTATCAAACATATGAAGTTTGGTGCAGATTGACCTTAGTATGTTTGAGTTAGTGAAAGATATGATATATCCTGCTGCCAACAGGTGGCGCTATGATAATATCTGAATATTGGCCTTTAGGTGTCTTCAGGCCAAGACTCTTACCAAACCTGTGAAGTTTGAGGCAGATCGGACATTTAATGGCTGAGTTATAACAACTTCTATGTCCATGGTGAAACATCCAACTTTGTCACGCCGCCACGGACACGCCCTTTAACGAAAACTCAAGATCTTCACAATTTAACATCACTAAGGCCTCTAAATCAGACTGACCAAATATAATGTTGATATCCTTAAATCTGTAGGAGGAGTTTGCTACAAGTCATTTCCTGTTGCCAACAGGTGGCGCTGTGATTATAATAGAATATTGGCCTTCAGATTGGTTCAGGCCAGGACTCTTATCGAACATGTGAAGTTTGAGGCAAATCGGACATTTTATGGCTGAGTTATAACAAGTTTTAGATCTATGGCGAGACCTCAAAATTTGTCAGGCCGCCACGAACACGCCCTTCAATGAAAACTCAAGATCTTCGTAATTTAACATCGCTAAAGCCTTTTTATTAGACTGACCGATTTTGGTGTTGATCTGATTAAATCTCTTGGAGGAGTTTGTTGCAGAGTACAGCATGACACTTCCTGTTGCCAGCAGGTGGCGCTATGAGTAAAACTGAATATGGACATGTAGATGTCATCAGGTCAGGAGTGTTATCACACATGTGAAGTTTGGGACAGATCGGACATTGTATGCCTGAGTTATAGCAACTTCCTTTTTCATGGCGAAACATCGAAATTTGCTAGGCCGCCACGGACACGCCCTCCGATGAAAACTCTAGATCTTCACAATTTAACGTCACAAAGGGCTTTAGACTAGACTCGGCAAATTTGGCGTTGATCCGAATAAATCTGTAGGAGGAGTTCGTTCAAGTACGACACCTGAAAAAGGCAAAAATGACACAAATTTTGTTGATAATATTAATATTAACTGACTTCCTGTTGGGTTCCGGATTTTGCTCCAAGAGGCTTTTTTGTAGGTTTTGGTGTGTTACATGTGTGTACCGATTTCCGTGCATGTACGTGAATCACAGCTGAAAGCGCACACCGCTGAACGTCTAAAGGTGGCGCTGTCGAGCCATTTTGCCACTCCCACTTCTGAAACCCAAATCAGACGTAAATTTTCGCCAGGTTTGATGTGTGTGCAAAGTTTTGTGAGTTTTCGGGAATGTTTAGGTCCTCTAAAATGCGATTCACTTTGGAGAAGAATAATAATAATAATAATAATAATAATTAAAGCTGCAAGCAGCGATGAACGGGCCCTCGCACACGGGCTCACCGCCGACCGGTGGCTTTAGGAACACAGCAAACGGTGGGCAGTATGCTTTTAATACAGTAAATGTAGGAAAAATAGATCAAAGTCACTTAAATGTGCCAAACTTCCTGCTGCCAGCTGGTGGCGCTATGCCTATAACTGATTATTGACATTTAGATGTGTTCAGGCCAGCACTTTGATCAAACATATGAAGTTTGGTGCAGATTGACCTTGGTATGTGTGAGTTAGTGCAAGATATGATATATCCTGCTGCCAATAGGTGGCGCTATAATAATATCTGTATATTGGCCTTTAGATGTCTTCAGGCCAGGACTTTTACCAAACATGTGAAGTTTGAAGCAGATCGGACATTTTATGGCTGAGTTATAACAACTTTTATGTCCATGGCGAAACATCAAACTTTGTCAGGCCGCCATGGACACGCCCTTTAACGAAAACTCAAGATCTTCACAATTTAACATCTCTAAGGCCTCGAGATCAGACTGACCAAATATAATGTTGATATCATTAAATCTCTAGGAGGAGTTTGGTACAAGTCATTTCCTATTGCCAACAGGTGGCGCTGTGATTATAATAGAATATAGGCCTTCAGATTGGTTCAGGCCAGGACTCTTATCGAACATGTGAAGTTTGAGGCAAATCGGACATTTTATGGCTGAGTTATAACAAGTTTTATATCCATGGCGAGACCACGAGATTTGCCAGGCCGCCACGGACACACCCTTCAACGAAAACTCAAGATCTTCGCAATTTAACATCGCTAAAGCCTTTTTATTAGACTGACCGATTTTGGTGTTGATCTGATTAAATCTTTTGGAGGAGTTTGTTGCAGAGTACAGCATGACACTTCCTGGTGCCAGCAGGTGGCGCTATGAGTAAAACTGAATATGGGCATGTAGATGTCATCAGGTCAGGAGTGTTATCACACATGTGAAGTTTGGGGCAGATCGGGCATTTTATGCCTGAGTTATAGCAACTTCCTTTTTCATGGCGAAGCATCGAAATTTGCCAGGCCGCCACGGACACGCCCTCCGATGAAAACTCTAGATCTTCGCAATTTAACGTCACAAAGGGCTTTAGATTAGACTCACCAAATTTGCCGTTGATCCGAATAAATCTCTAGGAGGAGTTCGTTCAAGTATGACGCCTGAAAATGGCAAAAATTACACAAATTTTGCTAAGAAAATTAAAAATAACCGACTTCCTGTTGGGTGTCAAATTTTGCTCCAAGAGGCTTTTTTGTAGGTATTGGTGAGCTACATGTGTGTACCGATTTTCGTGCATGTACGTGAATCACAACTGAAAGCGCACACCGCGGAACGTGTAAAGGTGGCGCTATCGAGCCATTTTGCCACACCCACTTCTGCAACCCATATCAGACGTAAATTTTCGCCAGGTCTGATGTGTGTGCGAAGTTTCATGAGTTTTCGGGTATGTCTAAGCCCTCAAAAATGCGATTCATTTTGGAGAAGAATAATAATAATAATAATAATAATAAACGAAGCAGATCCAATAGGGTCCTCACACCATCGGTGCTCGGGCCCTAATAAACGGAGCAGATTCAATAGGGTCCTCACACCATCGGTGCTCGGGCCCTAATAATAATAATAAACGAAGCAGATCCAATAGGGTCCTCACACCATCGGTGCTCGGGCCCTAATTAAAGCTGCGAGCAGCGATGAACGGGCCCTCGCACCTGGGCTCACCGCCGACCGGTGGCTTCAGGAAATCAGCAAACGGTGGGCAGTATGCTTTTAATACAGTAAATGTAGAAAAAATATGTCATAAGTCATTTAAATGTGCCAAACTTGCCACTG
Organism: Garra rufa; assembly: GCF_049309525.1. Taxonomy (NCBI): domain Eukaryota; kingdom Metazoa; phylum Chordata; class Actinopteri; order Cypriniformes; family Cyprinidae; genus Garra; species Garra rufa. The sequence goes on from NC_133361.1 coordinate 9,165,915, forward strand.
CCAGATGGTGGCGCTATGCCTATAACTGATTATTGGCATGTAGATGTGTTCAGGCCAGCACTATTATCAAACATATGAAGTTTGGTGCAGACTGACCTTGGTATGTTTGAGTTAGTGAAATATATGAGATATCCTGCTGCCAACAGGTGGTGCTATGATAATATCTGAATATTGGTCTTAAGGTGTCTTCAGGCCAGGACTCTTACCAAACCTGTGAATTTTGTGGCAGATCAGACATTTTCAGGCTAAGTTATAACCACTTCTATGTCTATGCAGAAACATCAAACTTTGTCAGGCCACCCCGCACATGCCCTTTAATGAAAACTCAAGATCTTCACAATTTAACATCTCTAAGGCCTCAAGATCAGACTGACCAAATATAATGTTGATTTAATTAAATGCAATCAATGCAAGGACTTCAGATAGATGCCAACTGTGAACCAGTATGCTACAAATAAGAACATGTAATTCATGATGATAGCAAAATGTTATTATTGCTTCCTCTATATCCACCACTTCTGCTTAAATGTCATTGTTACCTATCTTTACAATTTTTGTATAATATATTTTTGTATAAAATCAATTGTTGTCATAACTAAGAATCAATAAGGAAGACGGTGCCCAGTTGGCACATGCATTCACAGTAACCATCTGCTAGTTTGGATTTTAAGTTTACAGAATTAAAAGGGTTACACTTTAAAATCAACACACAGACACATACACACAAAATATAAAATGTTGCCATCCAGTTTCATTTGTTAAAATTAACTATATCAGTTAACATGACCAATAAATAAATAGCATTTATTAATGTTAATTAATATTAAGCTAAGAAAAAGTATTCATATAAAGTTTATGTACTGTGAATTAACATGAACATGAACACAGTTCATGTGGGTGTACAGCAATACACAATAAAGTGCTCTATAAACGCTTCATTCTTTCAAAATATCTTTAAAAAACAAGTTGAGTATTTTAACGGGGTGATATATATATATTTATAACTGTTCTTAAAATTATGGTTTTCAGATGTTTTGAAGAGATAACAGTAACGTTTGTTTTGTTGTCAAAGTTTGTCTTAATTTTTTATTATTATTATTTTATATTCAATAAATAACACTATGTAAATATTGTCTATCAATGAAGATAAATTGATCATGCTAAAAAGTTGTATTTTTTTAAATCTTTTGCTATGTGACTGAATAGGACAAGTTCATGGTACAGTTAAGTACAAAATAAATAAAAAACAACAACTGCAAAATACGAACAATGAAAGACTTAGTGACCCTTTATATTTTCTCAAAATATCAGACTCTCAAAGATCAGACATATTTATGTAATTACACTACATACAGTATGTGCATTATGTTCAAAGATGGTCTGTAGAATGGCTCTCTACTCTGTCACCCTCTCTGCCTCTCACCCCTCCCCCCTGCAATAATGAGCTTCTCTGTGCCTGACTGAACGCACACACATACTGTAGAGACATTCACCAGAGTGACAGCAGGTTTCTGAGTTATCTTTTTAATTTTCTTTAATTCATTGAAGCTTGTATAAAATTTATATTTCCAGCACTTGCTCAGAATGATTAGATCTCTGTGTGAAAAAAGTTTTAAAGAGTTTGGATGCTGCACTTTAAAGATATAAAAAATTAGGGTTATGTTTTTTACTACATCTTTAAAAAATCACCATGTCAACACCGTTCGAGATATCCAAAATCCGCTCGCAATTTAACATCTTCAGAATCTTCTCTTCATGTTAAAAAAGTTTGGTGTGAACAGCTGGTTGTTCTTAGGAGTAGTGTGAATTTGTTTACTACCTGATTTTTCAAAAAATCCACCTTTAAATCAAAATAGCCGGCTTTCTGTTGGTCTTAGCTAATGAGTTTGATTTAGAAAGTTGTCCAGATTGATGAGAACAATATAAGTACAGAGTTTGGTGACTGTAGGAAAAACTAACCCCCCAACTTTTGTCAAAAGATGGCGCTATAGAGTGCCTGCTCCACGCCCATTTATGACCTTTTGCCAGTGTCTAACTATCATTAATATTGATGTGTGTGTTGAGTTTCATGAAATTCTAAGCATGTTATCTGCCTCGAAAAGACAGGAATGTAATTTTAAAGTTTGACACGTTGCCATGGCAACAGCATTTGATTTATCATCGACCCCTTTACATATTCTTATCGGCCGTGTTTTGACATGATTTTGATGAAGTTTAAAGAAAATCGAGTAAAATTAAGAGGCTGATTTCAAAGCATTTTGAAAATGACACGTTTCCTGCTGCCAGTTGGTGGCGCTATAACTTTGACTCATAATAGTCACATTTATGGAATCGGCATCATACAACGAACAAACTGGTGAAGTTTCATCAGAATCAGGCAATGTGTGCAACAGTTATTAGACACTTCCTGTTTCTCATTTCTCGCCATAACTTGGTCGCCTTGCCACGGCCAAACCGTTCGAGATATCAAAAATCTCCTCGCAATTTAGCGTCCCCAATGTCTTGAGATCATGCTGACCGAGTTTGGTGACAATCCCATGGAATTCCTGGGAGGAGTACGTTAAATTCCAGAGCATGCGCTTTTTAAACAGCCCTAAATATCTCACTTCCTGTTGCGTGGAGCCCATGACATAGAGTACAAAAGTTGTTCAGCTCGATGAGTTCTATATGTGTACCGAGTTTCATATCAATACGCGCAAGTATGTGTGCGCAGTACATCAAGTTTTCAAACTGTGTTCCAGGGGGCGCTGTAGAGGCCCTGAACCACGCCCGGGTCCCAGCCTCTGTGGCGTCCGGACGACGGCAGATTCCGACGTGTGTGCAAATTTTCAAGAGTTTTTGAGTATGTTAAGGCCCCCAAAAGTGCCCCAACGGTTGAAAAAAAATAAAAATAATTAAAGCTGCAAGCAGCGTTGACCGGGCCCTCGCCGTCTGGCAGTCGCCATCCCAATAGCATCAGGAAAACGGTGCCCAGTTGGCACATGCATTCACAATAACCCTTTGGACTAACCCTAACTGTCTCTCCTCCTGTCTGACTCTTTCTCTTACCACCCATCCCACCTCCTTACACTCAGCCACTTACCACACAAACACACACATAGAGTGCAGAGCAGAGTGAGATCAGATTTGTTTTTTAATTTTCTTTCATTCGTGGAGTTTTATATAATTATTAAATGAACTGTGTTTAATCAGAATGAATAGTTATTTGTATGAAAAAAGTTTCAAAGAGTTAGGATGCTGCACTTTAAATATATAATAAATCATTGAAAATTGAAAATGGGAAATGAAATTCTAGGCACGCTATCTGCCTCAAAAACACAGGAAACAAATATTTGAATGTATTTTTTATTTTTATTTATTTGCCATGGCAACAGCATTTGATGCATCAGGGGCGCCTTTACAGACTCGGCCGTGTTTTTACATTATTCTGATGAAGTTTGAATAAAATCGAGTACAAATATATTGTCCGTTGTTCGTTCGTGTTTGTTAGGTCATTAAACAATGTTAACAATGTTATTTTAAATAGTTACCATGTTTTATGATCTACACCCATTTTTCATATTATTTTAATGATCTATAAGCATCTGTGAAATAATTATAAACAAATATATTAAAAATAAATACATATTTACTTAGTTGATGTATTTGTTTCTCATTCTAATTAAGTGAACTGAGCAGTATAGTGTCATACTTATAATATTTTTTATTCTATCAGTGAGATTGTATATATGTATATAAATCATATAATTTTTCCTTAAAAGATTAAAAAAAGATTTTAATGCTCTTTAAGCACCTATACAAAATAATTATGTAAAAGTACACTGACAGTACAGTCTATATCAACTGATTCTATGGATTATTTTCATTCTTATACACTGAGAATGAGCTAAATAGCATTAGAGGTCAAACGATTCCTTATCTTATGAGGACCTCTAGTGTTCATCCCTGGTATTAGAGCTTTAATCTGACAAATTTATGTGACACTTTTAATGTTTTTGGGGCCTCTGAGCATGATAACATTTTGAAACTACACGTATTTCCTAAGAATTTCTTGTTCTTTATATGTAAAAAGTTTTGATGAGTTAGAATAATGCAATTTAAAGATATATGAAAATAACTCTTCATCTTTTTTATTGTTACTTTCATAAATCACCACATCAACACCGTTCAAGATGTCCCAAAGCCGTTCACAATTTAACATCTTCAGTATCTTGGCATCATGTTGACAAAGTTTGGTGTGAACTGTCTGATTCTGCTATGAGTGATATGAATTTATTCACAGCTATATTTAAAAACACAGGAAACAAATGTTAAAGTTTGACATGTTGCCATGGCAACAGCATTTGATGTATCAAGGACCCCTTCACAGATTCTCATCGGCCGTGTTTTGATATTATTCTGATGAAGTTTGAAGCAAATTGAGTAAAATTAAGAGGTTGATTTAAAAGCGTTTTGCAAGCAACACACTTCCTGCTGCCAGTTGGTGGCGCTATAACTTTGACTCATAATAGTCACATCTCTGTGATCGGTATCATACGACGAACAAACTGCTTAAGTTTGGTCAAAATCAGATAAAGTGTGTCAAAATTATTAGACATTTCCTGTTTCTCATTTCTCGCCATAATTTGTCGCCCTGCCACGGCCAAACCGTTCGAGATAGCAAAAATCCCCTGGCAATTTTGCATTCCCAATATCTTGAGATCATGTTGACCGAGTTTGGTGGCCATCGGTGGAAAGGTCTAGGAGGAGTATTTCAAATTCCACAGCTTGATTTTTCCAAAAATCCATATTTAAATAAAAATAGCTGACTTCCTGTTGGTCGTAGCTAATGGGTGTAAATTAGAAAGTTGTCCGGCTTGATGAGTCCAATATATGTACCGAGTTTGGTGACTGTAGGACAAAGTAACCCCCCAACTTTTGTCAAAAGGTGGCGCTATGGAGCGCCTGCTCCACGCCCATTTATGGGCTTTTATCAGTGTTTAACTGTCATTAATACAGATGTGTGTGTTGAGTTTCATGAAATTCTAAGCATTTTAAGTGGCTCAAAAACACAAAAAACTAAAGTTAAAGTTTGACACGTTGCCATGGCAACATGATAAAAGTTATGGATAACGCCCTTCACAGATTCTTATCGGTCGTGTTTTGACATTATTGTGATGAAGTTTGAAGCAAATTGAGTAAAATTAAGAGGCTGAGTTTAAAGCGTTTCAAAAACGTCACGCTTTCTGCTGCCAGTTGGTGGCGCTATAACTTTGACTCATAATAGTCACATCTCTGTGATCGGCATCAGACGGTGAACAAACTGCTGAAGTTTGGTCAAAATCAGACAAAGTATGTCAAAGTTATTAGGCACTTCCTGTTTCTCATTTCTCGCCATAAATTTGTCGCCCCGTCACGGTCAAAATATCAAAAATTCCCTGGCAATTTTGCGTCCCCAATGTCTTGAGATCATGCTGACTGAGTTTGGTGGCCATCGGTGGAAAGGCCTAGTAGGAGTATTTCAAATTCCATTGCATGCACTTTTTAGACATCCCTGAATAGCCGACTTCCTGTTTGGCGAAGCATGGACTATGAGTGTGAAATTTGTTCGGCCCGATGAGGTCTATATGTGTATGAATTTTGATGACTGTAGGTCAAACGTTGTGCGCTCCAGAGCCCTTCAAAAGTCGCAATTTTTAACGCTGTGCCATGCCCCCCCCCAGGTGACCCCCCCATGTCAAAGTCTGTCCGGCCCTGATGGCCGCAGGTTCCAATGTGTGTGCAAAGTTTCAAGAGTTTTCGTGTATGTTAAGGCCCCCGAAATCCCCCAAAACATTGAAAAAAAAAAAATAATAATAATAATAATAATAATAATAATAATAATAATAATCCTTAGAAAAACAATAGGGCCTTCGCCCTTTTGGGCTCGGGCCCTAAAAAAAAAAAAAAAAAAAAAAACAAATAAGAATCCTTAGAAGAACAATAGGGCCTTCGCCCTTTTGGGCTCGGGCCCTAATAATAATAATTAAAGCTGCGAGCAGCGATGAACGGGCCCTCGCACCCGGGCTCACCGCCGACCGGTGGCTTCAGGAAATCAGCAAACGGTGGGCAGTATGCTTTTAAAACAGTAAATATAGAAAAAATATGTCATAAGTCATTTAAATGTGCCAAACTTGCCGCTGCCAGATGGTGGCGCTATGCCTGTAACTAATTATTGGCATGTAGATGTGTTCAGGCCAGCACTATTATCAAACATATGAAGTTTGGTGCAGATTGACCTTGGTATGTTTGAGTTAGTGAAAGATATGATATATCCTGCTGCCAACAAGTGGCGCTATGATAATATCTGAATATTGGTCTTTAGGTGTCTTCAGGCCAGGACTCTTACCAAACCTGTGAATTTTGTGGCAGATCAGACATTTTATGGCTAAGTTATAACAACTCAATGAAAACTCAAAATCCTCACAATTTAACATATCTAAGGCCTCTAGATCAGACTGACCAAATATAATTTAATTAAATGCAATCAATGCAAGGACTTCAGATAATGCCAACTGTGAACCAATATGCAAAATTTTCCCTATACTCTGATGATGATGATAAGAACATGATTCATGATGATAACAAAATGTTATTATTGCTTGCTTTACGTCCACCACTTCTGCTTAAATGTCATTGTTACCTATCTGTACAATTTTTGTGTGGATATTGCTTTGCAGGTGACTCCTCCTGTTATAAGACATCACTCTTAAGTGCTACATAACTAAGAATCAATAAGGAAAACGGTGCCCAGTTGGCACATGCATTCACAGTAACTCTCTGCTAGTTTGGATTTTAAGTTTACAGAATTGAAAGGGTTAGACTTTAAAATCAACACACAGACACATACACACAAAATATAAAATGTTGCCATCCAGTTTCATTTGTTAAAATTAACTATATTAGTTAACATGACCAATAAATAAATAGCATTTATTAATGTTAATTAATATTAAGCTAAAAGAAGTATTCATATAAAGTTTATGTACTGTGTATTAACATGAACATGAACACAGTTCATGTGGGTGTACAGCAATACACAATAAAGTGCTCTATAAACGCTTCATTCTTTCAAAATATCTTTAAAAATCAAGTTGAGTATTTTAATGGGGTGATATATATATTTATAACTGATCTTAAAATTATGGTTTTCAGATGTTTTGAAGAGATAACAGTAACGTTTGTTTTGTTGTCAAAGTTTGTCTTAATTTTTTATTATTGTTATTTTATATTCAATAAATAACACTATGTAAATATTGTCTATCAATGAAGATAAATTGATCATGCTAAAAAGTTGTATTTTTTTAAATCTTTTGCTATGTGACTGAATAGGACAAGTTCATGGTACAGTTAAGTAAAAAATAAATAAAAAACAACAACTGCAAAATACGAACAATGAAAGACTTAGTGACCCTTTATATTTTCTCAAAATATCAGACTCTCAAAGATCAGACATATTTATGTAATTACAATACATATGTGCATTTTTTGTTCAGAGATGGTCTGTAGGATGGCTCTCTACTCTGTCACCCTCTCTGCCTCTCACCCCTCCCCCCTGCAATAATGAGCTTCTCTGTGCCTGACTGAACGCACACACATACTGTAGAGACATTCACCAGAGTGACAGCAGGTTTCTGAGTTATTTTTTTAATTTTCTTTAATTCATTGAAGCTTGTATAAAATTTATATTTCCAGCACTTGCTCAGAAGGATTAGATCTCTGTGTGAAAAAAGTTTTAAAGAGTTTGGATGCTGCACTTTAAAGATATAAAAAATTAGGGTTATGTTTTTTACTACATCTTTAAAAAATCACCACGTCAACACCGTTCGAGATATCCAAAATCCGCTCGCAATTTAACATCTTCAGAATCTTCTCTTCATGTTAAAAAAGTTTGGTGTGAACAGCTGGTTGTTCTTAGGAGTAGTGTGAATTTGTTTACTACCTGATTTTTCAAAAAATCCACCTTCAAATCAAAATAGCCGGCTTTCTGTTGGTCTTAGCTAATGAGTTTGATTTAGAAAGTTGTCCAGATTGATGAGAACAATATAAGTACAGAGTTTGGTGACTGTAGGAAAAACTAACCCCCCAACTTTTGTCAAAAGATGGCGCTATAGAGTGCCTGCTCCACGCCCATTTATGACCTTTTGCCAGTGTCTAACTATCATTAATATTGATGTGTGTGTTGAGTTTCATGAAATTCTAAGCATGTTTTCTGCCTCGAAAAGACAGGAATGTAATTTTAAAGTTTGACACGTTGCCATGGCAACAGCATTTGATTTATCATCGACCCCTTTACATATTCTTATCGGCCGTGTTTTGACATGATTTTGATGAAGTTTAAAGAAAATCGAGTAAAATTAAGAGGCTGATTTCAAAGCATTTTGAAAATGACACGTTTCCTGCTGCCAGTTGGTGGCGCTATAACTTTGACTCATAATAGTCACATTTATGGAATCGGCATCATACAAGGAACAAACGGGTGAAGTTTCATCAGAATCAGGCAATGTGTGCAACAGTTATTAGACACTTCCTGTTTCTCATTTCTCGCCATAACTTTGTCGCCTTGCCACGGCCAAACCGTTCGAGATATCAAAAATCTCCTCTCAATTTAGCGTCCCCAATGTCTTGAGATCATGCTGACCGAGTTTGGTGACAATCCCATGGAATTCCTGGGAGGAGTACGTTAAATTCCAGAGCATGCGCTTTTTAAACAGCCCTAAATATCTCACTTCCTGTTGCGTGGAGCCCATGACATAGAGTACAAAAGTTGTTCAGCTCGATGAGTTCTATATGTGTACCGAGTTTCATATCAATACGCGCAAGTATGTGTGCGCAGTACATCAAGTTTTCAAACTGTGTTCCAGGGGGCGCTGTAGATGCCCTGAACCACGCCCGGGTCCCAGCCTCTGTGGCGTCCGGACGACGGCAGATTCCAACGTGTGTGCAAATTTTCAAGAGTTTTTGAGTATGTTAAGGCCCCCAAAAGTGCCCCAACGGTTGAAAAAAAACAAAAATAAAAAATAAAAATAAAAAAAAAAAAACAAATAAGAATCCTTAGAAGAACAATAGGGCCTTCGCCCTTTTGGGCTCGGGCCCTAATAATTAAAGCTGCAAGCAGCGATGAACGGGCCCTCGCACCCGGGCTCACCGCCGACCGGTGGCTTTAGGAAAACAGCAAACGGTGGGCAGTATGCTTTTAATTCAGTAAATATAGGAGAAATATGTCATAAGTCACTTAAATGTGCCAAATTCTCCGCTGCCAGCTGGTGGCGCTACGCCTATAACTGATTATTGGCATGTAGATGTGTTCAGGCCAGCACTATTATCAAACATATGAAGTTTGGTGCAGATTGACCTTGGTATGTTTGAGTTAGTGAAAGATATGATATATCCTGCTGCCAACAGGTGGCGCTATGATAATATCTGCATATTGGCCTTTAGGTGTCTTCAGGCCAGGACTCTTACCAAACCTGTGAAGTTTGAGGCAGATCGGACATTTTATGGCTGAGTTATAACAACTTCTATGTCCATGGCGAAACATCAAACTTTGTCACGCCGCCACGGACACGCCCTTTAACGAAAACTCAAGATCTTCGCAATTTAACATCTCTAAGGCCTCTAGATCAGACTGACCAAATATAATGTTGATATCATTAAATCTCTAGGAGGAGTTTGATACAAGTCATTTCCTGTTGCCAACAGGTGGCGCTGTGATTATAATAGAATATTGGCCTTCAGATATGTTCAGGCCAGAACTCTTATCGAATATGTGAAGTTTGAGGGAAATCGGACATTTTATGGCTGAGTTATAACAAGTTTTATATCCATGGCGAGACCTCGAAATTTGTCAGGCCGCCACGGACACGCCCTTTGCCGAAAACTCAAGATCTTCACAATTTAACATCGCTAAGGCCTTTATATTAGACTGACCGATTTTGGTGTTGATCTGTATAAATCTCTAGGAGGAGTTGGTTGTAGAGTACAGCATGACACTTCCTGTTGCCTGCAGGTGGCGCTATGACTATAACTGAATATGGGCATGTAGATGTCATCAGGTCAGGAGTGTTATCACACATGTGAAGTTTGGGACAGATCGGACATTTTATGCCTAAGTTATAGCAACTTCCTTTTTCATGGCGAAACATCGAAATTTGCGAGGCCGCCACGGACACGCCCTCTGATGAAAACTCTAGATCTTCACAATTTAACGTCACAAAGGGCTTTAGATTAGACTCACCAAATTTGCTGTTGATCGGAGTAAATCTCTAGGAGGAGTTCGTTCAAGTACGACGCCTGAAAATGGCAAAAATGACACAAATTTTGCTAAGAAAATTAATAATAACCGACTTCCTGTTGGGTTTCGGATTTTGTCCCAAGAGGCTTTTTTGTAGGTATTGGTGAGTTACATGTGTGTACCGATTTTCATGCATGTACGTGAATCATAGCTGAAAGCGCACACCGCGGAACGTGTAAAGGTGGCGCTATCGAGCCGTTTTGCCACACCCATCTCTGAAACCCATATCAGACATCCATTTTCGCCAGGTTTGATGTGTGTGCAAAGTTTCATGAGTTTTCGGTTATGTTTAAGCCCTCAAAAATGCGATTCATTCCGGAGAAGAAGAATAATAATAATAATTAAAGCTGCGAGCAGCGATGAACGGGCCCTCGCACCCGTGCTCACCGCCGACCGGTGGCTTTAGGAAAACAGCTAATGGTGGGCAGTATGCTTTTAATACAGTAAAAATAGGAGAAATATGTCAAAGTCACTTAAATGTGCCAAATTCCCTGCTGCCAGCTGGTGGCGCTATGCCTATAACTGATTATTGGCATGTAGATGTGTTCAGGCTGGCACTTTCATCAAACATATGAAGTTTGGTGCAGATTGACCTTGGTATGTTTGAGTTAGTGAAAGATATGATATATCCTGCTGCCAACAGGTGGCGCTATAATAATATCTGAATATTGGCCTTTATGTGTCTTCAGGCCAGGACTCTTACCAAACCTGTGAAGTTTGAGGCAGATCGGACATTTTATGGCTTAGTTATAACAACTTCTATGTCCATGGCGAAACATCAAACTTTGCCACGCCGCCACAGACACGCCCTTTAACGAAAACTCAAGATCTTCGCAATTTAACATCTCTAAGACCTCTAGAGCAGACTGACCAAATATAATGTTGATATCGTTAAATCTCTAGGAGGAGTTTGATACAAGTCATTTCCTGTTGCCAACAGGTGGCGCTGTGATTATAATAGAATATTGGCTTTCAGATGTTTTCAGGCCAGGACTTTAATCGAACATGTGAAGTGTGAGGCAAATCGGACATTTTATGGCTGAGTTATAACAAGTTTTATATCCATGGCGAGACCTCGAAATTTGTCAAGCCGCCACGGACACGCCCTTCAACGAAAACTCAAGATCTTCACAATTTAACATCACTAAAGCCTTTATATAAGACTGACCGATTTTGGTGTTGATCTGTATAAATCTCTAGGAGGAGTTGGTTGTAGAGTACAGCATGTCACTTCCTGTTGCCTGCAGGTGGCGCTATGACTATAACTGAATATGGGCATGTAGATGTCATCAGGTCAGGAGTGTTATCACACATGTGAAGTTTGGGGCAGATCGGACATTTTATGCCTGAGTTATAGCAACTTCCTTTTTCATGGCGAAACATCGAAATTTGCCAGGCCGCCACGGACACGCCCTCCGATGAAAACTCTAGATCTTCGCAATTTAACGTCACAAAGGGCTTTAGATTAGATTCACCAAATTTGGCGTTGATCCGTATAAATCTCTAGGAGGAGTTCGTTCAAGTATGACGCCTGAAAATGGCAAAAATGACACAAATTTTGCTGAGAAAAGTAATAATAACTGACTTCCTGTTGGGTTTTGGATTTTATCCCAAGAGGCTTTTTTGTAGGTATTGGTAAGTTACATGTGTGTACCGATTTTCGTGCATGTATGTGAATCACAGCTGAAAGCGCACACCGCGGAACGTGTAAAGGTGGCGCTATCGAGCCATTTTGCCACACCCATCTCTGAAACCCATATCAGACGTACATTTTCGCCAGGTTTGATGTGTGTGCAAAGTTTCATGAGTTTTCGGGTATGTTTAGGGCCTCAAAAATGCGATTCATTCCGGAGAAGAAGAATAATAATAAGAAACGGAGCAGATCCAATAGGGTCCTCACACCATCGGTGCTCGGGCCCTAATAATAAACGAAGCAGATCCAATAGGGTCCTCACACCATCGGTGCTCGGGCCCTAATTAAAGCTGCAAGCAGCGATGAACGGGCCCTCGCACACGGGCTCACCGCCGACCGGTGGCTTAGGAACACAGCAAATGGTGGGTAGTATGCTTTTAATACAGTAAAAATAGGAGATAATGTCAAAGTCACTTAAATGTGCCAAATTTCCTGCTGCCAGCTGGTGGCGCTATGCCTATAACTGATTATTGGCATGTAGATGTGTTCAGGCCACCACTTTCATCAAACATATGAAGTTTGGTGCAGATTGACCTTGGTATGTTTGAGTTAGTGAAATATATGATATATCCTGCTGCCAACAGGTGGCGCTATGATAATATCTGAATATTAGCCTTTAGGTGTCTTCAGGCCAGGACTCTTACCAAACCTGTGAAGTTTGAGGCAGATCGGACATTTTATGGCTGAGTTATAACAACTTCTATGTCCATGGCGAAACATCAAACTTTGTCACGCCACCACGGACACGCCCTTTAACGAAAACATAAGATCTTCGCAATTTAACATCTCTAAGGCCTCTAGATCAGACTGACCAAATATAATGTTGATATCATTAAATCTCTAGGAGGAGTTTGATACAAGTCATTTCCTGTTGCCAACAGGTGGCGCTGTGATTATAATAGAATATTGGCCTTCAGATGTGTTCAGGCCAGGACTCTTATCGAATATGTGAAGTTTGAGGCAAATCGGGCATTTTATGGCTGAGTTATAACAAGTTTTATATCCATGGCGAGACCTCGAAATTTGTCAGGCCGCCACGGACACACCCTTTACCGAAAACTCTAGATCTTTACAATTAAACATCGCTAAGGCCTTTATATTAGACTGACCGATTTTGGTGTTGATCTGTATAAATCTCTAGGAGGAGTTGGTTTTATAGTACAGCATGACACTTCCTGTTGCCTGCAGGTGGCGCTATGACTATAACTGAATATGGGCATGTAGATGTCATCAGGTCAGGAGTGTTATCACACACGTGAAGTTTGGGACAGATCGGACATTTTATGCCTAAGTTATAGCAACTTCCTTTTTCATGGCGAAACATCGAAATTTGCTAGGCCGCCACAGACACGCCCTCCGATGAAAACTCTAGATCTTCACAATTTAACGTCACAAAGGGCTTTAGATTAGACTCGCCAAATTTGCTGTTGATCGGAGTAAATCTCTAGGAGGAGTTCGTTCAAGTATGATGCCTGAAAATGGCAAAAATGACACAAATTTTGCTAAGAAAATTAATAATAACCGACTTCCTGTTGGGTTTCGGATTTTGTCCCAGGAGGCTTTTTTGTAGGTATTGGTGAGTTACATGTGTGTACCGATTTTCATGCATGTACGTGAATCATAGCTGAAAGCGCACACCGCGGAACGTGTAAAGGTGGCGCTATCGAGCCGTTTTGCCACACCCATCTCTGAAACCCATATCAGACATCCATTTTCGCCAGGTTTGATGTGTGTGCAAAGTTTCATGAGTTTTCGGGTATGTTTAGGCCCTCAAAAATGCGATTCATTCCGGAGAAGAAGAATAATAATAATAATAATAAACGAAGCAGATCCAATAGGGTCCTCACACCATCGGTGCTCGGGCCCTAATAATTAAAGCTGCAAGCAGCGATGAACGGGCCCTCGCACACGGGCTCACCGCCGACCGGTGGCTTTAGGAACACAGCAAACGGTGGGCAGTATGCTTTTTCAGTAAATGTAGGAAAAATAGATCAAAGTCACTTAAATGTGCCAAACTTCCTGCTGCCAGCTGGTGGCGCTATGCTATAACTGATTATTGGCATGTTCAGGCCAGCACTTTCATCAAACATATGAAGTTTGGTGCAGATTGACCTTGGTATGTGTGAGTTAGTGCAAGATATGATATATCCTGCTGCCAATAGGTGGCGCTATGATAATATCTGTATATTGGCCTTTAGATGTCTTCAGGCCAGGACTCTTACCAAACATGTGAAGTTTGAGGCAGATCAGACATTTTATGGCTGAGTTATAACAACTTTTATGTCCATGGCGAAACATCAAACTTTGTCAGGCCGCCATGGACACGCCCTTTAACGAAAACTCAAGATCTTCACAATTTAACATCTCTAAGGCCTCGAGATCAGACTGACCAAATATAATGTTAATATAATTAAATCTCTAGGAGGAGTTTGGTACAAGTCATTTCCTGTTGCCAACAGGTGGCGCTGTGATTATAATAGAATATAGGCCTTCAGATTGGTTCAGGCCAGGACTCTTATCGAACATGTGAAGTTTGAGGCAAATCGGACATTTTATGGCTGAGTTATAACAAGATTTATATCCATGGCGAGACCACGAAATTTGCCAGGCCGCCACGGACACGCCCTTCAACGAAAACTCAAGATCTTCGCAATTTAACATCGCTAAAGCCTTTTTATTAGACTGACCGATTTTGGTGTTGATCTGATTAAATCTCCAGGAGGAATTTGTTGCAGAGTACAGCATGACACTTCCTGGTGCCTGCAGGTGGCGCTATGAGTAAAACTGAATATGGGCATGTAGATGTCTTCAGGTCAGGAGTGTTATCACACATGTGAAGTTTGGGGCAGATCGGGCATTTTATGCCTGAGTTATAGCAACTTCCTTTTTCATGGCGAAACATCGAAATTTGCGAGGCCGCCACGGACACGCCCTCTGATGAAAACTCTAGATCTTCGCAATTTAACGTCACAAAGGGCTTTAGATTAGACTCACCAAATTTGGTGTTGATCCGAATAAATCTCTAGGAGGAGTTCGTTCAAGTATGACGCCTGAAAATGGCAAAAATGACACAAATTTTGCTAAGAAAATTAATAATAACCGACTTCCTGTTGGGTTTTGGATTTTGTCCCAGGAGGCTTTTTTGTAGGTATTGGTGAGTTACATGTGTGTACCGATTTGCGTGCATGTACGTGAATCACAGCTGAATGCGCACACCGCGGAACGTGTAAAGGTGGCGCTATTGAGCCATTTTGCCACACCCACTTCTGCAACCCATATCAGACGTCCATTTTCGCCAGGTTTGATGTGTGTGCAAAGTTTCATGAGTTTTCGGGTATGTTTAGGCCCTCAAAAATGCGATTCATTCCGGAGAAGAAGAATAATAATAATAAGAAACGGAGCAGATCCAATAGGGTCCTCACACCATCGGTGCTCGGGCCCTAATTAAAGCTGCAAGCAGCGATGAACGGGCCCTCGCACACGGGCTCACCGCCGACCGGTGGCTTTAGAAACACAGCAAATGGTGGGTAGTATGCTTTTAATACAGTAAAAATAGGAGAAATATGTCAAAGTCACTTAAATGTGCCAAATTTCCTGCTGCCAGCTGGTGGCGCTATGCCTATAACTGATTATTGGCATGTAGATGTGTTCAGGCCACCACTTTCATCAAACATATGAAGTTTGGTGCAGATTGACCTTGGTATGTTTGAGTTAGTGAAAGATATGATATATCTTGCTGCCAACAGGTGGCGCTATGATAATATCTGAATATTGGCCTTTAGGTGTCTTCAGGCCAGGACTCTTACCAAACCTGTGAAGTTTGAGGCAGATCGGACATTTTATGGCTGAGTTATAACAACTTCTATGTCCATGGCGAAACATCAAACTTTGTCACGCCGCCACAGACACGCCCTTTAACGAAAACTCAAGATCTTCGCAATTTAAAATCTCTAAGGCCTCTACATCAGACTGACCAAATATAATGTTGATATCATTAAATCTCTAGGAGGAGTTTGATACAAGTCATTTCCTGTTGCCAACAGGTGGCGCTGTGATTATAATAGAATATTGGCCTTCAGATGTGTTCAGGCCAGGACTCTTATCTAATATGTGAAGTTTGAGGCAAATCGGACATTTTATGGCTGAGTTATAACAAGTTTTATATCCATGGCGAGACCTCGAAATTTGTCAGGCCGCCACGGACACGCCCTTTACCGAAAACTCAAGATCTTCACAATTTAACATCGCTACGGCCTTTATATTAGACTGACCGATTTTGGTGTTGATCTGAATAAATCTCTAGGAGGAGTTGGTTGTAGAGTACAGCATGACACTTCCTGTTGCCTGCAGGTGGCGCTATGACTATAACTGAATATGGGCATGTAGATGTCTTCAGGTCAGGAGTGTTATCACACATGTGAAGTTTGGGACAGATAGGACATTGTATGCCTGAGTTATAGCAACTTCCTTTTTCATGGCGAAACATCGAAATTTGCGAGGCCGCCACGGACACGCCCTCCGATGAAAACTCTAGATCTTCACAATTTAACGTCACAAAGGGCTTTAGACTAGACTCAGCAAATTTGGCGTTGATCCGAATAAATCTGTAGGAGGAGTTCGTTCAAGTACGACACCTGAAAAAGGCAAAAATGACACAAATTTTGTTGAGAATATTAATATTAACCGACTTCCTGTTGGGTTCCGGATTTTGCTCCAAGAGGCTTTTTTGTAGGTTTTGGTGTGTTACATGTGAGTCCCGATTTCCGTGCATGTACGTGAATCACAGCTGAAAGCGCACACCGCTGAACGTCTAAAGGTGGCGCTGTCGAGCCATTTTGCCACACCCACTTCTGAAACCCAAATCAGACGTAAATTTTCGCCAGGTTTGATGTGTGTGCAAAGTTTTGTGAGTTTTCGGGAATGTTTAGGTCCTCCAAAATGCGATTCACTTTGGAGAAGAAGAAGAATAATAATAATTAAAGCTGCAAGCAGCGATGGTAGGGCCCTCGCACTCGGGCTCACCGCCGATCGGTGGCGAATGGTGGGCACTATGCTATTAACACAGTAAATGTAGGAGGAATATGTCAAAGTCATTGATATGTGCCAATCTTCCTGCTGCCAGCTGGTGGCGCTATGCCTATAAATGAATATTGGCATGCAGATGTGTTCAGGCCGGCGCTTTTATCAAACATATGAAGTTTGGTGAAGATTGAACATGGCATGCTTGAGTGTAAGTCATGACATATCCTGCTACCAACAGGTGGCGCTATTATGAAATATTGGCTTTTAGATGTCTTCAGGCCAGGACTATTGGCAATCATGTCAAGTTTGGTGCAAATTGTACATTGCATTCTTAAGTTAGTGTAAAACAAGTAATTTGCTGTTGCCAGCTGGTGGCGCTATGACTATAACTAAATATTGGCATGTAAATGTATTCAGGCCAGGACTCTTATCAAACATATTAAGTTTGGGGCTGATTGGACATTGCATGCCTGAGTTACAGTAACTTCCTGTTTCATTGCATTAAGAGTATGCTTTAGCACTTAGCTAAATGTTGCTAACATGTTTCTAGCATGTTGCTACCCTATTTAACACTTGTTGATATTTTTAAAATGTTGCTGGGCATCCACATCGGTATTAAACATGTGACTTTCTGTTGCCAGCAGGTGGCACTATGACTATAACTGAATATAGGCATGGGCTTGTGTTCAGAACAGGACTCTTATCAAACATATTAAGCTCGGGTCAGATTGGACATTGTATGCATGAGTTACACTTATTTTTCTTTGTATTAATATCATGCTTTAGCTCTTAGCTAAGTGTTGCTAACATGTTTTAACATGATTCTAGCATGATGCTAGCCTATTTAAAACTTGCTAACGCTTTTTAATATGTTGCTAGGAGTCCGTAATACCATTAAATGTCACTTCCTGTTGTCAGCAGGTGGCGCTGTGATTATAACTGAATATGGGCATGTATATATCTTCAGGCCAGGAGTCTTATCAAACATGTGAAGTTTGGGGCTGATTGGACATTGCATGCCTGAGCTACAGCAACTTCCTGTTTTATGTCTTTAACAACATGCTTTAGCACTAAGTAAGTGCTGCTAGCATGTTTGAGTACGTTTTAAACTAGTTTAGCACTCAATGGCTTTTTTAGTGTGTTGCTAATAGTGTGTCACAGTGTTAAACATGTCACTTCCTGTTGACAGTAGGTGGCGCTATGACTATAATTGAATATTGGCATGTAGATATCTTCAGGTCAGGACTGTTATCAAACATGTGAAGTTTGGGGCTGATTGGACATTGCATGCCTGAGTTAGAGTAACTTCCTGTTTCATTGCATTAAGAGTATGCTTTAGCACTTAGCTAAATGTTGCTAACATGTTATAGCATGTTTCTAGCATGTTGCTACCCTGTTTAACAGTTGTTGAATTTTTTTAAAATGTTGCTAGGCATCCACAACAGTATTAAACATGTGGCTTCCTGTTACCAGCTGGTGGCGCTATGACTATAACTGAATACGGGCATTGGCGTGTGTTTAGGCCAGGATTCTTATCAAACATGTTAAGTTTGGGGCTGATTGGACATTGTATGCCTGAGTTAGAGTAACTTCCTGTTTCATTGTATTATTAGCATGCTTTAACATATTAGCTAAGTGTTGCTAGCATGCTTTATTATTTTTGTAGCATGTTGAATATTAAGTTTGGGTCAGATTCAACATTATATACATGAGTTACAGCAATTTCCTTTTGTATTTGTATTAATAGCATGCTTTAGCTCTTAGCTAAGTGTTGCTAGCATGTTTTAGCATGTTTGTAGCATGTTGCTAGCCTATTTAAGACTTGTTAACGCTTTTCAATATGTTTCTAGGAGTCCGTAACAGTGTTAAACATGTCATTTCCTGTTGTCAGCAGGTGGCGCTATGACTATAACTGAATATGGGCACTGATGTGTGTTCAGGACCGGACTGTCATCAAACATGTGAAGTTTGAGGCAGATCGGACATCGTATGCCTGAGTTATAGCAACTTCCTTTTTCATGGCGAAACATCAAAGTTTGTCCGGCCGCCACGGACACGCCCTTCGGCGAAAACTCTAAAGCTTCGCAATTTAACATCGCAAAGGCCTTATGATGACACTCAGCAAATTTGAAGATGATCGGATAAAAACTGTAGGAGGAGTTCGTTAAAGTATGAGGCCTGAAAATGGCAAAAACTGCACAAAAATCGTACAGGAAATTCAATATAACGGACTTCCTGTTGGGTTTCGGATGTTGCACCAGGAGACTTTTTTGTAGGTATTGGTGTGTTACATATGTGTACCGAGTTTCGTACATGTACGTGAAACGTAGCTCGAGGGGCACTCCGTTGAAATTTTATAGGTGGCGCTATCGAGCCATTTTGCCACACCCACTTTTGAAAACCATATCAGATGTAAATTTTCGCCAGGTCTGATGCGTGTGCAAAGTTTCGTGAGTTTTCGGGCATGTTTAGGCCCTCAAAAATACTTTTCATTTTGGAGAAGAAGAAGAAGAATAATAATTAAAGCTGCAAGCAGCGATGAACGGGCCCTCGCACACGGGCTCACCGCCGACCGGTGGCTTTAGGAACACAGCAAATGGTGGGTAGTATGCTTTTAATACAGTAAAAATATGAGAAATATGTCAAAGTCACTTAAATGTGCCAAATTTCCTGCTGCCAGCTGGTGGCGCTATGCCTATAACTGATTATTGGCATGTAGATGTGTTCAGGCCACCACTTTCATCAAACATATGAAGTTTGGTGCAGATTGACCTTGGTATGTTTGAGTTAGTGAAATATATGATATATCCTGCTGCCAACAGGTGGCGCTATGATAATATCTGAATATTGGCCTTTAGGTGTCTTCAGGCCAGGACTCTTACCAAACATGTGAAGTTTGAGGCAGATCGGACATTTTATGGCTGAGTTATAACAACTTCTATGTCCATGGCGAAACATCAAACTTTGTCACGCCGCCATGGACAAGCCCTTTAACGAAAACTCAAGATCTTCGCAATTTAACATCTCTAAGGCCTCTAGATCAGACTGACCAAATATAATGTTGATATCATTAAATCTCTAGGAGGAGTTTGATACAAGTCATTTCCTGTTGCCAACAGGTGGCGCTGTGACTATAATAGAATATTGGCCTTCAGATGTGTTCAGGCCAGGACTCTTATCGAATATGTGAAGTTTGAGGCAAATCGGACATTTTATGGCTGAGTTATAACAAGTTTTATATCCATGGCGAGACCTCAAAATTTGTCAGGCCGCCACGGACACGCCCTTTACCGAAAACTCAAGATCTTCACAATTTAACATCACTAAGGCCTTTATATTAGACTGACCGATTTTGGTGTTGATCTGTATAAATCTCTAGGAGGAGTTGGTTGTAGAGTACAGCATGACACTTCCTGTTGCCAGCAGGTGGCGCTATGACTATAACTGAATATGGATATGTAGATGTCATCAGGTCAGGAGTGTTATCACACATGTGAAGTTTGGGACAGATCGGACATTTTATGTCTCAGTTATAGCAACTTCCTTTTTCATGGCGAAACATCGAAATTTGCGAGGCCGCCACGGACACGCCCTCCGATGAAAACTCTAGATCTTCACAATTTAACGTCACAAAGGGCTTTAGATTAGACTCACCAAATTTGCTGTTGATCGGAGTAAATCTCTAGGAGGAGTTCGTTCAAGTACGACGCCTGAAAATGGCAAAAATGACACAAATTTTGCTAAGAAAATTAATAATAACCGACTTCCTGTTGGGTTTCGGATTTTGTCCCAGGAGGCTTTTTTGTAGGTATTGGTGAGTTACATGTGTGTACCGATTTTCATGCATGTACGTGAATCATAGCTGAAAGCGCACACCGCGGAACGTGTAAAGGTGGCGCTATCGAGCCGTTTTGCCACACCCATCTCTGAAACCCATATCAGACATCCATTTTCGCCAGGTTTGATGTGTGTGCAAAGTTTCATGAGTTTTCGGGTATGTTTAGGCCCTCAAAAATGCGATTCATTCCGGAGAAGAAGAATAATAATAATTAAAGCTGCGAGCAGCGATGAACGGGCCCTCGCACCCGGGCTCACCGCCGACCGGTGGCTTCAGGAAAACAGCAAACGGTGGGCAGTATGCTTTTAATACAGTAAATGTAGGAGAAATATGTCAAAGTCACTTAACCCTCTAAGCGCCAAAGTCGCAGAATTGCGACAAGACGTCATACCCATTGAAATAGACTGTAGTTCCTAATACGGTGTAATTTCTCATTTGTATTCCTAACCACTAGATGGCAGACATGTAGTACTTCGATTCTAGACCAAAATTACGTCTTGTTCCTGTTCAAAGTATTGGCGGAAATCATAGAGAAAGCGAGCGATCTTCATTGATGCGGAAGCAGTACAGCTCATAGTGTAAATAGAGTAAATTGTCAGATTTGTGAGGAGAAAAGCACCAAACGGCTGATAAAAAGTTGTACCGTGAAGTTGTGTTGCAAATGTTATTTGCTGATTGTGACTCTAAAGGGGAATATTTGTCTTTTGGAAATGACGATCGGCCGTCTAATAGACGCGCATCTCGCGGTACATCTTTGCGGAGCAGTTGTGCCGCTGTGTAAGACGAGATTGTTCATGAAGCACAAACAAATAAAGCACAAACAAATGTTATTTGCCGATTCTCACTCTGAAGGGGAATGTTTGCCTTTTGGAAGTGACGATCGGCCGTCTAATAGACGCGCGTCTCCCGGTACATCTTTGCCTCGCAGTGGTGCCGCCGCGCAAGACGAGAAAGTGTTTACAAAGCATAACCAGCGATCATTTCGTCCCTTTGCCCAAAAGGAATGGGGGTGGCAGGGGTGAATATGGTCATAGTGTACACAGGGGTATAGTAATATTCTAATAATTTAGTAATTTCTTCTGTTTTATTGTTGGTTTCCTCTATTCTCATCCATTTGATCATTTTACTACTGTATAGTAGTGTAATATGTAATATTTTTGTTTTATTGTTGGTGTTCTCTTTTTTGATCATTTGGAATGAGGATAAAAAAAATAAAAACATGCAAATAAGTTCAAACATCCATTTATTATCTTTTATTTCCTGAATATTACTTGTGAAATGATCAAACAGTTGGCTACTGTTCACATGCATTTTATTACATCGAATAGTAATATAGTAATAATTTAGTACTTTTTCCTGTTTTATTGTTGGTTTCATCTCTCTGATTATTTGAAATAAGGATAAAAGACAAAAAAATTAGCAAATAACTTCAAACATCCATTCATTATTTATTATTTCCTAAATATTATTATGAACTGATCAAACAGTTGGCTACTGTTCACATGCATTTTACTATATAGAATAGTAATAATTTAGTACTTTTTCCTGTTATATTGTTGGTATCCTCTTTTCTGATAATTTGGAATGAGGATAAAAGACAAAAAATGTGCAAATAAGTTCAAACATCCATTCAATATCTATTATTTCCTGAGTATTACTGATGAACTAATCAAACATTAGGCTACTGTTCACGTGCATTTTACTATATAGTATAGTAATATAGTAATAATTGAGTCATTTTTCCTGTTTTATTGTTGGTTTTCTCTTTTCCGATCATTTGTAATGTGGATAAAAAGACAAAAAACTAAAAAAACATCAATTCAATATCTACTATTTCCTGAATATTATGAATTTCAATAATGCCGCCCCCATGATGACGTCATAATATGCAAATTAGATGAGAATATTTACACCCCACATCAACTTTTGGTGATGCCCAACATTTTTCTAATTTACAGTAGATCTCTATCTTTAAGCCCTTTCAAGCCACAAGCTTTTGAAATCTTGATGTCAAAATCCAGCATTTTTCAAAAAAAACCTCGGCGCCTAAAGGGTTAAATGTGCCAAACTTGCCGCTGCCAGCTGGTGGCGCTATGCCTATAACTGATTATTGGCATGTAGATGTGTTCAGGCCAGCACTATTATCAAACATATGAAGTTTGGTGCAGATTGACCTTGGTATGTTTGAGTTAGTGAAATAAATGAGATATCCTGCTGCCAACAAGTGGCGCTATGATAATATCTGAATTTTAAGTCTTTAGGTGTCTTCAGGCCAGGACTCTTACCAAACCTGTGAATTTTGTGGCAGATCAGACATTTTCAGGCTAAGTTATAACCACTTCTATGTCTATGCAGAAACATCAAACTTTGTCAGGCCACCACAGACATGCCCTTTAATGAAAACTCAAGATCTTCACAATTTAACATCTCTAAGGCTTCAAGATCAGACTGACCAAATATAATGTTGATTTAACTAAATGCAATCAATGCAAGGATAAATGCCAACTGTGAACCAGTATGCTACAAATGATGATAAGAACATGATTCATGATGATAGCAAAATGTTATTATTGCTTCCTTTACGTCCACCACTTCTGCTTAAATGTCATCGTTACCTATCTGTACAATTTTTGTGTGGATATTGCTTTGCTGGTGACTCCTGTTATAAGACATCACTCTTAAGTGCTACATAACTAAGAATCAATAAGGAAGACGGTGCCCAGTTGGCACATGCATTCACAGTAACCCTCTGCTAGTTTGGATTTTAAGTTTACTGAATTGAAAGGGTTACACTTTAAAATCAACACACAGACACATACACACAAAATATAAAATGTTGCCATCCAGTTTCATTTGTTAAAATTATCTATATTAGTTAACATGACCAATAAATAAATAGCATTTATTAATGTTAATTAATATTAAGCTAAAAAAAGTATTCATATAAAGTTTATGTACTGTGGATTAACATGAACATGAACACAGTTCATGTGGGTGTACAGCAATACACAATAAAG
>NC_133361.1:9190296-9237522 GCF_049309525.1 Garra rufa
CAATAAATAACACTATGCAAATATTGTCTATCAATGAAGATAAATTGATCATGCTAAAAAGTTGTATTTTTTAAATCTTTTGCTATGTGACTGAATAGGACAAGTTCATGGTACAGTTAAGTAAAAAATAAATGAAAAACAACAACTGCAAAATACGAACAATGAAAGACTTAGTGACCCTTTATATTTTCTCAAAATATCAGACTCTCAAAGATCAGACATATTTATGTAATTACAGTATGTGCATTTTTTGTTCAAAGATGGTCTGTAGGATGGCTCTCTACTCTGTCACCCTCTCTGCCTCTCACCCCTCCCCCCTGCAATAATGAGCTTCTCTGTGCCTGACTGAACGCACACACATACTGTAGAGACATTCACCAGAGTGACAGCAGGTTTCTGAGTTATTTTTTTAATTTTCTTTAATTCATTGAAGCTTGTATAAAATTTATATTTCCAGCACTTGCTCAGAATGATTAGATCTCTGTGTGAAAAAAGTTTTAAAGAGTTTGGATGCTGCACTTTAAAGATATAAAAATATTTTTTTACTATATCTTTAAAAAATCACCATGTCCACACCGTTCAAGATATCCAAAATCCGCTCGCAATTTAACATCTTCAGAATCTTCTCTTCATGTTAAAAAAGTTTGGTGTGAACAGCTGGTTGTTCTTAGAAGTAGTGTGAATTTGTTTACAGCCTGATTTTTCAAAAAATCCACCTTCAAATCAAAATAGCCGGCTTCCTGTTGGTCTTAGCTAATGAGTTTGATTTAGAAAGTTGTCCAGATTGATGAGATTAATATATGTACAGAGTTTGGTGACTGTAGGAAAAACTAACCCCCCAACTTTTGTCAAAAGATGGCGCTATAGAGTGCCTGCTCCACGCCCATTTATGACCTTTTGCCAGTGTCTAACTATCATTAATATTGATGTGTGTGTTGAGTTTCATGAAATTCTAAGCATGTTATCTGCCTCGAAAAGACAGGAATCTAATTTTAAAGTTTGACATGTTGCCATGGCAACAGCATTCGATTTATCATCGACCCCTTTACATATTCTTATCGGCCGTGTTTTGACATGATTTTGATGAAGTTTAAAGAAAATCGAGTAAAATTAAGAGGCTGATTTCAAAGCATTTTGAAAATGACACACTTCCTGCTCCCAGTTGGTGGCGCTATAACTTTGACTCATAATAGTCACATTTATGAAATCGGCATCATACAACGAACAAACTGGTGAAGTTTCATCAGAATCAGGCAATGTGTGCAACAGTTATTAGACACTTCCTGTTTCTCATTTCTCGCCATAACTTTGTCGCCTTGCCACGGCCAAACCGTTCGAGATATCAAAAATCTCCTCGCAATTTAGCGTCCCCAATGTCTTGAGATCATGCTGACCGAGTTTGGTGACAATCCCATGGAATTCCTGGGAGGAGTACGTTAAATTCCAGAGCATGCGCTTTTTAAACAGCCCTAAATATCTCACTTCCTGTCAGGTGGAGCCTATGACATAGAGTACAAAAGTTGTTTGGCTCAGTGAGATCTATATGTGTACCGAGTTTCATATCAATACATGCAAGTATGTGTGCGCAGTACATCAAGTTTTCAAACTGTGTTCCAGGGGGCGCTGTAGAGGCCCTGAACCACGCCCGGGTCCCAGCCTCTTTGGCGTCCTGATGGCCGCAGATTCCGACGGGTGTGCAAATTTTCAAGAGTTTTTGAGTATGTTAAGACCCCCAAAAGTGCCCGGAAGGTTGAAAAAAAAAAAAAAAAAAAAAAAAAAAAAAAAATAATAACCCTTAGAAGAACAATAGGGCCTTCGCCCTTTTGGGCTCGGGCCCTAATAATTAAAGCTGCAAGCAGCGATGGTAGGGCCCTCGCACTCGGGCTCACCGCCGATCGGTGGCGAATGGTGGGCACTATGCTATTAACACAGTAAATGTAGGAGGAATATGTCAAAGTCATTGATATGTGCCAATCTTCCTGCTGCCAGCTGGTGGCGCTATGCCTATAACTGAATATTGGCATGCAGATGTGTTCAGGCCAGTGCTTTCATGAAACATATGACGTTTGGTGAAGCTTGAACATGGCATGCTTGAGTGTAAGTCATGACATATCCTGCTGCCAACAGGTGGCGCTATTAAGAAATATTGGCTTTTAGATGTCTTCAGGCCAGGACTATTGGCAAACATGTCAAGTTTGGTGCAAATTGTACATTGCATGCTTAAGTTAGTGTAAAACAAGTAATTTGCTGTTGCCAGCTGGTGGCGCTATGACTATAACTAAATACTGGCATGTAAATGTATTCAGGCCAGGACTCTTATCAAACATATTAAGTTTGGGGCTGATTGGACATTGCATGCCTGAGTTACAGTAACTTCCTGTTTCATTGCATTAAGAGTATGCTTTAGCACTTAGCTAAATGTTGCTAACATGTTTCTAGCATGTTGCTACCCTATTTAACACTTGTTGATATTTTTAAAATGTTGCTTGGCATCCACAACAGTATTAAACATGTGACTTCCTGTTGCCAGAAGGTGGCACTATGATTATAACTGAATATGGGCATGGGCTTGTGTTCAGACCAGGACTCTTATCAAACATATTAAGCTTGGGTCAGATTGGACATTGTATGCATGAGTTACACTTATTTTTCTTTGTATTAATATCATGCTTTAGCTCTTAGCTAAGTGTTGCTAGCATGTTTTAACATGATTCTAGCATGATGCTAGCCTATTTAAAACTTGCTAAAGCTTTTTAATATGTTGCTAGGAGTCCGTAACACCATTAAACATCACTTCCTGTTGTCAGCAGGTGGCGCTGTGACTATAACTGAATATGGGCATGTATATATCTTCAGGCCAGGAGTCTTATCAAACATGTGAAGTTTGGGGCTGATTGGACATTGCATGCCTGAGTTACAGTAACTTCCTGTTTTATGTCTTTAACAACATGCTTTAGCACTAAGTAAGTGTTGCTAGCATGTTTGAGTATGTTTTGAACTAGTTTAGCACTCAATGGCTTTTTTAGTGTGTTGCTAATAGTGTGTCACAGTGTTAAACATGTCACTTCCTGTTGACAGTAGGTGGCGCTATAACTATAACTGAATATTGGCATGTAGACATCTTCATGTCACGACTGTTATCAAACATGTGAAGTTTGGGGCTGATTGGACATTGCATGCCTGAGTTACAGTAACTTCCTGTTTCATTGCATTAAGAGCATGCTTTAGCACTTAGCTAAATGTTGCTAACATGTTATAGCATGTTTCTAGCATGTTTCTACCCTTTTTAACAGTTGTTGAATTTTTTTTAAAATGTTGCTAGTCATCCACAACAGTATTAAACATATGGCTTCCTGTTACCAGCTGGTGGCGCTATGACTATAACTGAATACAGGCATGGGCGTGTGTTTAGGCCAGGATTCTTATCAAACATGTTAAGTTTGGGGCTGATTGAACATGGTATGCCTGAGTTAGAGTAACTTCCTGTTTTATTGTATTATTAGCATGCTTTAGCATATTAGCTAAGTGTTGCTAGCATGCTTTATTATTTTTGTAGCATGTTGAATATTAAGTTTGGGTCAGATTCAACAGTATTTACATGAGTTACAGCAATTTCCTTTTGTATTTGTATTAATAGCATGCTTTAGCTCTTAGCTAAGTGTTGCTAGCATGTTTTAGCATGTTTGTAGCATGTTGCTAGGCTATTTACGACTTGTTAACGCTTTTCAATATGTTGCTAAGAGTCCGTAACAGTGTTAAACATGTCATTTCCTGTTGTCAGCAGGTGGCGCTATGACTATAACTGAATTTTGGCACTGACATGTGTTCAGGACCGGACTGTCATCAAACATGTGAAGTTTGAGGCAGATCGGACATCGTATGCCTGAGTTATAGCAACTTCCTTTTTCATGGAGAAACATCAAAGTTTGTCAGGCCGCCACGGACACGCCCATCGACGAAAACTCTAAAGCTTCGCAATTTAACATCGCAAAGGCCTTATGATGACACTCAGCAAATTTGAAGATGATCGGATAAAAACTGTAGGAGGAGTTCGTTAAAGTACGAGGCCTGAAAATGGCAAAAACTGCACAAAAATCGTACAGGAAATTCAATATAACGGACTTCCTGTTGGGTTTCGGATGTTGCACCAGGAGACTTTTTTGTAGGTATTGGTGTGTTACATATGTGTACCGAGTTTCGTACATGTACGTGAAACGTAGCTCGAGGCGCACTCTGTTGAAATTTTATAGGTGGCGCTATCGAGCCATTTTGCCACACCCACTTTTGAAAACCATATCAGATGTAAATTTTCGCCAGGTCTGATGCGTGTGCAAAGTTTCGTGAGTTTTCGGGCATGTTTAGGCCCTCAAAAAGACTTTTCATTTTGGAGAAGAAGAAGAAGAATAATAATAAACGGAGCAATTCCAATAGGGTCCTCGCACTGTAGTGCTCGGGCCCTAATAAACGGAGCAATTCCAATAGGGTCCTCGCACTGTAGTGCTCGGGCCCTAATAATAATAAACGGAGCAATTCCAATAGGGTCCTCGCACTGTAGTGCTCGGGCCCTAATAATAAACGAAGCAGATCCAATAGGGTCCTCACACCATCGGTGCTCGGGCCCTAATTAAAGCTGCAAGCAGCGATGAACGGGCCCTCGCACACGGGCTCACCGCCGACCGGTGGCTTTAGGAACACAGCAAACGGTGGGCAGTATGCTTTTAATACAGTAAATGTAGGAAAAATAGATCAAAGTCACTTAAATGTGCCAAACTTCCTGCTGCCAGCTGGTGGCGCTATGCCTATAACTGATTATTGACATGTAGATGTGTTCAGGCCAGCACTTTGATCAAACATATGAAGTTTGGTGCAGATTGACCTTGGTATGTGTGAGTTAGTGCAAGATATGATATATCCTGCTGCCAATAGGTGGCGCTATAATAATATCTGTATATTGGCCTTTAGATGTCTTCAGGCCAGGACTTTTACCAAACATGTGAAGTTTGAGGCAGATCGGACATTTTATGGCTGAGTTATAACAACTTTTATGTCCATGGCGAAACATCAAACTTTGTCAGGCCGCCATGGACACGCCCTTTAACGAAAACTCAAGATCTTCACAATTTAACATCTCTAAGGCCTCGAGATCAGACTGACCAAATATAATGTTGATATCATTAAATCTCTAGGAGGAGTTTGGTACAAGCCATTTCCTATTGCCAACAGGTGGCGCTGTGATTATAATAGAATATAGGCCTTTAGATTGGTTCAGGCCAGGACTCTTATCGAACATGTGAAGTTTGAGGCAAATCGGACATTTTATGGCTGAGTTATAACAAGTTTTATATCCATGGCGAGACCACGAAATTTGCCAGGCCGCCACGGACACACCCTTCAACGAAA
Source organism: Garra rufa (assembly GCF_049309525.1). Taxonomy (NCBI): domain Eukaryota; kingdom Metazoa; phylum Chordata; class Actinopteri; order Cypriniformes; family Cyprinidae; genus Garra; species Garra rufa. The sequence continues at coordinate 9,195,697 of NC_133361.1, forward strand.
ACTCAAGATCTTCGCAATTTAACATCGCTAAAGCCTTTTTATTAGACTGACCGATTTTGGTGTTGATCTGATTAAATCTTTTGGAGGAGTTTGTTGCAGAGTACAGCATGACACTTCCTGGTGCCAGCAGGTGGCGCTATGAGTAAAACTGAATATGGGCATGTAGATGTCATCAGGTCAGGAGTGTTATCACACATGTGAAGTTTGGGGCAGATCGGGCATTTTATGCCTGAGTTATAGCAACTTCCTTTTTCATGGCGAAGCATCGAAATTTGCCAGGCCGCCACGGACACGCCCTCCGATGAAAACTCTAGATCTTCGCAATTTAACGTCACAAAGGGCTTTAGATTAGACTCACCAAATTTGCCGTTGATCCGAATAAATCTCTAGGAGGAGTTCGTTCAAGTATGACGCCTGAAAATGGCAAAAATTACACAAATTTTGCTGAGAAAATTAAAAATAACCGACTTCCTGTTGGGTGTCAAATTTTGCTCCAAGAGGCTTTTTTGTAGGTATTGGTGAGCTAGATGTGTGTACCGATTTTCGTGCATGTACGTGAATCACAACTGAAAGCGCACACCGCGGAACGTGTAAAGGTGGCGCTATCGAGCCATTTTGCCACACCCACTTCTGCAACCCATATCAGACGTAAATTTTCGCCAGGTCTGATGTGTGTGCGAAGTTTCATGAGTTTTCGGGTATGTCTAAGCCCTCAAAAATGCGATTCATTTTGGAGAATAATAATAATAATAATAATAATAAACGAAGCAGATCCAATAGGGTCCTCACACCATCGGTGCTCGGGCCCTAATAAACGGAGCAATTCCAATAGGGTCCTCGCACTGCAGTGCTCGGGCCCTAATAATAATAATTAAAGCTGCGAGCAGCGATGAACGGGCCCTCGCACCCGGGCTCACCGCCGACCGGTGGCTTCAGGAAAACAGCAATCGGTGGGCAGTATGCTTTTAATACAGTAAATATAGAAAAAATATGTCATAAGTCATTTAAATGTGCCAAAATTGCTGCTGCCAGCTGGTGGCGCTATGCCTATAACTGATTATTGGCATGTAGATGTGTTCAGGCCAGCACTATTATCAAACATATGAAGTTTGGTGCAGATTGACCTTGGTGTGTTTGAGTTAGTGAAATATATGAGATATCCTGCTGCCAACAGGTGGCGCTATGATAATATCTGAATATTGGTCTTTAGGTGTCTTCAGGCCAGGACTCTTACCAAACCTGTGAATTTTGTGGCAGATCAGACATTTTCAGGCTAAGTTATAACCACTTCTATGTCTATGCAGAAACATCAAACTTTGTCAGGCCACCACGGACATGCCCTTTAATGAAAACTCAAGATCTTCACAATTTAACATCTCTAAGGCCTCAAGATCAGACTGACCAAATATAATGTTGATTTAATTAAATGCAATCAATGCAAGGACTTCAGATAGATGCCAACTGTGAACCAGTATGCTACAAATAAGAACATGTAATTCATGATGATAGCAAAATGTTATTATTGCTTCCTTTACATCCACCACTTCTGCTTAAATGTCATTGTTACCTATCTGTACAATTTTTGTGTGGATATTGCTTTGCTGGTGACTCCTGTTATAAGACATCACTCTTAAGTGCTACATAACTAAGAATCAATAAGGAAGACGGTGCCCAGTTGGCACATGCATTCACAGTAATCCTCTGCTAGTTTGGATTTTAAGTTTACAGAATTGAAAGGGTTACACTTTAAAATCAACACACAGACACATACACACAGAATATAAAATGTTGCCATCCAGTTTCATTTGTTAAAATTAACTATATCAGTTAACATGACCAATAAATAAATAGCATTTATTAATGTTAATTAATATTAAGCTAAAAAAAGTATTCATATAAAGTTTATGTACTGTGAATTAACATGAACATGAACACAGTTCATGTGGGTGTACAGCAATACACAATAAAGTGCTCTATAAACGCTTCATTCTTTCAAAATATCTTTAAAAATCAAGTTGAGTATTTTAACGGGGTGATACATATATATAACTGATCTTAAAATTATGGTTTTCAGATGTTTTGAAGAGATAACAGTAACGTTTGTTTTGTTGTCAAAGTTTGTCTTAATTTTTTATTATTATGATTTTATATTCAATAAATAACACTATGTAAATATTGTCTATCAATGAAGATAAATTGATCATGCTAAAAAGTTGTATTTTTTAAAATCTTTTGCTATGTGACTGAATAGGACAAGTTCATGGTACAGTTAAGTAAAAAATAAATAAAAAACAACAACTGCAAAAAATGAACAATGAAAGACTTGGTGACCCTTTATATTTTCTCAAAATATCAGACTCTCAAAGATCAGACATATTTATGTAATTACACTACATACAGTATGTGCATTTTGTTCAAAGATGGTCTGTAGGATGGCTCTCTACTCTGTCACCCTCTCTGCCTCTCACCCCTCCCCCCTGCAATAATGAGCTTCTCTGTGCCTGACTGAACGCACACACATACTGTAGAGACATTCACCAGAGTGACAGCAGGTTTCTGAGTTCTTTTTTAAATTTTCTTTAATTCATAGAAGCTTGTATACATTTTTTATTTCCAGCACTTGCTCAGAATGATTAGATCTCTGTGTGAAAAAAGTTTTAAAGAGTTTGGATGCTGCACTTTAAAGATATAAAAATATTTTTTACTATATCTTTAAAAAATCACCACGTCCACACCGTTCAAGATATCCAAAATCCGGTCGCAATTTAACATCTTCAGAATATTCTCTTCATGTTAAAAAAGTTTGGTGTGAACAGCTGGTTGTTCTTAGAAGTAGTGTGCATTTGTTTACAGCCTGATTTTTCCAAAAATCCACATTCAAATCAAAATAGCCGGCTTCCTGTTGGTCTCAGCTAATGAGTTTGATTTAGAAAGTTGTCCAAATTGATGAGATTAATATATGTACAGAGTTTAGTGACTGTAGGAAAAACTAACCCCCCAACTTTTGTCAAAAGATGGCGCTATAGAGTGCCTGCTCCACGCCCATTTATGACCTTTTGCCAGTGTCTAACTATCATAAATATTGATGTGTGTGTTGAGTTTCATGAAATTCTAAGCATGTTAACTGCCTCGAAAAGACAGGAATCTAATTTTAAAGTTTGAGACGTTGCCATGGCAACAGCATTTGATTTATCATCGACCCCTTTACACATTCTTATCGGCCGTGTTTTGACATGATTTTAATGAAGTTTAAAGAAAATCAAGTAAAATTAAGAGGCTGATTTCAAAGCATTTTGAAAATGACACGCTTCCTGCTGCCAGTTGGTGGCGCTATAACTTTGACTCATAATAGTCACCTTTATGGAATCGGCATCATACAACGAACAAACTGGTGAAGTTTCATCAGAATCAGGCAATGTGGTCAACAGTTATTAGACACTTCCTGTTTCTCATTTCTCGCCATAACTTTGTCGCCTTGCCACGGCCAAACCGTTCGAGATATCAAAAATCTCCTCGCAATTTAGCGTCCCCAATGTCTTGAGATCATGCTGACCGAGTTTGGTGACAATCCCATGGAATTCCTGGGAGGAGTACGTTAAATTCCAGAGCATGCGCTTTTTAAACAGCCCTAAATATCTCACTTCCTGTTGCGTGGAGCCCATGACATAGAGTACAAAAGTTGTTTGGCTCCGTGAGATCTATATGTGTACCGAGTTTCATATCAATACATGCAAGTATGTGTGCGCAGTACATCAAGTTTTCAAACTGTGTTCCAGGGGGCGCTGTAGAGGCCCTGAACCACGCCCGGGTCCCAGCCTCTTTGGCGTCCTGATGGCCGCAGATTCCGACGTGTGTGCAAATTTTCAAGAGTTTTTGAGTATGTTAAGGCCCCCAAAAGTGCCCGGAAGGTTGAAAAAAAGAAAAAAAAAAAAAAAAAAAAAAATAATAATTAAAGCTGCAAGCAGCGATGACCGGGCCCTCGCCGACTACGCAGTCACCATCACGATAGCATCAGGAAAACGGTGCCCAGTTGGCACATGCATTCACAGTAACCCTTCTGCCAGGGTCGATTTAAAGTTTACAGAATGAAAGGGTTAATTAAAATCAACACACAGACACATACACACAATATTTCAAATTTTGCCATCCAGTTTAATTTGTTAACATTAACTATATTACTTAACATGAACAATAATTAAATGGCATTTATTAATGTTAATTAATATTAAACTAAAAAAAGTATTCATATATTATTAAAAGGTACATTAGTACATTTATTTATATTTGTAATATATATTTAAAATATTTGTGGGTTCATGTATTTATAATACATTATAAGGGTATTCTTAAGGCATTATAATGAATGCATAATACATTATAAAAACCTTATAATATGTTGTATCATCTCATGAGCATTCATAAGAACAGTTTTAATTTATTAGAATTTTTACTTTTTTATTATAGCTTTTATGAGTATGATAACCTCCTCATAGTTGTAATGTATAAGTCTCATATTTTGCCATCTTACTGATGTCACTTTACTTAAAGCATACAAAGACCACTTATAAGTAATAATAATAATATTTCTCAAATAGCCATAAGATCAGGTATCAGATCAGATGGATGTATAATATGATCATTTTAATTATTTTGATGGTACCCGTTAGACAGCTTTTTATAAGTAACTCTGCAACTGCATGTCAACTAGCAGTAATTATTATTAGTAGTGTGCTAAATATATGCTAACACTGTATTTTGACAGTTCCCCAAAAGAAAAACTGATTATAAGTAACTTTGCAAGAACATGAACCTTCTACTTAGTCTAACATTAAACTAAGTCTACACTGTAAGGAGTGTTAGTTGGTGAGAGTTAGTTGCTTATAGTCAATAGAATAGAATATAATGTAAAAAATAAATCTAATATGATATAGTCCATTACAAATGAAGTAGATTTAATATGGTTTCTATTGTGTGTTATAAATAATCAAAATCTTAAAAGCTATAACCTCTAATATTTAAGTATTATAATGTATGATATTTGTTGTTATGAATATTCATTGGATGATATAATATATTATATTATACGTTTTTTTATAATGCATTATGCGTTCATTATAATGCCTTAGAAATACCCTTATAATAGGGGCTTCATAGAAAGTGTTACCAAATCAGTGAGAGACAAACAAAACATTTCATAATTTTTCATTAAAAAAAAAAATTTTTTTTAATGTTTTTATTGTTTATTTTAAATTAGGTAAAAGAATTGTGACAGTACAGTACATAACAACTGCAAATGAATCTATGCATTTGTTTATTTGTTTTACATTGAGAATGAGAAGAATAGGATTAGAGGTAAAAATATTCCTTATCATTCGAGGACCTCTGGTGTTCATCCCTCGTATTACAGTCTTCATTTCTCTCTCACATCTGGATACTTTTAATGTTTTTGGGGCCTCTGAGCATGATAAAATTTTGATACCAAGCGTATTTTCTAAGAATGATTTGTTCTTCATATATACAAAGTTTTGAAGAGTTGGTATTAGGCACTTTAAAGATATATGAAAATGAATGCTACTTTTTTTTACTGTGACTTTAAAAAATCACCACATCAACACCGTTCAAGATATACCAAATCCGCTCACAATTTAGCATTTTGAGTATATTCTTATCATGTTGACAAAATTTGGTGTGAACTTCTTGTTTCTGCTTTGTTTAGTATGATTTTATTTACAGCCTGATTTTTCCAAAAATCCACATTCAAATAAAAATAGCCAACTTCCTGTTTATTATAGCTAATGAGTGTTAATTAGAAAGTTGTCCGGATTGATGAGAACAATATACGTACCAAGATTGGTGACTGTAGGCAAAACTAAACCCCCAACTTTTGTCAAAAGGTGGAGCTATAGAGTGCCTCCTCCACGCCCATTTATGGGCTTTCATCAGTATCTAAATATCATTAATACAGACGTGTGTGTTGAGTTTCATGAAATTCTAAGTATTTATAGTGGCTCGAAAACACAAAAAACTAAAGTTAAAGTTTGACACGTTGCCATGGCAACATGATAAAAGTTATGGATAATGCCCTTCACAGATTCTCTTTGGCCGTGTTTCAACATTATTGGGATGAAGTTTGAAGCAAATTGACTAAAATTAAGAGGCTGATTTAAAAGCATTTAGAAAACGTTGCGCTTTCTGCTGCCAGTTGGTGGCGCTATAACTTTTACTCATAATAGTCATATCTCTGTGATTGGCATCATACGATGAACAAACAGCTGAAGTTTGGTCAAAATCAGACGAAGTGTGTTAAAGTTATTAGACACTTCCTGTTTCTCATTTCTCGCCATAATTTTGTCGCCCCGCCACGGCCAAACCGTTCGAAATATCAAAATTCCCCTGGCAATTTTGCGTCTCCAATGTCTTGAGATCATGTTGACCGAGTTTGGTGGCCATTGGTGGAAAGGCCTAAGAGGAGTATTTCAAATTCCATTGCATGCGCTTTTTAGACATCCCTGAATAGCTGACTTCCTGTTAGGCGAAGCACTGACTTTGAGCATGAACGTTGTTCAGCCCGATGAGGTCTATATGTGTATGAATTTTGATAACTGTAGGTCATCCGGTGTGTGCTCCAGAGTCCCTGAAAAGTCGCAATTTTTAACGTGATGCCACGCCCCCCCCAGGTGACCCCCCCATGTCAAAGTTTGTCCGGCCCTGATGGCCGCAGGTTCCAATGTGTGTGCAAAGTTTCAAGAGTTTTCGTGTATGTTAAGGGCCCCGAAATGACCCAAAACATTGATGAAATAATAATAATAATAATAATAATAATCCTTAGAAAAACAATAGGGCCTTCGCCCATTCTGGGCTCGGGCCCTAATAACCCTTAGAAGAACAATAGGGCCTTCGCCCTTTTGGGCTCGGGCCCTAATAATAAACGGAGCAGATTCAATAGGGTCCTCACGCCATCGGTGCTCGGGCCCTAATAATAAACGGAGCAGATTCAATAGGGTCCTCACACCATCGGTGCTCGGGCCCTAATTAATATACAACGCCGCCACTCCCACCACGCGCAGTGCTGAGGGGTACCAAAACTAGCCTAATGAAAAATCAATAATCATAGTCAATAATTATAATTCCGATATTATTTCATTATATATTATTAGGCACCTTTCAGCAAAGAGTATTTAATTGCTCTGGAGTGGTCGGTTGGATTGCGCCAAGTTTGACTTTGACAGTAGGAGGTATATAAAAGACTGGCAAGCTCTCTTTATGTTTAAAATCATAAAGAAATTATGGTTAGGGCACCGAAATGGCTAGCAGCAGCACTGCACATAATCCAAGATCTCGTGAAAAAATGTTGATTAAAAAGCTTCTCTGCTGCAGCCCGACTGGCAGAAAGAATCGTGCAGTTTCACGAAATATGCATCCAATTGAAATGCATTAGTTTCAAAAAACGTGCTGGACTTACGAAAATAGCGAAATAAACGTGCCCCTGCCACGAAAAAATAGATTAAATTACGTGACTATATCACGAACTGCCGTGAGACTGGGTTGGCATGGCCTATGCTTCTACGGTGGCGCCTCCAGGATTTTTTTTCATAGCGAAAGAGAGTAAATTTTGAAATTTTCATTTTGAAAAGTAGCGCGATCATGCGCACACAATAGCGTAAAGCTTGCCACAAAGCACCGGCAAAAGTAATTACCATGAATGTGCGAAATAGGAGGAAATAGTAAGGAAATATTTTAAAAAAAAATAATGCTGACGATCCTGACACGCCATTTCCTCGGCCCCGCCTTTATATAGAGAATTGCATCTTCAAGGATTTCATAGCCCAATAAAAGATTTTGCTTTCGGTTTCGGTTCATTGTGAAACGCTCCCGTTCAAGACCAAGACGGCAGAAGCGCATCGTCTGTTATCTTTTTTTATATAAAGTCACAAAGTTTTGTTGATATTGCGAGTGCACACAAATAAACGTAGACCCTTTACAGCTCCAAATGATATATTACTCATACTTTTATGAGCAAAATGTATGCCGTATTTTAAATTGTTTTCAGTGCAAGTGATCGCGATGGCGTTTCCAAGTCCCATAAGCCCGCTTTAGCTTTCACTTAAATTTGCGCACAAACGATTGGATATGGGTCTAACAGCGTACATTTTATATAGGTTAAACGTTTAAACTAACTTATATAATATGCTTGCCTTGAACTGTTTAATATCTATATATTTTATTTCATGCAAGTCGTGATTATTTGAGAAGGCTAAATTGATTAATCATAAGCTATGATCGACTAGCTGGTCGTTTTGAAAATCAAAAACTTACATTTACAATTTCCTAAATTAAATTAATATATTAAAGAAACGAAATATAATCACTTTGTCATTACATACAGCTGACCACCTTCTCAATCTTACAGGTGAGGGCATATTTACTTGAAATGGAATGGTTTTTGGGGATTTTTGTGATGTGAATGAAGTTCTTGAGAAATAGCGGGTAAAGAACAGAATATAGAACATCTTCCTCTTTGTGATCCAATCTTCATCACACTCCAGAACAGCAGGTGGCGGTATGCACCTTTACAGTTGGTTTGCAACCCGCCCATAAATGCACAGAAAAAGAAGTAGTAGGTGCGAGAATTACTTTGGTGTGTCAATGCGCACGGGAGTGAGAGTTGTAAGATGAGGGTGAGTCCTCTTTCTCTTCTCTTATCTATTAGTTGCCTTTTGCTGTCATGCATGGGTTATTTTGCATAATTAGGTTTGTGGGCAGCAGGAATGTAAGGTAAATGTCAGCTTCTCGTATGAACCGGGCTGGAGTGATTTTAACGTGTGTTCAGTGTAGAAAGAAGACTTTCACTCCTGAAATGCCGATCATTGTGTTTAATGTGATGAGTCGAATACGTTGTTGAGTTGTTTGGACTTGGACAAATAGTTTCACAAATGAGGAAAGTAAAGCCGCTTACTTAGAGATGCAGCAAAGTCAACAGGAGAGCAACTTTTACCGCAAAGTATGAAAAGTTACATCCAGTCATAAATAGCTTATCAGTTTGTCAATATGCAATGTAGCCTAATACAAAAATGTAAAAAAAAAAAAAAAAAAATATATATATATATATATTTATATATATTTTTTGCTTCAATATTAATCCATTGTGTATCTAAGAGCATTGTTCGGCCCTAAGAGCTAGAACGTTTGCAAAAACAGCTCCGCATGATGGACGTAAGTTCAGAGTAAGTTTTTGTAGACCATCCATCTTGTAATTCCGCTGTTTTGGGGAATTTTTAGAATATAAATTACTTTGCAATAGAGCACCCCGTTGTTCGTGTATTTACGTTCTCATCTAACCCGACGGCAAATGCTGAAGACACTGCGAACGTAATGTGCTCTTCACTATTTGCACTATTTATAGATATGCAATATAGACGACGCTATTGTTTACAAAACAACTGTAGCACATGCCGCTGAGGTGAGGGGCTCGACATTTAGCCAATCACAACACACTTGTCCAGCTAACAAAATCATTTTTAAAACATTCTGAAAGCATTTAAGGGGATCCTATAATATTTAAATATAGATTTACAGCAGTAACAACTAATAATGTTTTTTTTTTTATGTCTTATCACATTTTTAATTATGATGTTTTCATTATAAACCTGGTGATTATCTCTCAGGACAACCGCCATAATAAAACATGATATTTACCATCTGAGTCAAGTCAACAAATGTAAAAGTTAGTCATCTATTAATTATCTTGTCAAATATTGTGTCTTTAGTCCCATGCAACAGCAGGGGTGATTTTTACTCCAAATACCATAATTTTACATATTCTTTTCGTTTTTGAAAAACGCTTGCTTAAATTATTTTGAACCAAACTGGTAATCATTAAGACAACTTTTAACTAATTTAGCGTTTCTCATTTGCTACCTAAATCTACAACATACAGCCATATCATAAATCAAAGCACATGACAGACAGTTGTCGGAGAACCTGAAATGCATGACCGAATGAACGATAGCAGTCTGTATTTGAAGTACACAAGCCGCTGCCGGTGTGAAAGCACAATGGGCGCGTTCAGGTTCCCGCTTCCTTTGCTCTGCTTGTACATCCAGTTTGAAACCGGCCTACACATTTTATCATTTCATTAGCAAGTAATGCAATACAAACAAAACGTTAACAAACATTTAAAACATGTATCTATATTTCCCTTGCTCCAAATAAATCCCTTAACTTTAGCAGTGTACAGAACAGAAAAAGAAACAAAAGTATGAGTAAAATCAAACACAAATTCACTGTAAAAATTTATTCTAAACGGTTAAAGCACGTTTCAGATGCTAAAAAGCGCAATTTAGATTCCATAAAATGCAGTAGCCTACTGTAAAGCATATCTTTGCAAGACCAACTGCAGTCAGCGCATCCTGTTTGCTTTCATTATTTTACAAAAGTGCAATGTTTTGTTGTTATTGTGAGTGCACACAAAAACGTAGAGTCTTTATGGATTCGAAAGATGTATCAGCTACTCATATCTGTTATGTGGAAAAATTATTTCAACTTTAAAAGGTATAATTGCTGCTTTTTGCAGTTCAAATATTGTTTGTGATGAAAATAATTTTTTTTTAGTTATTTTACCTAAGGATCGCTGCCATTTCTTACAGATTTCTGCTCATTCAAAATCGTAAAAAAAAGTATAGCACTGTAAAATTAGCCCACATTTGTTTTAACCCTTTAGGCGCCAAGGTTTTTTTTGGAAAAAATGCAAATTTTGACATCAAGACTTCAAAAGCTTGTGGCTTGAAAGGGCTTAAAGATAGAGATCAACTGTAAATTAGAAAAATGTTGGGCATGACCAAAAGTTTATGTGGGGTGTAAATATACTCATCTAATTTGCATATTATGACGTCATCATGGGGGCGGCATTATTGAATTTCATAATATTCAGGAAATAGTAGATATTGAATTGATGTTATTTTTTGTCTTTTTATCCTCATTCCAAATGATCAGAAAAGAGGATACCAACAATATAACAGGAAAAAGTACTAAATTATTACTATTCTATATAGTAAAATGCATGTGAACTGTAGCTAACTTTTTGATCAGTTAATCATAATATTCAGGAAATAATAAATATTGAATGGATATTTGAACTTATTTGCACATGTTTTTGTCTTTTATCCTTATTCCAAATGATCAGAAAAGAGCAAACCAACAATTCTAAGGGCCCGCGCCCTTTAGGGGCCCCCAGAGATCTGCTTTGGTGTGGTAGAGGGGGCCCAACCTCATATTTTGTCATAGGGCCCAAAATTGCGAGCGGCGCCCCTGGTTACATCAAATGATTCCCGGGAACGTCGAGCTGCGTCATAGCGCTCTGAACACGTGTAATCTTGTCCAAGAAGCGCGTATGACGTCACGGGCGGGGTGACGCAGAGAACCAGGAAGCTATAAAGCACGTGCGGTAGGGCTGCTCAATTAATCGAAATGAAATTGTAATCGAGATTAATCGGAAGCTCCGATTGTCATGCGTATCTTTTAGTGAAGCACGGTGATCTGTGATATCTATTTCTATGTGATCTGTGATCAGCAGTAAATCTTCATCCGAAGGCCAGAGGGCGCTCTGTCTCTCGGAAACGCCAAAAACACCTGAAGGAGAAACCTCGAGAATATCTATAGCAGCAGCTAAATAAACGGAAGATTTAACTGCTTACATTCATTCAACATGACTCATAAACACTACTATGACAATATATGGTTTACTGAAGTTCGTATTATTGTAATTTTCATTAGAATAATGTATACTTATAATGCAATGCGTTAATCACTGCTTAGAATATTATGAACTATGTTCTGTGCGTTATTATGTGTAAGAAGCCACATCATTTCACAGACGGATTTATTTTAAACACTTGGCTGACGTTATGAAGTAAGTTTTTAAGTAAAAAATAGTATTAAATGTGGTATTTTCACGTGCTTTGAGATGTAGCACCATTTTTTACACAGCGCCGTAGTTCACTGAGAAGCTACGCAAACAGCTCTCTTATCGCAAACGATTTCTTTTCGATTTTTATAATCGTTCGATTAAATCGATTTCGATTATGAACACGATTAGGCGTAGCTTCTAAGTGAACTACAGCTCTGTGTACTACATGCTGCACCATCTCAAAACAGGTGCTGGAGATTTACGGCTAATCAAAGAACCGGCTTTATTGACAAAATGCTCATGACAATCGCCTTCGATTAATCGCCCAGCCCTAACGTGCGGTGAACGCGGCCGGCAGCTTCTGTCTTTCAGTCGCTCTCTATGTGTGTCTTTGTTTGTCAGTACTGTTTTTCGGGGCCAGTTTGCACCAATTTTATTTGAGTACTGACATGTCTAGAAAGGGCGAAAACAAACAGTTTAAGCAGTGTGTTCCTCCCTGCCCTCGTTACATCACGGCAGAGGACACACATGCTTTATGTGTTGTTTGTTTGGGGGCGAAGCATGCCCAGTCAGCCTTTGAGAAGGCTGACTGTGTGCATTGTTTGCGGCTGCCGCTGCGTACACTTCGCTCCTGGAGGGCTCTTTTTGAGAAAGGAGCCCTCACAAGTGTTCCTCAGGGATCAGGTCCCGCTTTCGCTGAGGCGTAGCGGCGCTTGCAATCCTGGGGATCGCAAATGGATCTTTTAACAGGAGTGGAGACGGGTGAACCCCTTTCTCCCTCCTCCCTTATGAGATTCTCCGCTCTCTCTGGATCGGAATCCCTCACGGTTTCTTCCATCCAGGAAGAGCGCTTGTCCCTCCGGCTATCTTCCTCCTCCGAGGAAGACGTCGAGATGGTCGAGGAGGCTGGGGACACGCCCTCCCAGCCCGCACAGTATGAGGATCTTGTGGAGGTGGTAACTCGGGCAGTTGCAAAATTGAATTTAGATTGGCCCGCTGTTACACCTATGGAGCCGCCTAAAAGCAGATTAGACAAGTGGTATCTGCGCTCCAAACCACCACCTCCACGCCGGGGCTTACCTTTCTTTCCGGATCTCCACACCGAGGTGTCGAGATCATGGAACAAGCCTTTCTCTACCCGTGTTTACTCTCCCAACGCCTCTAATTACAGCAATGTGGTTGGGACGGGTGAACACGGTTACAGAGCGGAACAGACGCTCGCTAGCTATCTCTCACCCGGCTCGGCATCGTCTCTGAAAGCCCCGGTTTTACCCAGCAAGCCTCTTCGCACTACATCCTCCTTGCTGGGTAAAGGGTACTCGGCAGCTGGTCAAGCTGGTGCTTGCTTGCACACCATGGCGGTGTTGCAAGCATACAAAGCTGACATGCTGAAGGAGCTTGGAGATGGCGAGGAAGTGAAGGTGGACGACGTATGCGAGCTGCGTCGTACCGCCGACCTAGCTCTGCAGATAGGCACCTCTGGCTGACCCTGTCAGACATGAAGAATAAAGACAGGGTCTACCTCCTTGACGCCCCGCTTCTGCCCTCAGGCCTATTCGGCGATTCAGTTGAGACCGTCGTCGATAGGTTTCATCAATCTAGGCAGCAAGTGGCGGCTTTCCAGAGGTTCCTTCCTTGCCACTCTCGCTCTGGGGCTGCTGGGCGGGAGCAGCCCCTCCCAAGTACCTCTTCCTCATACCGTGACGCACAAAGACAGAGCGTCGCCTCCCGCGCTCCTCCTGTCCGGGGTCGGGAATCTCAGCGGCGCTCTAAGCCCGGGGCCTCGAGGCCTAAGTTCGACAGGGCAGTCAGGACTTCTGAGGGCAGGTCCCCCTGGGGAAGGACACATGTGCATCCTTCCTCAGTGCCCTCAGGGGATCAGTCTGCTAACCCTGCCACCCTCGGTGCTTCAGGGCGCAGCGGTCTCCGGCGAGTCTCTTTCTCCACTTCCACTCATTACATCAGCGGGGCAGGGGGACTCGCCATCTCTAGTAACATCAGAGGTCAGCCTCGAGAGGCTGATTCCCTTAGTAGAACATTTAGCAGCGTGCCAAACTTGTCTCAATGGGTCCTGCACACTGTAGAAAGAGGTTACAGAATTCAGTTTGGTTCTCGGCCACCACCTTTTCAAGGGGTTCTTCCCACTCTTGTGGGCCCTCAACAGGCTCTGATATTACAGCAAGAAGTAGAAACTCTATTGAGGAAGGAGGCCATCGAGGTGGTCCCTCCTCATCTCAGAGAATCCGGGTTCTACAGCCGTTACTTCATAGTTCCAAAAAAGGATGGACGGTTGCGTCCCATTTTAGACCTCCGACTACTAAACCGGGCGGTCATGAAACTCAAATTCAGAATGCTTACTATCAAGCAAGTCGTGTCTCAAATCAGGTCCGAGGACTGGTTTGTCACGGTAGATCTCAAAAACACGTACTTCCATATCTACATCCTTCCACAACACAGGAAGTTCCTGAGGTTCACTTTTGGGGACATAGCTTACCAATACAGAGTTCTTCCGTTCTGCCTAGCACTCTCGCCATGAACTTTCACCAAATGCATGGATGCAGCTTTGGCTCCTCTTCAGATGCAAGGCATCCGCATTCTAAACTATAATAGACGACTGGCTGATCCTAGCACAGTCAGAGAACAGTTAGCGGTTCGGCATCGAGATGTCGTTCTTGCCCACATGAAAAGTTTGGGGTTAAGACTAAACTCCAAGAAAAGCGTGTTCTCCCCATCTCAAAGGACCACTTATCTTGGAGTAGTGTGGGATTCGACCATGATGCAGGCACGTCTGTCTTCTGCTTGGATCGAGTCGATTCTCACGTTAGTCAACAGAGTCAGAATAGGTCAGTCTCTCACTGTCAAGCAGTTTTAAGTCCTGCTGGGTCTGATGGCAGCTGCGTCCAACGTAATACCTTTTGGCCTGCTGTACATGAGACCTCTACAGTGGTGGCTCAGGACCAAGGGGTTTTCCCCGAGGGGCAACCCGCTTCGCATGATCAAGGTCACGCGGCGTTGCTTTCGTGCCTTAGACATGTGGAGGAAACCTTGGTTCCTATCTCAGGGCCCGGTTTTGGGAGCTCCATGTCGTAGAGTAACTTTAACGACGGATGCATCCCTCATCGGTTGGGGAGCGGTCATGAGTGGCCACTTGGCCCAGGGTCTGTGGAGCGGTCGCCATATTACGTGGCATATCAATTGCCTGGAAATGCAGGCGGTGTCCCTAGCTTTGAAACACTTTCTCCCAGACCTGAGATACCACCATGTGTTGGTCCGCACCGACAACACAGCGGCGGTTGCTTATATCGACCACCAGGGAGGGCTCGCACCCCTTGAACAAGCTGGCACACCAGATCCTTGTGTGGTCCCAGGGAAAACTTCTCTCTTTAAGAGCAATTCACATCCCTGGATATCTCAATGTGGGAGCAGACATCCTGTCGAGACTGGGGCTGAGGCCCGGGGGAATGGAGACTTCACCCAGATGTGGTGGAGCTCATTTGGATCAAGTTTGGATCTTTTTGCGACTCAGGAGACGAAGCAATGTCCCCTTTGGTTCTGTCCGAGTCATCCAGCTCCCCTGAGACTGGACGCTATGGTACAGACGTGGCCGAGAACAGCAGAAGCTTAACTGTATGTGTCCAGTGCGAGAACTGGACGCATTCGTCCACAGAGCTGCCCAGTGGAGGAAGACGGACCAATTGTTTGTTTGCTTTGGTCCCATAATAGAGGTCTTCCTGTTACTAAGCAAACGTTAAGTTGGTGGATTACGGATGTCATCTCTACCTCCTATGAGTCCTCTGACCTCCCCTCTCCCTTGGGGGTCAAGGCTCACTCTACTCGTAAAGTGGCGGCCTCTAAGGCCTTCTTATCAGGTGTGTCTGTCCAAGACATCTGCAACGCGGTGGGATGGTCCACGCCTCTTACCTTCGTGAGGTTCTACGAGTTAGACCTCCCCTCTACTCCGGGCACCCTTGCCCTCTCCTCTGATTGTTTGTAACAGGCCTTTTTACCTGGGCGTTTCTGCCCTCTCTCCTTATGTCCTGCTCAAAACCAGCAGGGTGTTTTTCCGGGCCTTTTTCTGCCCTTCTCTCAAATGTATGGTCGCTCTATTGATGCAACAAAGTTTGTATTTGATGATCCTCAGAACCTTCATGTAGTTGATCAAACATATTTAATAACTTTCTCTATAGAAACATAAACATGCCAATAATGTTTTAAAAGGAATAATTTAAAGCACAGCATACCTCTTTCATGGAAAGTTTAATAGATGTATAATTTATAAAATTGCAACCAAATTTTATGCAGTTTTCTACAGTAACTTTCGCTGTTATATCAGGGTTCTTCTCTATGTCCTTTCACTTTATTATGTCCCTTCACGTTTTTATTTTTATTATTTTTTTATATATATATGAGTTACTGACAAATGGACTGTTTTTACTTTTGTTTCAGAGTTGATTGAGGTAATCAGGAGAAAGAAGAATTGGAGATTTAAAGAAAAAAAGGGACAAAAAATCTTTCACCTGCACTCAGTGTAGAAAGAGTTTTACACTTAATCCAGAACATTTAAAAATGCCTCCGAAAATACATACTGGTGTGAAAGACACATGCTTCGAGTGTGGGAAGACTTTTACTACAGCGGCCGGTTTAAAAAAGCATGAGATGATTCACACTGGAGAGAGACCGTACAAGTGTTCACACTGTGACATGAGATTCATTCAGTCAGGAGGCCTGAAAAGACATGAGAGGATCCACACTGGAGAGAAACCGTTTGCATGTGATCAGTGCGGAAAAAGATTTTCAAGAGATACAGCCCTGAAACAGCACGTGGTAGTTCATACAAAGGAGAAGCCACATTCATGTAATGTGTGTGGAAATAGATTTTCACATCGACAAAGTTTGAAAGAACATGAGAAAATACACACTGGTGTCAGAGACTACATGTGCTTTGAGTGTGAGAAGACTTTTATTTCAGCAAAGTGTTTAAGACTGCACCAGAGGATCCACACTGGAGAAAAACCTTACAAGTGTTCACACTGTGACAAAAGATTCAGACTGTTAGCACAGAGGAAAACACACGAGATGAACCACACTGGAAATAAACCGTTCACGTGTGATCAGTGCGGGAAGAGTTTCACACTAAAAGCAAGCCTTACAGGCCATATGCGGGTTCATACTGGAGAGAAACCGTACACTTGTGATCAGTGCGGAAAGAATTTCTCATACTCATCGGCGCTTAAGATTCACATGGCCCTCCACACTGGAGAGAAATCGTATGCATGTGATCAATGTAACAAAACATTTTTGAGAGCTTTAGACCTGAAAAGGCACCTGACCGTTCATACAAAGGAAAAGACACATCCATGTCCTTTGTGTGGAAAGTGTTTTGCACGTCCAGCACATTTAAAAGAGCATCAGAAAGTTCATACTGGTGTGAGAGAGTACATGTGCTTTGAGTGTGAAAAGACTTTTACTTCAGCGAGCTGTTTAAAACTGCACCAGAGGATTCACACTGGAGAAAAACCTTACAAGTGTTCACACTGTGACAAGAGATTCAGCAATTCAGGATTTCTGAAAATACATGAGAGGATTCACACTGGAGAGAAACCGTACAAGTGTTCACACTGTGATAAGAGATTCAGTCAGTTAGGAAATCTGCAAACACACGAGAGGGTCCACACTGGAGAGAAACCACACACATGTGATCAGTGCGGGACAAGTTTTGCAAGAAAATGGTGCCTTAAAGACCATATGAGGATTCATACTGGAGGTAAACCATTTCCATGTGATCAATGTGGGAAGAGATTTACAAAATCATTACACCTTAATGAACACATGAACATCCACACTGGAGAGAAACCTTATAAGTGTTCACACTGTGACAAGAGATTCAAAGATTCAGGAAATCTGAAAACACATGAGAGGATTCACACTGAAGAGAAACTGTATCAATGCACTGAATGTGGGAAGAGTTTCAAACATTCAATTTCTCTACAAAGTCATTCAAAAAACCATCACAGCGAGTAGATCATCAAGGACTATCAGGTCTGATGCCGTGTTTTCTCCAAATATGACGCAATAATGCATCAAGCAGTGAAATATCATCTGGATAAATCATTTCAAGCAACATTAGCAAGAGACATTATCTTTAGTCTTTAGAGTGAATAAAGTTCATCTTTAAACCCAACAGATTCAACTGTGAGATTCAGATTTAAAAAAAAAAAAAAAAAAACCTGTCCTGTGCCCATCCCTACTTGTCAGTAGGAGAGATCCAGCTCTTTTATATACTTTTACTTTTACTTTTACATTTCTGTATTTGCTGATTAAATGCTTATTTTATATATATATATATATATATATATATAATATGTATATATATTTATATATATATATATATATTTTTTTTCTTTTATTATCTAAAAGCCATGAAGTATTGCAATTGTTTTTTTGTTTTTTTTGGGGGGCCTTTATATTTCTTAAAAAGCATTTATATCCCTAATAAACTATATTTTACTCGACACATGACTGAGATTGAAAGAGTTTGTCTACATTAGTAACCTGCCTCCTTCTAGCGATGGATTGATATGAGCCTGACAATATTGATACTTCCGGTACAGTTTCTCTTATCTATGTTTAATACATTACTTCTGATTCAACAAAGAGTAGACATGCCTGTGGGTGTAGAGGTATAAAGTCAAGAAGTTTTTTATTTATTTATTGTTATTCATTTTATTAGTTATCATTTATTAGGTATACTGGTTATTTCCCTATTTGTTTCCCTATTTATTATACTGTTTATTAGTTTTAATCTAACGATATAGGAGGGGCGATAGTAGGAGTTCCCCTTCAGTCGAATCACTTCGACGTTACACTGGGATCTCGCTTGAGAGACCAATCATCTCTGAGCCTTATCAAAAAGGCCAATCAACATTGGCGAGTGGTATCTGCGTGCCAAGCCATTCCCCCGTACATACGGGTATATAAGATGGCGGTACGCACACTCATTCAGACTTTCGCTTTCGTAGCCTTTCTCCTCGAGCCTGAACTACATAGACCTTCACTACGAAGAATCTGAGTTCCTGCTGCTCTTCCCTGCTGATGTGCTGCCGACTGATAGAGCAATCTAAAAGACAGAATTTCTTGGCAGCCGCCAGGGATCCTGCGGGCGGCTGTTTCCACGGCCTCAACAAAGCCTCCTGCTCTCCAGCGAGCAAGCCCCATTGACTGCACAGTGGTGCCGCAGTTTCCTCCCTGGGCAGTCCGGGACTAAAAGAGCAATTTCTCACGGCTGTGTAAGACGTTCTTTTTAAAATGGCTTTCCGGCCGTGCGTTTCTGGGTGCGGCAGTTACCTCACCTCTCTGGACGGACATGAAAGCTGCCTCACATGTCTGGGCCGCGAACATCCTGAGGTGGCTTTCACGGATGGTCTGTGCGTTAATTGCGAACGCATGACCATGGCCGTGCTGAAGACTCGCCGCTCGTTCGCGAGACTGCTCTCCTCGTCGTCCCGCGGCAGGCTGTTAAACCATCACTGTTTTTCAGCCGCCGTGGCGAGACACGAGGGTGATTTACAAGTCACGGTGCAGAACGTACCGCCGGCTCCAAAAGGCCTGCGGTCTTCTGCCCATCAGCGCAGCCCCGTCGAGATGCCAGAGCAGTACGCCTCCCCAGACTCCGGGCTGGGCGTCTCCTTTGGCGCTCCACAGGAGGAAGAGATGTCTGTCGCAGCATCAGAGGGAGAGTTTGAGAGTGAGGATGGCATCCCGGCGGTGGAGCGCCCCTCCATGGTCGCTGCTCCATCGGAGGTTGACTCCAAACTCTCGGCTATGCTCCTCCGAGCCGCCAGGGGCATCGGCCTTGAGGTCCCTAATGAACCACCGGTCGATCCCTCGAGGCTGGACCACTGGTTCCTGGGCAGGGCACCGGCCACCGCCACGCTCTCCCCCTGTGCCATTCTTCCCAGAGGTGCACGAGGAGCTGGTTAAAACGTGGCGGGCACCATTTTCATCTCGCCCGCTGCCGAGCTCCTCTCCCCTCGCCACCCTTGATGGCGGGGTGGCCAGGGGGATACGTGTCGATCCCAAGGGTCAAGCGTGCAGTGGCGGTGCATCTCTGGCTCAGCCTTCATCTGCCCGTCGCCGAGGGCGCCCCCCTGCGGCTGCAACATCTACAGCTCTGACCCCCGCGGAGGCCCACGACGGCAGGTTGGCGGAGAGGGCCTGCAAACGCAGAGCTAGCCGCGGGAAAGCAGTGCTGCCCGCAGCTCAGGGACCGGCTCGAAACACCCACAAGAAAGCTGCGAAACGTCACCTGACGTGGGCAACCCAGAGGTGATAGAGACTGCTCTTCAAGGGACGATGACATCAACGTTCCTGCTCCCGGTGGAGGGCCAGGAGCCACTGTGTACTTCAATGCTGCCGTCGGCCCACGGGTCGGCGCTACCCACATTTTCACAAAAAGAGCTAGTTTTCTCACCTCTGGGGCCTCGGCTGGACGTACATCCTTCTGGGTTCAGTCTCCTTCCCTGTGTCCCCCTAGGCTGCCCCACCACGGTCACGTCGGTCAACGTTCCCTTGATACCACTACACACTAAAAACTCCTGGGTCAAAACTAACCCATAATGGGTTATTTTTGACCCAAATCCTGGGTTAAAAAGGGACCAACTAATTTCTGGGTTATTTCAACCCAGAAAAATGGGTTATTCTTTTTGACCCAACTTCTGGGTTAAATACCTGACCCAAATGCTGGGTTACAATAACCCAACATTGTAGTTAATATAACCCAACTTCTGGGTCAAAAGAACAACCCAAATATCTGGGTTGAAATAACCCAGAAATTAGTAGGTCCCTTTTTAACCAAAGGTCAGAGGTCAAAAATAACCTAACTTGGGTAACTATGCCAGTATGCCTTATTTCAGAAAATAAAACACTTACACACTTCAAGCACTTTTACATTTTTATTGCATTAAATTAAATTCAATAAAAAAAAAAAAAACACACACTTGGACCTATTCATTTTAGGTCACACTGTAATAACATTGTATAACAATTAGACATTTAAAAAATAGAAAAATAAACAACTTATTCTCTCTCAAACATTTGACAGCATTCAATAACTGGATTGAACTTGAGGCTTTAAACATTGGTTGTGTCATTTACTGCAGCTTAACACGATTAAACAGTTCTGCAATTAAGCAAGGCAGTCTTAAGAAATTTGACAGGTTTTGATTCAGATCCCTCAATCTGATATACAACTTGCTGCAGAAACTCCCATGCGGGAGCACACTGCTTGGGGTAGTTGATATCAAGAACATAAAATGCCTTGAAACACACGTCAACTGCCCGAAACAGAGTGCCTGACCAGCTAATATCACAAATGCCTGAGAAGCACATTGCTGGGGGTCTCCCAGCCCCAGGACAGAGAGGAATGGCTTTGATTGCAAGAGGTATTCCACCATATTTGTTCCAACATAAAACAGACAGAGACAGAAAGATACACAAAAGAATGTGAATATTGTGTAGAAGGTGAACTGTAAGCAAGATAATAGACTACCAGTTTGTGTTATAATGCTGATACTAACTGTACAAGGAAGCCAAATGAACTGTGGTTCTTAATTGGTGTGTTCATTTTGAGTGGGTCATGAATGTGTAAAAGAAAATGTGGATTGAGAACCACTCAGAGTAATAAAACTTTACAGCATAGTTAGAATTAAGAATATTCTCTCTCAGAGTGGTGCTGAGAAACTGGTCCATTGTACTTACAGGCATTTGGTGTATGGACGCTGTCCGGGACACTTCAATGGAGTGCTGGACAGTCTTCTTCCCAACCCTGTAGACGGCCTGTGGCACCATGTTGGGTAGAAGTGTTAGCGCTAGTTCCCCTTTGGCATCTGTAGGTTAACAATATTCTAGGTATCAGTATGTGTGTGAAAAAATAAAACGACTATAGAAATATGTAAATGAAAATGAACAGACATTTTTAATCTTTTACAAAGTTTTGCAGTAGAGATAACACACATCAGGTACAGATAAGGAACAATTAGGGGGTTAAAAGGGCTAAAAGCAAAATTAACGGAAATGATACATGTACACATACAATATATTATGTCTTGTATGACCCACTCATCTCATTAGACACCATTTTCTTATTAAGTGCATTCACATCTTTGTAAAAAAAAAAAAAAGCATCAAGTTAAATGAGCATCAGTTTCCATATGAGTTCCATACAGTCTATACTGTCTATCTTTTCTTTCATTAACAAGTGTAATAATGACATTAATGCAAAGGTGAATATCTGGCCCATTATTATGCATAACAGCTAAAAGACAAGGCACAAGTATCTTTTAACTAAAAGGGTTATTATAGATATGCATTCCCCACTGTCAAAGAAGTTGTGACTGTCACAAAATCTTGCACTGACACATTTAAAACGTATTAAAGAAAAAAATGTTTAGGTATAGAGAGATGATGTGAGGGCAGTTAAGAGTAAAACACTCACCTCTAAAATTCTCTATCAGCTCAGACAGCCGCCACTCAGTTAGCTTATCAGCGACAAAGCTGTCCATTTAAAATGACCTGGAGAAAACATAGCAATAGAAGTTAGCAACAATTTGAAGACCTGACACGTTTCTTTAACTCTTACTACTTAAGCCAGTAGAGCACTGTATAATATGATAAGCACAGCGCAGCTGGTTAACATAACTCAACTATTGTGTTGCCTCGTCGCTCTAGCCACGGCTAAAGGGGGTTGCACACTGGACGAGAAGTGTATTTAAAATAAACACATTATTCTTTATGGGGCCGTTCACATGTCGCGCCTAAAAACGCGTGGAAAACGCTAGGCGCGCCACTTTCCTCCTATCAACAAAGCGCTCGTGCGCTTGCGCTCCAGAAGCGTGTGCCGTTGCTAAGCAACCATGACCTGCGCTCTCCATAAACACGCGGAAGATTCAGGAAAGGATAAATGGATTTTCAGCATTAAAAATCATTTGCAGTAGCTCTGTTATTAAATTTATTTAAAAATATTTATTCCTGTACAGCTATGATAAACTGTTTCTCCGACTTGGAAGTGCTTTCAATGCTATTAAGGGAAAGGATGAAGCTAATTGGTTAGTTCATGTCACATGACCTGCGGTGTGCATGCCGCGCGCCTACATTTGAAATAAACTTGAGCGCGTAAATGTACATAGCTTATATTAAATTTACTCTTCTTTCTCACAAATCGTCGTTAATGTATATACTGACTTCACCATGTGCTGCAACATAAATTTAGTTTTACATTAATTTACAGAAATCGGCTACTTGAATGAAAAATTGCTGATGTTATTGGATTTTCAGGTGATATTCTCATTTAATTTAGTTAACAGACAGTAAGTGTTAAGACTGCAGTCTCAGCAATGGTCTTTAATTATACAGTACAATCATAACATAGTACTGGCATTATCTAAACCCATAATATCCTTAAACGTAACAATATTGCTGGCCATAAACTGATAAAGTACGCGATACCTCGAGTTGTCCTAGACGCAGCGAGGGCGGCTTCTCGTCCGGTGTACGACCCCCTTAACGCGGCATGAAGTCTCCACTAGCTGCACTGTACTTATCGTATTACCACGAGTATTAAAACAATGAGATAAGTACAGCACAATTTATGAAAAATAGAATTTAAACACCGTGTAAAATGAATTCAGTCATTTAGGTCATACATGTATTTCTCAACGATGTGTAAAAAGCATTTCAACCATTTTGACATCGAATTTCATGAACTTATCGTTATTTTTAATCATTCAAATTTGGCTGGGTGGTTAATTACACTTTCTTCTTTAGTCTGAAAAACTCAAAACACATTTACTTTCACTTTACACGGACTTTAAACTAGTTACATATCTGCGGGTGACTACATGCTAACCACAGAATTACCATGATAAGCCATGGTCATTTTTTCAGCAAACGGTGCTAAACTACTAACGGGGACATGGACACAGAAAAGTTTACGTTACATTGACACTGAAAATACTTGCTTACCTTGAATACGCGACGAAGTTGTACCGAAGAAGCCCAGGCCAAAAAGGATCGAGCGTGAAGTTCAAGTGACGGTTATTTCAAACGACTGTTGTGAGAAAATACCAGAACAACAGCGGGGGCGGGGGGAAGGGTCGTGAACCCAGAACATGGGTTACTCTTTGAAAAATAACCCATAAACCTAAACAACCCAGGAGTTGGGTCAAAATATTAGCCCTATAACCCAGAAAATGGTTACTCTCTGAAAAAATAACCCATAATTTTAACCCAACACAAATAACCCAGAAAATGGGTTAAAGAAATAACCCAGGAGTTTTTAGAGTGTACAGTGGTTGATACGGACGGTACTGCCCGGCTTTGCGATTCAGCTCACCAGGCGTCCGCCCAGGTTCAGACATTTACATTTTTGTTCATTCGGGCATGCGTGCCTCTGTCCTGCCTGCGGCTTGCTTACCATGCCATGAACTATCTGATATTCCGATTCACAAATATGTGTGAATTAGTATGTTTCGTCGTTTAAAACCCTATATAAATGATCTGGATCGTAATCTGTAATGTGAGATGGGCGCGGCCATGTTTGTTCGCGCTGCTGTTCAGAGAGTCCTGTCAGCCGCATTTACAGCACGTACATTCATCTGTTTCTTCCGAAATACATGCAAGTAAGTGGCTGGTGAACTAGAAGAGGAATAGAGTGAACTTTTTAGTTACTAAGCCTATGTGTATGTGATATGAATAAAACACATCGGCAAATTATATTTGAATAGATTGTTATTTGCTGCTTCCATAGACCTATGTGTGTATTTTACAAACTGTAAATGTCTCCTTTTACTAGTACTTATGTGTATTTAAATGTCTGAAACCTAAAATAAGCGTTATGTGGTTAAAAACACTGCATAGTTTGATTATATGACAATCGCAGAGGGCAGGCAGGATTGGTGTGGGACGAGTTTTGCAATAAAATGGTGCCTTATTGACCATATGAGAATTCATACTGGAGGTAAACCATTCTCTTGCGATCAATGTGGGAAGAGATTTACAAAATCATTACACCTTAAAGAACACATGAACATCAACACTGGAGAGAAACCTTATAAGTGTTCACACTGTGGCAAAATATTTATTGATTCAGGAAATCTGAAACTACATGAGAGGATCCACACTGGAGAGAAACTGTATCAATGCACTGAATGTGGGAAGAGTTTCAAACATTCAACTTCTCTACAAAGTCATACAAAAACAATCACAGTAAGAAGATCATCTTCAGATCCAGGACTTTCAGGTTTGATGCCGTGTTTTCATCAAATGTTACGCAGTAATGCATCAAGCAATAAAATTATCTGGATAAATCATTACAAGCAACATAAGCAAGAAACATTATCTACAGTTGTCAGAGTGAATAAAGTTCATCTTCATCTTTAAACTCAACAGATTCAACTGTGAGGTTCAGATTTATAAAAAAAGAACAAAAACACCTGTCTTGTGCCCATCCCTACGTCTAAGTCAGTAGGAGAGATCAAGCTCATTATTTTTTTGCTTTTACTTAGCATGTTTCTGTATTTGCTGATTAAATGTAATTATTGATCAAAACTTCCTTTTTTTATTTTTTTTTAATGCATTGTTAGCTTTACTGTTTATATTTTATCAACAACTTTTATTGTCCGCTGATTATATTTCACTTGGGAAAAAAAGTTGTTTTTATATCATTTTAGTTTCAATATCTTAAAGCCATGAAGTATTGCATGGATATTTCTCAAAAAGCATTTATTTGCCTATAGAGCCCCTAGGCTCCATCACCTCATTGTAGGCATCCAGTTACTTATGTAACAAGTAACAATGTCATTAATAAGACAAATTATGCATTATTTTAAGTTTAAATTGCGTCTCAGGACTCAAACAACAGAATCAGTAATATTTTTTTTCACTTTGTATTGTACAATTTGTATTGTAAGATTGTAGACAACAGGCTTTACTGCAGAGTAGAGAAATAAATTAAACATTAAGGAAGGAATTTTATTTCACTATTTAAAATATTTAAAATATTTTATCATTTATTATATTTATTTAAAACATACATATTACTGTCTTATTTGTT
The DNA here is from genome assembly GCF_049309525.1 of Garra rufa. NCBI lineage: Eukaryota > Metazoa > Chordata > Actinopteri > Cypriniformes > Cyprinidae > Garra > Garra rufa. Next base: position 9,221,709 of record NC_133361.1, read on the forward strand.
TAGATTTTTAGAAGGCACATTAACTTCTTTCACATTTACAACTCTGTGTTTGCTGAATAACAACGTAGGTCGATAATTGCAATAATTTGACCATAAAGAGCTGAAAAATGTGGAAAAGAAAAAGTCATTCTCTGTCACAAGGGGGCGCTTTAAGAGCGCCGAAATATTAAGGTTTCCCCAGTAAGGCTGTATACAAATCAGCATTAGCGCTGTTTATCAGGCAATAAAAGAAAATGACAACCACATGTTTCTGAGGACAGTCGGTTCCCCTCAGATACATTCATATGAAGACATCAGTGCCGCGTATTGACTTTGAAACCTACAGCACACTGTAAAAAGTTTGCTGTAAATTTTACAGTAACTTACTGGCAGCTGGATGCCAGTAAGTTACTGTAAAAATGTTTACAGTATTAATACTGTAAGTGCATTTACAGTACTAAAAGGTCTTTACTGTAATTTCATGTACAGTATTTTTACTGTAATTTCATTTACAGTATTTTTACTGTAATTTCATTTACATTATTTTTACTGTAATTTAATTTACAGTGTTTTTACTGTATCTTCAATTACAGTATTTTTACTGTATTTTCAATTACAGTATCAGTACTATAGAGTTTATTTTCATTTATTTTAAACATTTTTTACCTGTAAAAACAATCCAATTAACCTACAGCACTGTAATTCAAGATTTTTACCACCCCAACCCCATAAAAATCACAATAACTCATAAGCATTAGTTCTGATAATATTCTTTTTAATTGTTGAACATTTTCTTTTTAAAAGTACAGAGACTTTGTATCATGGCAAACATACACATACTGAAAAGCAAAAATAAGTAAGTACACTACCAGTCATAAGTTTTTGAACACTAAGATTTTTTTAAAGAATTCTCTTCTGCTTACCAAGCCTGCATTAATTTGATCCAAATTTAATTTATTCCTTTGATCAAAGCTGAATTTTCAGCATCATTACTCGTCTTCAGTATCACATGATCCTTCAGAAATCATTCTAGTATGCTGATAAACATTATTTAATTTTTAGATTTTTCAGGATTCTTTGATGAATAGAAAGATATTATTTAGCAAGGATGATTTAAATTGATCAAAAGTGATAATAAAGACATTCATAATGTTACAAACTATTTCTGTTTCAGATAAATGCTGTTTATCTGAACTTTCTATTCATCAAAGAAACCTGAAAAAAAAAAAAAATGTATTTTAGCATTATAATAATTTCAGCAACATCATAATAATAGTTTTTGAGCAGAAAATCAAATTATTAGAATGATTTCTGAAGGATCATGTGACTGCAGTAATGATGCTAAAAATTAAGGTTTGATCACAGCAATAAATTACATTACATTTTAAAATATATTCAAAAAGAAAACAGTTATTTTAAATAATAAAAATGGTTCAAAAGTGTACTGTGTTTGCTGTACTTTGGATCAAATGAATGCAGGCTTAGTGAGCAGAAGAGACCTTCTTTAAAAACATTTAAAATCTTACTGTTCAAAAGCTTTGTCTGGTAGTGTAAATAAAATAAAATCATACAGTAAAAATGTGTTTGTGTTGTGTTAAATTTTAGTAGTTTTGAGTCAAAGTTGACAAGCTCTCTGATGAGAAATGGCAGAATGGGATTCAGGCTGATGCTTGTTGTTTGCACCCTCTTTCCAGAAGTCCATCTGATCTGTGACTGTCAATGCATTTGCTGCCACAAAGGTTGACTGTCTGAACAAACCTGCAAGCACAAGAAAAACAGTGTTTAAAGAATTTGCCTCAACTGTCAAACTTGGTGCTGTATGCATTTAAAAAAAAATGATATACTACATACGAACGCAGTAGTAAGAAAAAAAACTGAAGAAACTTTTTCTTGAAATTTTTTATAAAGAATTTTATGAATGGGTCAGTAAGTCACTGATTCTAGGTGTTTAAAAAAGGTAAATTCATTCAGTAATGAAACACTGCTGTGTGCAGAGATGCACAACATGGCTTTGTTAAGAACCGTTTTTACTAAATGGAGCAAAAAGACAATACTTTCTTCATGATTTAAATCACTTAATATTACATTCTTGTTTATTGAATTTTGTTGCCCTGACACTCAAAAGTCTGCCACAGACCATGCTAAATGCTAACCAATCTGTTCATATAAACATTCTAAACGTGTGTTTCCTAGAAAGTCTGTGCATATAATAAGCCTACTATGATTAAAAATCTCTAATTGTTGCTTTACAGTAACAATAATCTAAATTGACAGACGGTAAGATTGCTATTATGAATTTAAAGGTTACAGTAAGTTAAAGATACCTGAAGCAGCTGCATTTTGCTGTTTAAATGCTGGTTTAATAGAAATAATTTTAATGTGCATGCAAACTCAATCTTGATGTGACAAGACATGGTAATAAAAAACATTCCCCGGAAATAAATACCTTTCAAATGTGTACTTTAAATACAATATAACTTGCTTAGGATAAAAGCATCTGAAAAATGCATGAATGTAAATGCAATGTAAAACAAAAATGTTTTGGGTTACCTGATTCTGCATGTCTGTAAAATGGACAGCTGGCTGTATGATGATTCTGCCCCTGATGGTCAGCATCCAGTTAGTGCTTGGAGAAATCTCCTGTAACAGACAGTGTCACAACACCCTTTTAGTGTTACTATAGTTTATGATCAGAAAAGACAACTACTGTACAGTAATAAAATTTACATTTTTAATAAAATAAACATTTATAATATTTATTAGCAAAACTTGTTATATTAATATATTGCTAGCCCGTTACTCTCTTTAAAAGGTTAACCTGTTCTGCAAGTCAGTGGAGAACAGCAGCCTGTGGCTAATTTGGCTAATTTAGTAACGTTAACATTAACTTAGTTAAATTGATGAAAGGGGAAGCTCACCTGTTGTTTGCACCGCGACGACGGCAATCACCAGAAAAGACTCTAATACACCTCCGATGCAGACGACATGACCACAAGACCACAAACTTGAAAATAAAACACAAAAGATGCAGTTAACCGCGGTGTTCAGTTTTACCTCAGTGTTTCATGTTAGCGCGCTGTTTATGTCACGTCTGTCACTGAAGGGACCGTCTATAAAGTTACATACGACATTCATACACACATTTCTTACTTAAACATCATTTGAAGAGAATTACCTTGCCAGCTATAAAGAGGCAGCGTTTAAAAGATATTATGCTGCTCTGTGACTAACGTTAAGCTTGTCAACTTCGGCTTACTGACATTATTAGCTTACCAGTTCATTATCGTCGATACTATGGCAGTCATTCACAGAAGAAGATCCAAAATAACATTACACCTCCGCGCTCCGACGTTACAGACGACATCCAGACCAGAAACTTGAAAATGACAAGCAAAAGAAGGGCTTGAAAATACAGTTTAAAATCTCCACAGAAACAGTGGTGTTGCTTAACGCACTTTACCTCAGTATTTCACCTCAGTTTGCTGTTAAGCTTGAGTAAGGGCTCGTCAGACGAACTAACTTGCATTAAAGGGCAGCACAATATACAAACGTGTTTCTCAGTTTAAATAAAGTTTATTTCGACTAATATAGGTCACCTTAATTTACTCACCAGTCCATGTTTTCACCGTTATGGCGGCGCCCCGGCCGTCAGTCAGAAAAAAAAGGCTACCGACAGGAAAAACACGATGAATATTGTTAGTTTGCTGTTAACAAGTGAAAACAAATTAAAATTGTTCAGTTTTTCATAAAACAGAAATAATATACTAACCTTTTTGTCGAGTTATTGATGCAACATTTCTCTTTTGTCCTTTTTACCGCCACTTCCTCTCAACAGGAGAAAAAAAAATCTCCCTTGCCATTGGTCAATTTTTCGCGGGCAAGTTCACTACTGTAAACGGATTTACAGTAGTGGAGAATTACAGTAGTGATCATATATTTTCCCATAATCCTTTGCAGTTTACAGTAAAATACTGTATATACATTTTACAGTATCTTACTGTAGATATTACAGTAAAATACTGTTCAAATTACAAAAATCGGTTACAGTGCATGCATATTTTTTCAATTGCCTTTTGAAGTTTTAATCCAGCCCTATCGCGATTCTCGTCTTTCCGTCCCCAAATGTACGACATATTTTCAAACTTTTCAGGGCCTTAAATTTGATACAACTAAATTGAGGAGTTTTTAGGACCTGCAGGTGCCCTCTGACAGAAGGGCACTTTGTGCATCTGAGCAAAAACTTCTATGGTATCGCTGAGACGAACCTTTTAGAGCACTTTTTTTTTAAGAGTGTAGTCCGAGGATTTCTGAACAGTTGGCCACCTGCTTAATTCTACAGATGAGGGCAAATTTCCTTGAAATGGAATTGTTTTTTTGGATTGTTGAGATGTGAATTAAGTTCCGGAGAAATAGCGGATTAAAGAACAGAAGGTAGAAAATCTTCCTTGTTTTCCATCTTCGTCACACTCGAGTACAGCAGGTGGCGGTATGCACCTTTACAGCTGGTTTGCAACCCACCAATAAATTCACAGAAGAAGAAGAAGAAGAAGAAGAGGAGCGAGAATCATATTTGGTGTGTCCATGCGCAAGGGAGTTGTAAAATGAATGTGAGTCCTCTTTTTCTTCTCTCTCTTGTCTATTAGTTAACTTTTTTTGCTGTCATGCATGTATTATTTTGCATAATCAGGTTTGAGGGCAGCAGGAATGTGAGATAAATGTCAGCTTCTCGTATGAACCGGGCTGGATGGATTTAAACTTGTGTAACGTTACAGTTAAGAAAGAAAACTTTCACTCCTGAAATGTCCATTGTGTCTAATGCTCCTCCGTTCTTAAAAAAAAAAAAAACGAGTCAAATACGTTGTTGTTGAGTTGTTCAGACTTGGACAAATAGTTTAACAAATGAAGAAAAGTAAATCCGCTTTACTTAGAGGTGCAGCAAAGTCAATATGAGAGTCATGTTTACCTCAAAGTATCAGAACTTAAATCCAGTCATAAATAGCATGTCTGTCAATATGTAACGTAATACAAATATTTTAAAAACATGTTGTCGTGCGTGCGGTTAGTTTCGCTTTGCGTTGGCCTGCGTGGATGCGTGGGAATGAGGCACGACAAGAGGATCGTCTTTTCCGTATAGTGTTTACTTAACGTTTTAAACAACGTACATTCACAATCTAGTCACAACAGTGCAAGTGACATAAAAACCAGCTTACATGTCCTTAGATGTCACACTATTCCGCTATTTGGTGCTCTTGCTCCGGCACAGAACGGCAGCTTTTCCGACCGTGCGATGAGCATGCGAGCAACCTCTCTAATGAACTAAACAGGAGTTTTCGTACCACATAACTCCGCAAATAACGTAACTAAACAGCCAATAGGAATAGAAACAGAATAAACACAGTGAATACTCTTAAAGGAACCATGCTCTCTTTACTACACTATCCCCCCCCTTTAACAGTACTGAGTCCCTTCAGTACAAAGCAAGCAGTAATAATCAAACAGTTACCAAGAACGAAGAAACTGTACTTATAAACAGTGTAAAGCAATAATGAAACACTAAGGGTTGTATCTTGCTGGCTTCCGTATTTCTCTTCCCTTTTGTGTTCTCTTGACCATCTCTTGTTCTCCTATGTCTGACATCAATCCAAGTCCTCTTCTTTCTTTCCTGCGTCGACGAGCTGCTGGCTGTCGCTTTCTCTCCTTGTCCTGATTCTCCTGGGGTTCAAGGTCAGAAGAAATTGATTCAGTTTCACTGCTAGCCTGGGATGCCGGTGTATCTGACTCATGCAGAGATTCTGGAATACTGGGGTTGTCAGGGGTATCCTTGCTCTTTTTCAGAATTTCACTCCTTTGACGTCTAACCCTTGCTGGAATCACGTCACAGTCATAGGGCTTGAGACGATCATGATGCATAATTTTCTTTTGTCGTAACCCCTGAACCTCATAAAGTACCGGGCCACAGCAGGCAGATATCACAAAAGGACCTTTCCAAGGTGACTGGAGTTTTGGACTCTGTCCTTTTTTTTTAGTACTGTCCCGCATATACACCAGATCTCCAACAACATACTTCCTCTCCTGAGCCCTGAGATCATAGATCTTCTTTTGTCGTTGTTGGGCTGTCTGGAGGTGTTCCCTGGCAACATCATGTGCATCTCTTAACCCTTTTTCCAAGTTGTACAGAAAATCTGGCACTTCCAAACTGTCTGTCTTCTGCTCTGCTATGCCGGACCATAAATCCTGAGGTTGGTAAACTTCCCTTCCAAGCATGAGCCTATTTGGTGTGAATCCAGTAACTGCATGTTGGGAGCTACGGTACGCTGATGTAAGAAGAGGAAGATGCTCATCCCAGTTTTTCTGATTCTGGTTTACATAGCATCGAATCATCTGAAGGAGCGTTCGATTGAACCTCTCAACTTGCCCATTGGAGGCAGGATGGTATGGGGTCGTCCTCGTTTTTGTGATCTGCAACAGACTACAAACATTTCTGAACAAAGAACTTTCAAAATTTCGACCCTGATCTGTGTGCAGTTCAAGTGGTGCTCCAAACCTGGAGACAAACTCATAGACGAGTGTCTTAGCCGTAGTTTCTGCCCCTTGGTCTGGCACAGGAAAGGCTTCTACCCATCGAGTAAACTGGTCCATTATGATTAGAACGTACTTGTTTCCTGAACTGGACACAGGAAATGGGCCCAATATATCAATATGGATCCGATCCATTGGCGCCCCTGCTTGGTACTTTTGAAGCTTGGCCCTCTTGTTCGGTCCTGCAACTTTGCAGGCATTGCAGAGTTTGCACCTCCGTATGTACAAGTGTACATCTCCACCCATGCCATACCAGTGGAAACTTTGACGGAGTCGCTCTAAAGTCTTTCCTTCACCCAAATGGCCAGATTGCGGTGGGTTATGGCAGGCTTGTAACACTTCTGTTTGCATTGAGGCAGGCACAAGCAACAGTAGGGAGGGACTGAGTCCTCCAGGCCTTTCCCAACGATAAAAGAGGACACCTTGATCGAGTACTACTTGTGGCCAACACAGCCAGTATTTTCTTACCGCTGGACTCTTCAATGCAACATCTTCTTTTGTTGGAAGGATTCCCGTCTGTTTCCACTCATGCAGGATGGAGAGGTCAGGATCAGCTCTCTGCTCTTGTGCTAGCTTAACTTTTGAGAAAGCTTCCAGCCAGTTCACATGTGGGCTCTCAAACAACTCTGCTGCTGCACTGTTCTCATCACCATCACCAGGGTTGTCTATAATGTGTTCCTCTGTTGCACACTCAATGCTTCTTACTGCAAGTGGAACCACATCATCCACATCTTCTTCAAATCTCTCCCAGTGGTCGTGCAGTTTTTTGCAATGTTTACAGCCACCACATGGCAGATTTGAAACGCTCATCCCTGCCTGATAACAGTTGCACATATTGGAGAGCTCCCCACCACATCTTGACATTGCATCAGCATTTGAATGATGTTTCCCCGCTCTGTGCTCAATGTCAAAATCGTACTGACAGAGCTCTTCCAGCCAGCGAGCAAGCTGTCCCTCTGGATGCTTGAACCGGAACAACCAAGTAAGACTGTTGTGATCAGTACGTAGAAGGAACTTCCTGCCAAGCAGGTAGTGTCGAAACTGGCGGGTGTATAAAACAACAGCTAGCAACTCCCGTCTTGTTACACAGTATCTCCTCTGAGCCGGGGTGAGGTGGGTGCTTGCATAAGTGATAACTCTCTCCTCTCCCCACTGAAGTTGTGCCAACACTGCACCAATACTGTGATTTGAGGCATCGGTGTCCAGGATGTATTTTCCTTCCGCTAAAGGATATCCAAGCACAGGTGCAGAAGTTAATTTTTCTTTGAGCTGTGTGAAAGCATTTTGGTGCTCCTCGGTCCACAAGAATGTTACTTCTTTTTTTAGGAGTTCGTTAAGAGGACTGGCCATCTCAGAAAATGCTGGAACAAACTTCCTGTAGTAATTACACAGTCCAAGAAAGGCCTTCAGCTCATGTACACTCTTGGGGGGGTTCCAAGCTTCCACATCACTAATCAAAGATGGATTTGGTCGTATACCTTCGCCACTGACCACATGACCCAGGAAAAGGACCTCTTCTTTAAGCAGGTGACACTTGGATGGCTTTAGCTTTAATCCATAGCTGAAAAGGCGCTGAAAGACTGTTTCAAGTCGATCAAGGCTCTCATCGACCCCTTTGCCCAGGATGATGATGTCATCCAAGTAAATCAAGAGCGTTTCCCACTGAAGTCCTCGAAGAACAAGCTCCATTGCTCTTTGAAAAGTGCTTGGAGCGTTGCACAGGCCAAAGGGCATACGTGTGTACTCATAAAGGCCATAGCGAGTAATGAAGGCAGTCTTTGTTCTGTCCATTTCATCTACCGCAATTTGCCAGTAGCCAGACTGAAGGTCTAAGGTAGAGAAGACACAAGCTCCACCAAGGACATCAAGGCATTCCTCAATTTTGGGAAGAGGATAAGCATCCTTGGCTGTCAAGCTGTTGAGGCGCCGATAGTCGACACACCAGCGAACGCCTCCATCCTTTTTACGAACTAACACCACGGGTGACGCCCACTCTGAGGCAGAAGGTGTTACGACTCCTGCTTCCAGCATAGCATTGAGATGCCTCTCCTCTTCCTCTTGAAATCCAAGGGGAGTCCGTCTGACTGGCTGGCGTACAGGCCCAGCAGCTCCAGTATTTATCCTGTGTGTGACAGCTGTTAAGAGGCCAAGGTCCAAATCTGAAACAGCAAAGAGAAATCTATATGACAGCAGGAGCTCAATAAGTCGCTGTTGCTGTGCATCACTTAAGGTTCCACTCGAACTCGCATAAAGGGCTTGGAGATGCTCAGGTAGGTCTGTTGCAGTTGTCAGTCTCCTCAGTTCTGAAAGATTTGTGTCATCACTTTGCTCTCGAGTGTTACCACAGTCTTTATCCTGCTGTTTGTAATCCATCAGGCCCTCATCTGGATATGTTTCTACCAAGAGACCAAGACAGGCCCCTTTTGGTAAGGTGGTTTTGTTGCTGGAAAAATTACAAAGCCTCACAACCACTCGACTCTCCATAGTTGTGACAACACTCCCTGAGGCCACAGTTTCTGTGATCAGGTAGGGTTCCAGAACAGCGCAGACACCAGGCTTCGGATTGTCAACTTCACCCCAGACTAGACACTCACTTTCTGGTGGTAACATTGCGTCTGTCTCTAGAACCACTCGAGCAACGTGATAATTTGTTCCATCACCACCAACAACCTTAGCAGGAACCAATTCTTCTGCAATGAACACTCTGCCACTAGTATGGATGGTTACATTTGCAGCCTGCAAAAAATCGAGCCCCAATAGGACAGGGTCACGTATCGGAGCCACAAAGACTTCCCATTCTGTGCTCCAGGTGCCAATTTGAAATTTAACTTTTAGTCCAGCTTTAGCATTCATGTCCTTCCCTTCTTCTGCATTATGGAGACATGTCTGTGTTGTAGCTGTCTGCTTACTGAGGGGAAACTGCCGGTACAAAGTCTCTGAGATAACTGTCGCTTCAGCTCCCGTGTCTACAACAGCTTGTGTTGGAATGCAGTTTACAGTCACATCAATAAGCAAGCTTGGGCCTCTGCTTTTTGCACGCCCCACTTGTGGTGTGGGAGACTGGCTTCTCCAGCGTTCTAGACCTTTTGAAGTGGTACTGTGGTTATGATCTTTGTTAGTTTGACTAGGGTTGAGTGGCGGAGTTGACAGCCTGACACATTCTCTTCGGAAATGCCCTTCTTCACCACAGTGATAGCACAAACCTGCTCCAGCACGATTGGGGCTTGGCGAGTAGGTTCTTGTTCGTGGTGTGCTATCTTGTGTTGGAGACCGCCCTCGCCTCCGTTCCTGATTTACTTCCTCCAGCTTTCTCGGCTCCCTAGCTGTAAGGATATCCAGCTTTGATTGCAGCTGTTCCATCTTTTGCATCAGGAGATTAAACTGGTCAGCAGACACATAGCTCTTACTAATCTTTTCTACTTGCTCTGTTAGGAATGCAGTCTTCTGTGAGAGGGCAGCTACTTGATCAGCAGTAGCATAGCTCGGACTTGGAACTCTGCGTGCAACTGCAGAAGAATCAATGGGCAGTTCCTCGTCATCTGCCCAGGAAATACGTCTGGCTCTGCTCTTTGCATCAATATCACGGCCTACAGTGGCTCGATAATTGTGCTCATGGGCCTCCACTAGTCTTTGAGCCTCAACTAATGAATGGGGATCCTTGTTCATTACTTCATAAGCAACTTTTTGGTTGCGAAGTCCCTTGAGGAAGAAGTCTGTAGCAAGTTGGTCTTGCAGATCGAGCTCCACGCCAGGGTAGGCCAAGGTGACTAAGCGTTGCACCTCCTCAGCAAACTCAGCTGCAGACTCCTTGAGCTGGCGGAGTTCTCCTAGTTTCCTTCTGATTGTGGTTGGGGGGTCACGCTGACCAAAACGTTGAGTTAGCTGCTCTTTAAGAAGGATGTAATCCTCACGGATATGTTCAGGAAGTGAACAGACATACTTAATAGCTGACCCCCTCAGGCAGTCATACAAACAGTCCACTCTGTAGTCTCCACTCCAACCATACTTCCTAGCCTGTCGCTCAAATGGTAACAGAAACGATTCCCAGTCTCCGCTACCATCAAAAACAGCTAGCTTTGCCTTGGGACCTTCTCCAGCAAATGGCTGGACTTGGTGATAAGGAGTACTAGATCTTTGTTCGACTACATAAGTATGTGGAACTGGATGGAAGCCACGCTCAGTGTTTCGTTGTCTTGTGCCAGTCTCCATGGAAAGGGTAGCTCTGGACGGACCTGAAGTACGTGCTCTCTGTTGTATTACTTCTAGCTCAGCAGCAAATGGCCCGTCTGTGACGTTGCGTGACCTTTCAGTATTGTCCTGAAAGAAGGATGGATCGGAATAAGGCACCCTCCTTTCTCTAACAACAGGCTGAGAGCTCTCACGTGTGTCGCCCTTTGGTGCAGTGAACATTGATGTCTGTGGGGCTTGTGTACAACTTGTAATATGAGTCAATAATGGAGCCATCATCATTTGCAGTTGCTCATTATTCTTATTTTGGTTTTCGAGCATTGTCTTAAGCCAGTCTGGGGGTTGGTTGGAATCAGGGGCTTCTGCCATAGCTCCATTACACGATTCTTCTTGGGACATGTTGTAATTTATGTACTTTCTTTCATTCCTTTTTTCTTTCTTTTTTTTGTAATATTTTTTCCTGTTTTTTTTTTTTTTTTTTTTTTTTGTTTCTTGTAAATCTTTTTTTTTTTTTTTTTTTTTTTTAATATCTTTTTTTTACTTTTTTTTTTTTGTATTTTTTTTTTCTTCTTTTAAATCTTTTTTCTTTTCTTTTTTTTTTTTTTTACTTTGTTTTTTTTTTTCAGTAAACTTTACAAATGTTCTTGTGGTGCATTCAAGTCTCTTATCTCTGACAATTCACTTTGTAGTTGAGTCAACGCAGTTCTCATCGGCGCGGTGACGTCAGTCTGCTTGCGTCTTGTCCTGGAAGATCGCTAACAACTTGGCTGCCGCTTATCCACTTCTGTCAAATAAATTGTTTCAACAATATCCGACTTTTCTCTCGTTCTGACGTGTAGTTGAAATTTCCAGATGAAATCCCCGCTTCTGACACCAGTTGTCGTGCGTGCGGTTAGTTTCGCTTTGCGTTGGCCTGCGTGGATGCGTGGGAATGAGGCACGACAAGAGGATCGTCTTTTCCGTATAGTGTTTACTTAACGTTTTAAACAACGTACATTCACAATCTAGTCACAACAGTGCAAGTGACATAAAAACCAGCTTACATGTCCTTAGATGTCACACTATTCCGCTATTTGGTGCTCTTGCTCCGGCACAGAACGGCAGCTTTTCCGACCGTGCGATGAGCATGCGAGCAACCTCTCTAATGAACTAAACAGGAGTTTTCGTACCACATAACTCCGCAAATAACGTAACTAAACAGCCAATAGGAATAGAAACAGAATAAACACAGTGAATACTCTTAAAGGAACCATGCTCTCTTTACTACAATATATAGCCTATAAAAAAATGCTTCAACATATGAGCATATTCGACCTTAAGAGCTAGAAAGGTCGCAAAACGAAACGAAACCGTTCAACTTGTACATTTTAAAATTATTGGTATAAATTTAACTGGATTAAATTAAGATTATTATTCACTCTGTCACAATCAAATTATTATTTTAAGAACGTGACTGGTTTTTGAACCCACTTGGGTGACGATGCAAAATTTAATCCACGTGTGTTTTCAAAAATATACATAGCCTAATAAGGCTTACACCATCTTAAGCGGCACCCCTGAATAGACTCTGCGCCGAAAAGGATCGCGGCTGTTCAAAACAGTCACGCAAGCTAAGTTTGTGTTTTTTTCTGACTAGTTTGATAAATGGAATCAGTAAATAATTATTGCCAACTGTCATTAAAATGTTAATACAAAACACATTTTAAAATACTGAAACAAAATCATTGTTAAAGGTGAAGATTCTGAAAGCATTGAATGGGATCCTATAATAATTTAATATAGATTTACAGTAGTAACAACTAATTATATTTTTACATGATATGTCTTATCACGTTTTTAAATATGTTGGTTTCATCATAAACGTGGTGATTAAATCTAGGTTTCATAACCTCCGGAATAAAATATAATATTTGCCATCTGAGTCATGTCAACAAATATAAAAGTTAGTCATCTATTAATTACCTTGTCAATTATTGTGCATTTAGCCCCAACAGCAGGCGGCATTTTTACCCAAAATACCAGAGATGGGACCAAGTCACACATGTGCAAGTCTCAAGCAAGTCCCAAGTATTTTTTTCTTGGGCAAGTCAAGTCAAGTCAAGTCAAGTCGCAGGCTATGTCAAGTCAAGTCCAAGTAAAGTCACCTTATTATTGTAATTTTACCTGCAGAATCTGATCTTAATAAAGTGAAAAGACAAGATATAAATAAAATAACTGAGTAAATTACAATAATTTGGATTTGCATTGTAAATAAAATTGTAACTTCATAAAATCATTTAATTTTCACTTCTGCCAACAGTGTTTGAAATGTTTTAAATTTCCAACATTGAGTCCATAAAACAAATAAGAGCTTAACATCCAACAGACTCCTCTGAACACCTCTCTCTCTCTCTCTCTCTCTCTCTCTCTCTCTCTCTCTCTCTCTCTCTCTCTCTCAAACACAGAGTTTACGTACAATATTAAACTTTTTTTACATTTCTCCTCTCTCTCACACACTCTCACTCACACACTCTCTCTCATCTCTCTCTCTCTCTCTCTCACACACACACACACACACACACACACACTCACTCTCGATCTCTCTCTCTCACACACACACACACACACACACACACACACACACACACACACACACACTCACTCTCTCTCTCTCTCTCTCTCTCTCTCTCACTCTCTCTCTCTCTCTCTCTCTCTCTCTCTCTCTCTCTCTCTCACACACACACACACACACACACAGTTGATATTCGGGGCTTTTCCTGGCCCAAACTAAAATAGTTTATTTTTATTTAAATTAATGAATGAATTAAGAAAAAGAAAGAAAGGCAAATTGTATCAGTGAAATAATTTTAACTATTTGCAAATAATATTTTATTTTTAATTATGCATGCATTGTCTCTTAATGAATAAAGGACATTATAGCATATTTTCAATTCAAAAAGGCAAAATGTAATAATAAAAAATGTTAAATGTTTATCTAACTACATTTTACCAGGCATTCGTTCACCTCTTTAATAATTTTGTCAATGATGATACCAATGACCAATTTGTCAATGACCGCTGAACTTTTAGGGGCCATTCACATGTCGCGCCTAAAAACGCGTGGAAAACGCTAGGCGCGCCACTTTCATCCTTTTCAACAAAGCGCTCGGGCGCTTGCACTCCGGAAGCGTCTGCCGTTTCTAAGCAACCATCAGCTGCGCTCTAGATCCAAGCTGCGGTGCGCTTGCTGCATTCTGAAAAGTTGAGATGTTTTTATCTCGATGCGGTGCGGACGCGCCTGGAAAAAACGATCGCGTCGCACCGCTTCCATTATGCGCACGCAAGCCGCGCGTCTACATTTAAAATAACGAATTTGAGCGCGCAAAAGACGCTACATGTGAACGGCCTACAACATACAACCATATCATAAATCAAAGCACGTGACAGACAGTTGTCGGAGAACACCTGAAATGTATTTGCAGTACACGATGGTTCAGCTGCGCGCGACCAATGCTGCCAGTGTGAATGCACAATGGGTGCGTGATGTTCCCGCTATACGCACGGCTTCTGCTTTAAAAAAGATGGAAAAAAACGTGATTTATACTCTAGAAAATGCAGTACTGTAGAGCATATCTTTGCAAGATCAACTGCAGTCAGTGCAGTTTACTTTAATTATTTTACAAACACGCAATGTTTTGTTATTGTGAGTGCACACTAGGGCTGCACGATTTGGAGAAAAAATCTAATTGCGATTTTTCTGATCAAAATTGCGATTTGCGATTTAAAATGCGATTTACTACTATTTCATAAAAGAGCTACAGGTTTGATATGGTGGTTTTAACAGCACCAAAGAAAGACCAAGCATAATCACAAAGTAGCCTATGCTACACTGTTCTACTGTTTATTTAAAACCTCTTAAACATTGTTGCCTTTTTTTTAAATAAAGTTGTCAGTTATCATGACAAATTAAGAAAATAACTACAGTATCTTAAATAAAATTAAATTAACATTCTACAATAAAATATAATTAAAATCTTAAACTTTTAGGAATCCAAACACACTGTAAACAATTTTACATCAGTAAAACACTGATGATAACCTACATTAAGAGACACTTTGTTGGGAAGTTGAGGCGCTGCTCCCGCTCATCTTTTCCAAATGGCGTTAACATTATTTGCTCAGTACATGCAGTAGAGACCTGCACTCCTACGGGAGTATATAGCGGGACCCGAGGCAACCGACTGCGGCGCGGGACAAAACTTGATGGGCGAGTGCGGCTGTTCGGGACGCGGGAAAATAAAATGATTCGCGGGACCCCCGCAAAATAGAAATATCTAAAAAGCAAAATATTGTTATTCATCTATTGCACAAAAGCAGCAAGAACAACTAGTATACAACTTACAGCTATGATTAGTAAGCAAGCACATAGGCAGTCATCAGAGGTGTTTAAGTTAGAATCCACTCACTGCTAAAACATTCTTGCACAGTGCTGAATATTGCGTGCTCGCGAATTAAAACACACACGAAGTGTAGACATTGTGAAAGATTCATTGTGCATAATATTCATTGTGTTAGAGCTTTATGAGATCGCATATGAACTGAGATGTCAGCTTTAGCTTTGTCTGCTTGCATTCTGCTATGGATACACACAGTAGCTCATGCTTGCTCTTCTGTTAAGAATAACAGTGGTTTGTGAATGTTGATGCTTAGCCTATATAACAAATATTTTATCAGGAGCGTTTATGCTGGGGTTTTGTGAAATTACGAGATGTTACAAAACTGTTTCTTGTAAATTCAATTGATGTACTGAAAAAAAACTATATAGGTTACTTTTATGCGGGCAGGAGCGGGACAAAACATGAATGTCGAGGCAGGAACTGAACGAGATAAACATATTTCTGCGGACGCGGAACTGAAAAATCCGTCCCGTGCATGTCTCTACATGCAGTGTTAAAATGCCCCCTATTGGTTAAACTCTGCATCAAACGTAATTTAAGCATGAAGACGTAATATGCACATGAAGTGACCTGTCAAAAATGACTTATATGCTTGTTACCACATTTGAAAATCAATCGAAATAATCGCAGCT